>NC_139680.1:8587533-8925163 GCF_964106915.1 Podarcis gaigeae
GAATTGCCAAAAGTCAGATTTTTGCTGAAATTGTGACACCGGGGCTTAGGGATTTTTTCAAAAAATCTTTTTCAGCCGGTTAAGTTGTCGAGGGCTGATTTCTTCCCCTGTGATAAAAAGCCTTCTGTTTTGACCGCCAAAGCCTTCAGGGGAGTATTTGCAACAGTTTGGCATTATTTTTGAGAGAATTGCGACAGGTCAGATTTTTGCTGAAATTGTGCGGTGCTTAGGGATTTTTTTCAAAAAAATCTTTTTCTGCCGGTTAAGTTGTCAAGGGCTGCTTTCTTCTCCTGTGATAAAAAGCCTTCTGTTTTGACCGCCAACCCTTTCAGTGAAGCATTTGCAACAGTTTGGCATCATTTTTGAGTAAATTCCCAAAAGTCAGATATTTTCAGAAATTTTGACCCCGGGGGCTTAGGGATTTTTTCAAAAAATCTTTTTCAGCCGGTTAAGTTGTCGAGGGCTGTTTTCTTCCCTTGTGATAAAAAGCCTTCTGTTTTGACCGCCAACCCTTTCAGGGGAGCATTTGCAACCGTTTAGCACCATTTTTGAGTGAATTGCCAAAAGTCAGATTTTTGCTGAAATTGTGACCCGGGGGCTTAGGGATTTTTTCAAAAAAATCTTTTTCTGCTGGTTAAGTTGTCGAGGGCTGATTTCTTCTCCTGTGATAAAAAGCCTTCTGTATCGACTCCCAAACTTTTAACGGGAGCATTTGCAAGCGTTTGGCATCATTTTTGAGTGAATTGCCAAAAACCAGATTTTTGCTGAAATTGTGACCCCGGGGCTTAGGGATTTTTTCAAAAAATCTTTTTCCGTCGGTTAAGTTGTCGAGGGCTGATTTCTTCTCCTGTGATAAAAAGCCTTCTGTTTTGACCGCCAACCCTTTCAGTGAAGCATTTGCAACAGTTTGGCATCATTTTTGAGTAAATTCCCAAAAGTCAGATATTTTCAGAAATTTTGACCCCGGGGCTTAGGGATTTTTTTCAAAAAATCTTTTTCAGCCGGTTAAGTTGTCGAGGGCTGATTTCTTCCCTTGTGATAAAAAGCCTTCTGTTTTGACCGCCAACCCTTTCAGGGGAGCATTTGCCAACCGTTTAGCACCATTTTTGAGTGAATTGCCAAAAGTCAGATTTTTGCTGAAATTGTGACCCCGGGGCTTAGGGATTTTTTCAAAAAAATCTTTTTCTGCTGGTTAAGTTGTCGAGGGCTGATTTCTTCTCCTGTGATAAAAAGCCTTCTGTATCGACTCCCAAACTTTTAACGGGAGCATTTGCAACCGTTTGGCATCATTTTTGAGTGAATTGCCAAAAACCAGATTTTTGCTGAAATTGTGACCCCGGGGCTTAGGGATTTTTTCAAAAAATCTTTTTCAGCCGGTTAAGTTGTCGAGGGCTGATTTCTTCTCCTGTGATAAAAAGCCTTCTGTATCGACTGCCAAACCTTTAACGGGAGCATTTGCAACCGTTTAGCACCATTTTTGAGTGAATTGCCAAAAGTCAGATTTTTGCTGAAATTGTGACCCCGGGGCTTAGGGATTTTTTCAAAAAATCTTTTTCACCCGGATAAGTTGTTGAGGGCTGATTTCTTCCCCTGTGATAAAAAGCCTTCTGTTTTGACCGCCAAAGCCTTCAGGGGAGTATTTGCAACAGTTTGGCATTATTTTTGAGAGAATTGCCACAGGTCAGATTTTTGCTGAAATTGTGACCCCGGGGCTTAGGGATTTTTTCAAAAAAATCTTTTTCTGCCGGTTAAGTTGTCAAGGGCTGATTTCTTCTCCTGTGATAAAAAGCCTTCTGTTTTGACCGCCAAAGCCTTCAGGGGAGTATTTGCAACAGTTTGGCATTATTTTTGAGAGAATTGCCACAGGTCAGATTTTTGCTGAAATTGTGACCCAGGGGCTTAGGGATTTTTTCAAAAAAATCTTTTTCTGCCGGTTAAGTTGTCAAGGGCTGATTTCTTCTCCTGTGATAAAAAGCCTTCTGTTTCGACCGCCAAAGTGTTCAGGGGAGCATTTGCAACAGTTTGTCATCATTTTTGAGTGAATTGCCAAAAGTCAGATTTTTGCTGAAATTTTGACCCCGGGGCTTAGGGATTTTTTCAAAAAAATGTTTTTCTGCCGGTTAAGTTGTCAAGGGCTGATTTCGTCTCCTGTGATAAAAATCCTTCTGTTTTTACCGCCAACCCTATCAGGGGAGCATTTGCAACCATTTAGCACCATTTTTGAGTGAGTTGCCAAAAGTCAGATTTTTGCTGAAATTGTGACCCCCGGGGCTTTTGGATTTTTTCAAAAAAATCTTTTTCTGCCGGTTAAGTTGTCGAGGGCTGATTTCTTCTCCTGTGAGAAAAAGCCTTCTGTTTTGACCGCCAAAGTGTTCAGGGGAGCATTTGCAACAGTTTGGCATCATTTTTCAGTAAATTCCCAAAAGTCAGATATTTTCAGAAATTGTGACCCCGGGGCTTAGGGATTTTTTCAAAAAATCTTTTTCAGCCGGTTAAGTTGTCAAGGGCTGATTTCTTCTCCTGTGATAAAAAGCCTTCTGTATCGACTGCCAAACCTTTAACGGGAGCATTTGCAACCGTTTAGCACCATTTTTGAGTGAATTGCCAAAAGTCAGATTTTTGCTGAAATTGTGACCCCGGGGCTTAGGGATTTTTTCAAAAAATCTTTTTCACCCGGATAAGTTGTTGAGGGCTGATTTCTTCCCCTGTGATAAAAAGCCTTCTGTTTTGACCGCCAAAGCCTTCAGGGGAGTATTTGCAACAGTTTGGCATTATTTTTGAGAGAATTGCCACAGGTCAGATTTTTGCTGAAATTGTGACCCCGGGGCTTAGGGATTTTTTCAAAAAAATCTTTTTCTGCCGGTTAAGTTGTCAAGGGCTGATTTCTTCTCCTGTGATAAAAAGCCTTCTGTTTTGACCGCCAAAGCCTTCAGGGGAGTATTTGCAACAGTTTGGCATTATTTTTGAGAGAATTGCCACAGGTCAGTTTTTTGCTGAAATTGTGACCCAGGGGCTTAGGGATTTTTTCAAAAAAATCTTTTTCTGCCGGTTAAGTTGTCAAGGGCTGATTTCTTCTACTGTGATAAAAAGCCTTCTGTTTCGACCGCCAAAGTGTTCAGGGGAGCATTTGCAACAGTTTGGCATCATTTTTGAGTGAATTGCCAAAAGTCAGATTTTTGCTGAAATTTTGACCCCGGGGCTTAGGGATTTTTTCAAAAAAATGTTTTTCTGCCGGTTAAGTTGTCGAGGGCTGATTTCTTCTCCTGTGAGAAAAAGCCTTCTGTTTTGACCGCCAAAGTGTTCAGGGGAGCATTTGCAACAGTTTGGCATCATTTTTCAGTAAATTCCCAAAAGTCAGATATTTTCAGAAATTGTGACCCCGGGGCTTAGGGATTTTTTCAAAAAATCTTTTTCAGCCGGTTAAGTTGTTGAGGGCTGATTTCTTGTCCTGTGATAAAAAGCCTTCTGTTTTGACCGCCAAACCTTTCAGGGGAGCATTTGCAACAGTTTGGCATCATTTTTTCAGTAAATTCCCAAAAGTCAGATATTTTCAGAAATTGTGACCCCGGGGCTTAGGGATTTTTTCAAAAAATCTTTTTCAGCCGGTTAAGTTGTCAAGGGCTGATTTCTTCCCCTGTGATAAAAAGCCTTCTGTTTTGACCGCCAACCCTTTCAGGGGAGCATTTGCAACCGTTTAGCACCATTTTTGAGTGAATTGCCAAAAGTCAGATTTTTGCTGAAATTGTGACACCGGGGCTTAGGGATTTTTTCAAAAAATCTTTTTCAGCCGGTTAAGTTGTCGAGGGCTGATTTCTTCCCCTGTGATAAAAAGCCTTCTGTTTTGACCGCCAAAGCCTTCAGGGGAGTATTTGCAACAGTTTGGCATCATTTTTGAGTAAATTCCCAAAAGTCAGATATTTTCAGAAATTTTGACCCCGGGGCTTAGGGATTTTTTCAAAAAATCTTTTTCAGCCGGTTAAGTTGTCGAGGGCTGATTTCTTCCCTTGTGATAAAAAGCCTTCTGTTTTGACCGCCAACCCTTTCAGGGGAGCATTTGCAACCGTTTAGCACCATTTTTGAGTGAATTGCCAAAAGTCAGATTTTTGCTGAAATTGTGACCCCGGGGCTTAGGGATTTTTTCAAAAAAATCTTTTTCTGCTGGTTAAGTTGTCGAGGGCTGATTTCTTCTCCTGTGATAAAAAGCCTTCTGTATCGACTCCCAAACTTTTAACGGGAGCATTTGCAACCGTTTGGCATCATTTTTGAGTGAATTGCCAAAAACCAGATTTTTGCTGAAATTGTGACCCCGGGGCTTAGGGATTTTTTCAAAAAATCTTTTTCCGTCGGTTAAGTTGTCGAGGGCTGATTTCTTCTCCTGTGATAAAAAGCCTTCTGTTTTGACCGCCAACCCTTTCAGTGAAGCATTTGCAACAGTTTGGCATCATTTTTGAGTAAATTCCCAAAAGTCAGATATTTTCAGAAATTTTGACCCCGGGGCTTAGGGATTTTTTCAAAAAATCTTTTTCAGCCGGTTAAGTTGTCGAGGGCTGATTTCTTCCCTTGTGATAAAAAGCCTTCTGTTTTGACCGCCAACCCTTTCAGGGGAGCATTTGCAACCGTTTAGCACCATTTTTGAGTGAATTGCCAAAAGTCAGATTTTTGCTGAAATTGTGACCCCGGGGCTTAGGGATTTTTTCAAAAAAATCTTTTTCTGCCGATTAAGTTGTCGAGGGCTGACTTCTTCTCCTGTGATAAAACGCCTTCTGTTTCGACCGCCAAAGTGTTCAGGGGAGCATTTGCAACAGTTTGGCATCATTTTTGAGTAAATTCCGAAAAGTCAGATATTTTCAGAAATTGTGACCCCGGGGCTTAGGGATTTTTTCAAAAAAATGTTTTTCTGTCGGTTATGTTGTTGAGGGCTGATTTCTTCTCCTGTGATAAAAAGCCTTCTGTTTTGACCGCCAACCCTTTCAGGGGAACATTTGCAACCATTTAGCACCATTTTTGAGTGAATTGCCAAAGTCAGATTTTTGCTGAAATTGTGACCCCGGGGCTTAGGGATTTTTTCAAAAAAATCTTTTTCTGCCGGTTAAGTTGTCGAGGGCTGATTTCTTCTCCTGTGATAAAAAGCCTTCTGTTTCGACCGCCAAAGTGTTCAGGGGAGCATTTGCAACAGTTTGGCATCATTTTTCAGTAAATTCCCAAAAGTCAGATATTTTCAGAAATTGTGACCCCGGGGCTTAGGGATTTTTTCAAAAAATCTTTTTCAGCCGGTTAAGTTGTTGAGGGCTGATTTCTTGTCCTGTGATAAAAAGGCTTCTGTTTTGACCGCCAAACCTTTCAGGGGAGCATTTGCAACAGTTTGGCATCATTTTTCAGTAAATTCCCAAAAGTCAGATATTTTCAGAAATTGTGACCCCGGGTCTTAGGGATTTTTTCAAAAAATCTTTTTCAGCCGGTTAAGTTGTCAAGGGCTGATTTCTTCCCCTGTGATAAAAAGCCTTCTGTTTTGACCGCCAACCCTTTCAGGGGAGCATTTGCAACCGTTTAGCACCATTTTTGAGTGAATTGCCAAAAGTCAGATTTTTGCTGAAATTGTGACACCGGGGCTTAGGGATTTTTTTCAAAAAATCTTTTTCAGCCGGTTAAGTTGTCGAGGGCTGATTTCTTCCCCTGTGATAAAAAGCCTTCTGTTTTGAACGCCAAAGCCTTCAGGGGAGTATTTGCAACAGTTTGGCATGATTTTTGAGAGAATTGCGACAGGTCAGATTTTTGCTGAAATTGTGACCCCGGTGCTTAGGGATTTTTTCAAAAAAATCTTTTTCTGCCGGTTAAGTTGTCAAGGGCTGCTTTCTTCTCCTGTGATAAAAAGCCTTCTGTTTTGACCGCCAACCCTTTCAGTGAAGCATTTGCAACAGTTTGGCATCATTTTTGAGTAAATTCCCAAAAGTCAGATATTTTCAGAAATTTTGACCCCGGGGCTTAGGGATTTTTTCAAAAAATCTTTTTCAGCCGGTTAAGTTGTCCGGGGCTGATTTCTTCCCTTGTGATAAAAAGCCTTCTGTTTTGACCGCCAACCCTTTCAGGGGAGCATTTGCAACCGTTTAGCACCATTTTTGAGTGAATTGCCAAAAGTCAGATTTTTGCTGAAATTGTGACCCCGGGGCTTAGGGATTTTTTCAAAAAAATCTTTTTCTCCTGGTTAAGTTGTCGAGGGCTGATTTCTTCTCCTGTGATAAAAAGCCTTCTGTATCGACTCCCAAACTTTTAACGGGAGCATTTGCAACCGTTTGGCATCATTTTTGAGTGAATTGCCAAAAACCAGATTTTTGCTGAAATTGTGACCCCGGGGCTTAGGGATTTTTTCAAAAAATCTTTTTCCGTCGGTTAAGTTGTCGAGGGCTGATTTCTTCTCCTGTGATAAAAAGCCTTCTGTTTTGACCGCCAACCCTTTCAGTGAAGCATTTGCAGCAGTTTGGCATCATTTTTGAGTAAATTCCCAAAAGTCAGATATTTTCAGAAATTTTGACCCCGGGGCTTAGGGATTTTTTCAAAAAATCTTTTTCAGCCGGTTAAGTTGTCGAGGGCTGATTTCTTCCCTTGTGATAAAAAGCCTTCTGTTTTGACCGCCAACCCTTTCAGGGGAGCATTTGCAACCGTTTAGCACCATTTTTGAGTGAATTGCCAAAAGTCAGATTTTTGCTGAAATTGTGACCCCGGGGCTTAGGGATTTTTTCAAAAAAATCTTTTTCTGCTGGTTAAGTTGTCGAGGGCTGATTTCTTCTCCTGTGATAAAAAGCCTTCTGTATCGACTCCCAAACTTTTAACGGGAGCATTTGCAACCGTTTGGCATCATTTTTGAGTGAATTGCCAAAAACCAGATTTTTGCTGAAATTGTGACCCCGGGGCTTAGGGATTTTTTCAAAAAATCTTTTTCCGTCGGTTAAGTTGTCGAGGGCTGATTTCTTCTCCTGTGATAAAAAGCCTTCTGTTTTGACCGCCAACCCTTTCAGGGGAGCATTTGCAACCGTTTCGCACAATTTTTGAGTGAATTGCCAAAAGTCAGATTTTTGCTGAAATTGTGACCCCGGGGCTTAGGGATTTTTTCAAAAAATCTTTTTCAGCCGGTTAAGTTGTCGAGGGCTGATTTCTTCTCCTGTGATAAAAAGCCTTCTGTATCGACTGCCAAACCTTTAACGGGAGCATTTGCAACCGTTTAGCACCATTTTTGAGTGAATTGCCAAAAGTCAGATTTTTGCTGAAATTGTGACCCCGGGGCTTAGGGATTTTTTCAAAAAATCTTTTTCACCTGGATAAGTTGTTGAGGGCTGATTTCTTCCCCTGTGATAAAAAGCCTTCTGTTTTGACCGCCAAAGCCTTCAGGGGAGTATTTGCAACAGTTTGGCATTATTTTTGAGAGAATTGCCACAGGTCAGATTTTTGCTGAAATTGTGACCCCGGGGCTTAGGGATTTTTTCAAAAAAATCTTTTTCTGCCGGTTAAGTTGTCAAGGGCTGATTTCTTCTCCTGTGATAAAAAGCCTTCTGTTTTGACCGCCAAAGCCTTCAGGGGAGTATTTGCAACAGTTTGGCATTATTTTTGAGAGAATTGCCACAGGTCAGTTTTTTGCTGAAATTGTGACCCAGGGGCTTAGGGATTTTTTCAAAAAAATCTTTTTCTGCCGGTTAAGTTGTCAAGGGCTGATTTCTTCTACTGTGATAAAAAGCCTTCTGTTTCGACCGCCAAAGTGTTCAGGGGAGCATTTGCAACAGTTTGGCATCATTTTTGAGTGAATTGCCAAAAGTCAGATTTTTGCTGAAATTTTGACCCCGGGGCTTAGGGATTTTTTCAAAAAAATGTTTTTCTGCCGGTTAAGTTGTCGAGGGCTGATTTCTTCTCCTGTGAGAAAAAGCCTTCTGTTTTGACCGCCAAAGTGTTCAGGGGAGCATTTGCAACAGTTTGGCATCATTTTTCAGTAAATTCCCAAAAGTCAGATATTTTCAGAAATTGTGACCCCGGGGCTTAGGGATTTTTTCAAAAAATCTTTTTCAGCCGGTTAAGTTGTTGAGGGCTGATTTCTTGTCCTGTGATAAAAAGCCTTCTGTTTTGACCGCCAAACCTTTCAGGGGAGCATTTGCAACAGTTTGGCATCATTTTTTCAGTAAATTCCCAAAAGTCAGATATTTTCAGAAATTGTGACCCCGGGGCTTAGGGATTTTTTCAAAAAATCTTTTTCAGCCGGTTAAGTTGTCAAGGGCTGATTTCTTCCCCTGTGATAAAAAGCCTTCTGTTTTGACCGCCAACCCTTTCAGGGGAGCATTTGCAACCGTTTAGCACCATTTTTGAGTGAATTGCCAAAAGTCAGATTTTTGCTGAAATTGTGACACCGGGGCTTAGGGATTTTTTCAAAAAATCTTTTTCAGCCGGTTAAGTTGTCGAGGGCTGATTTCTTCCCCTGTGATAAAAAGCCTTCTGTTTTGACCGCCAAAGCCTTCAGGGGAGTATTTGCAACAGTTTGGCATCATTTTTGAGTAAATTCCCAAAAGTCAGATATTTTCAGAAATTTTGACCCCGGGGCTTAGGGATTTTTTCAAAAAATCTTTTTCAGCCGGTTAAGTTGTCGAGGGCTGATTTCTTCCCTTGTGATAAAAAGCCTTCTGTTTTGACCGCCAACCCTTTCAGGGGAGCATTTGCAACCGTTTAGCACCATTTTTGAGTGAATTGCCAAAAGTCAGATTTTTGCTGAAATTGTGACCCCGGGGCTTAGGGATTTTTTCAAAAAAATCTTTTTCTGCTGGTTAAGTTGTCGAGGGCTGATTTCTTCTCCTGTGATAAAAAGCCTTCTGTATCGACTCCCAAACTTTTAACGGGAGCATTTGCAACCGTTTGGCATCATTTTTGAGTGAATTGCCAAAAACCAGATTTTTGCTGAAATTGTGACCCCGGGGCTTAGGGATTTTTTCAAAAAATCTTTTTCCGTCGGTTAAGTTGTCGAGGGCTGATTTCTTCTCCTGTGATAAAAAGCCTTCTGTTTTGACCGCCAACCCTTTCAGTGAAGCATTTGCAACAGTTTGGCATCATTTTTGAGTAAATTCCCAAAAGTCAGATATTTTCAGAAATTTTGACCCCGGGGCTTAGGGATTTTTTCAAAAAATCTTTTTCAGCCGGTTAAGTTGTCGAGGGCTGATTTCTTCCCTTGTGATAAAAAGCCTTCTGTTTTGACCGCCAACCCTTTCAGGGGAGCATTTGCAACCGTTTAGCACCATTTTTGAGTGAATTGCCAAAAGTCAGATTTTTGCTGAAATTGTGACCCCGGGGCTTAGGGATTTTTTCAAAAAAATCTTTTTCTGCTGGTTAAGTTGTCGAGGGCTGATTTCTTCTCCTGTGATAAAAAGCCTTCTGTATCGACTCCCAAACTTTTAACGGGAGCATTTGCAACCGTTTGGCATCATTTTTGAGTGAATTGCCAAAAACCAGATTTTTGCTGAAATTGTGACCCCGGGGCTTAGGGATTTTTTCAAAAAATCTTTTTCCGTCGGTTAAGTTGTCGAGGGCTGATTTCTTCTCCTGTGATAAAAAGCCTTCTGTTTTGACCGCCAACCCTTTCAGGGGAGCATTTGCAACCGTTTAGCACAATTTTTGAGTGAATTGCCAAAAGTCAGATTTTTGCTGAAATTGTGACCCCGGGGCTTAGGGATTTTTTCAAAAAATCTTTTTCAGCCGGTTAAGTTGTCGAGGGCTGATTTCTTCTCCTGTGATAAAAAGCCTTCTGTATCGACTGCCAAACCTTTAACGGGAGCATTTGCAACCGTTTAGCACCATTTTTGAGTGAATTGCCAAAAGTCAGATTTTTGCTGAAATTGTGACCCCGGGGCTTAGGGATTTTTTCAAAAAATCTTTTTCACCCGGATAAGTTGTTGAGGGCTGATTTCTTCCCCTGTGATAAAAAGCCTTCTGTTTTGACCGCCAAAGCCTTCAGGGGAGTATTTGCAACAGTTTGGCATTATTTTTGAGAGAATTGCCACAGGTCAGATTTTTGCTGAAATTGTGACCCCGGGGCTTAGGGATTTTTTCAAAAAAATCTTTTTCTGCCGGTTAAGTTGTCAAGGGCTGATTTCTTCTCCTGTGATAAAAAGCCTTCTGTTTCGACCGCCAAAGTGTTCAGGGGAGCATTTGCAACAGTTTGGCATCATTTTTGAGTGAATTGCCAAAAGTCAGATTTTTGCTGAAATTTTGACCCCGGGGCTTAGGGATTTTTTCAAAAAAATGTTTTTCTGCCGGTTAAGTTGTCGAGGGCTGATTTCTTCTCCTGTGAGAAAAAGCCTTCTGTTTTGACCGCCAAAGTGTTCAGGGGAGCATTTGCAACAGTTTGGCATCATTTTTCAGTAAATTCCCAAAAGTCAGATATTTTCAGAAATTGTGACCCCGGGGCTTAGGGATTTTTTCAAAAAAATCTTTTTCAGCCGGTTAAGTTGTTGAGGGCTGATTTCTTGTCCTGTGATAAAAAGCCTTCTGTTTTGACCGCCAAACCTTTCAGGGGAGCATTTGCAACAGTTTGGCATCATTTTTTCAGTAAATTCCCAAAAGTCAGATATTTTCAGAAATTGTGACCCCGGGGCTTAGGGATTTTTTCAAAAAATCTTTTTCAGCCGGTTAAGTTGTCAAGGGCTGATTTCTTCCCCTGTGATAAAAAGCCTTCTGTTTTGACCGCCAACCCTTTCAGGGGAGCATTTGCAACCGTTTAGCACCATTTTTGAGTGAATTGCCAAAAGTCAGATTTTTGCTGAAATTGTGACACCGGGGCTTAGGGATTTTTTCAAAAAATCTTTTTCAGCCGGTTAAGTTGTCGAGGGCTGATTTCTTCCCCTGTGATAAAAAGCCTTCTGTTTTGACCGCCAAAGCCTTCAGGGGAGTATTTGCAACAGTTTGGCATTATTTTTGAGAGAATTGCGACAGGTCAGATTTTTGCTGAAATTGTGACCCCGGTGCTTAGGGATTTTTTCAAAAAAATCTTTTTCTGCCGGTTAAGTTGTCAAGGGCTGCTTTCTTCTCCTGTGATAAAAAGCCTTCTGTTTTGACCGCCAACCCTTTCAGTGAAGCATTTGCAACAGTTTGGCATCATTTTTGAGTAAATTCCCAAAAGTCAGATATTTTCAGAAATTTTGACCCCGGGGCTTAGGGATTTTTTCAAAAAATCTTTTTCAGCCGGTTAAGTTGTCGAGGGCTGTTTTCTTCCCTTGTGATAAAAAGCCTTCTGTTTTGACCGCCAACCCTTTCAGGGGAGCATTTGCAACCGTTTAGCACCATTTTTGAGTGAATTGCCAAAAGTCAGATTTTTGCTGAAATTGTGACCCCGGGGCTTAGGGATTTTTTCAAAAAAATCTTTTTCTGCTGGTTAAGTTGTCGAGGGCTGATTTCTTCTCCTGTGATAAAAAGCCTTCTGTATCGACTCCCAAACTTTTAACGGGAGCATTTGCAACCGTTTGGCATCATTTTTGAGTGAATTGCCAAAAACCAGATTTTTGCTGAAATTGTGACCCCGGGGCTTAGGGATTTTTTCAAAAAATCTTTTTCCGTCGGTTAAGTTGTCGAGGGCTGATTTCTTCTCCTGTGATAAAAAGCCATCTGTTTTGACCGCCAACCCTTTCAGTGAAGCATTTGCAACAGTTTGGCATCATTTTTGAGTAAATTCCCAAAAGTCAGATATTTTCAGAAATTTTGACCCCGGGGCTTAGGGATTTTTTCAAAAAATCTTTTTCAGCCGGTTAAGTTGTCGAGGGCTGATTTCTTCCCTTGTGATAAAAAGCCTTCTGTTTTGACCGCCAACCCTTTCAGGGGAGCATTTGCAACCGTTTAGCACCATTTTTGAGTGAATTGCCAAAAGTCAGATTTTTGCTGAAATTGTGACCCCGGGGCTTAGGGATTTTTTCAAAAAAATCTTTTTCTGCTGGTTAAGTTGTCGAGGGCTGATTTCTTCTCCTGTGATAAAAAGCCTTCTGTATCGACTCCCAAACTTTTAACGGGAGCATTTGCAACCGTTTGGCATCATTTTTGAGTGAATTGCCAAAAACCAGATTTTTGCTGAAATTGTGACCCCGGGGCTTAGGGATTTTTTCAAAAAATCTTTTTCCGTCGGTTAAGTTGTCGAGGGCTGATTTCTTCTCCTGTGATAAAAAGCCTTCTGTTTTGACCGCCAACCCTTTCAGGGGAGCATTTGCAACCGTTTAGCACAATTTTTGAGTGAATTGCCAAAAGTCAGATTTTTGCTGAAATTGTGACCCCGGGGCTTAGGGATTTTTTCAAAAAATCTTTTTCAGCCGGTTAAGTTGTCGAGGGCTGATTTCTTCTCCTGTGATAAAAAGCCTTCTGTATCGACTGCCAAACCTTTAACGGGAGCATTTGCAACCGTTTAGCACCATTTTTGAGTGAATTGCCAAAAGTCAGATTTTTGCTGAAATTGTGACCCCGGGGCTTAGGGATTTTTTCAAAAAATCTTTTTCACCCGGATAAGTTGTTGAGGGCTGATTTCTTCCCCTGTGATAAAAAGCCTTCTGTTTTGACCGCCAAAGCCTTCAGGGGAGTATTTGCAACAGTTTGGCATTATTTTTGAGAGAATTGCCACAGGTCAGATTTTTGCTGAAATTGTGACCCCGGGGCTTAGGGATTTTTTCAAAAAAATCTTTTTCTGCCGGTTAAGTTGTCAAGGGCTGATTTCTTCTCCTGTGATAAAAAGCCTTCTGTTTCGACCGCCAAAGTGTTCAGGGGAGCATTTGCAACAGTTTGGCATCATTTTTGAGTGAATTGCCAAAAGTCAGATTTTTGCTGAAATTTTGACCCCGGGGCTTAGGGATTTTTTCAAAAAAATGTTTTTCTGCCGGTTAAGTTGTCGAGGGCTGATTTCTTCTCCTGTGAGAAAAAGCCTTCTGTTTTGACCGCCAAAGTGTTCAGGGGAGCATTTGCAACAGTTTGGCATCATTTTTCAGTAAATTCCCAAAAGTCAGATATTTTCAGAAATTGTGACCCCGGGGCTTAGGGATTTTTTCAAAAAAATCTTTTTCAGCCGGTTAAGTTGTTGAGGGCTGATTTCTTGTCCTGTGATAAAAAGCCTTCTGTTTTGACCGCCAAACCGTTCAGGGGAGCATTTGCAACAGTTTGGCATCATTTTTTCAGTAAATTCCCAAAAGTCAGATATTTTCAGAAATTGTGACCCCGGGGCTTAGGGATTTTTTCAAAAAATCTTTTTCAGCCGGTTAAGTTGTCAAGGGCTGATTTCTTCCCCTGTGATAAAAAGCCTTCTGTTTTGACCGCCAACCCTTTCAGGGGAGCATTTGCAACCGTTTAGCACCATTTTTGAGTGAATTGCCAAAAGTCAGATTTTTGCTGAAATTGTGACACCGGGGCTTAGGGATTTTTTCAAAAAATCTTTTTCAGCCGGTTAAGTTGTCGAGGGCTGATTTCTTCCCCTGTGATAAAAAGCCTTCTGTTTTGACCGCCAAAGCCTTCAGGGGAGTATTTGCAACAGTTTGGCATTATTTTTGAGAGAATTGCGACAGGTCAGATTTTTGCTGAAATTGTGACCCCGGTGCTTAGGGATTTTTTCAAAAAAATCTTTTTCTGCCGGTTAAGTTGTCAAGGGCTGCTTTCTTCTCCTGTGATAAAAAGCCTTCTGTTTTGACCGCCAACCCTTTCAGTGAAGCATTTGCAACAGTTTGGCATCATTTTTGAGTAAATTCCCAAAAGTCAGATATTTTCAGAAATTTTGACCCCGGGGCTTAGGGATTTTTTCAAAAAATCTTTTTCAGCCGGTTAAGTTGTCGAGGGCTGTTTTCTTCCCTTGTGATAAAAAGCCTTCTGTTTTGACCGCCAACCCTTTCAGGGGAGCATTTGCAACCGTTTAGCACCATTTTTGAGTGAATTGCCAAAAGTCAGATTTTTGCTGAAATTGTGACCCCGGGGCTTAGGGATTTTTTCAAAAAAATCTTTTTCTGCTGGTTAAGTTGTCGAGGGCTGATTTCTTCTCCTGTGATAAAAAGCCTTCTGTATCGACTCCCAAACTTTTAACGGGAGCATTTGCAAGCGTTTGGCATCATTTTTGAGTGAATTGCCAAAAACCAGATTTTTGCTGAAATTGTGACCCCGGGGCTTAGGGATTTTTTCAAAAAATCTTTTTCCGTCGGTTAAGTTGTCGAGGGCTGATTTCTTCTCCTGTGATAAAAAGCCTTCTGTTTTGACCGCTAACCCTTTCAGTGAAGCATTTGCAACAGTTTGGCATCATTTTTGAGTAAATTCCCAAAAGTCAGATATTTTCAGAAATTTTGACCCCGGGGCTTAGGGATTTTTTCAAAAAATCTTTTTCAGCCGGTTAAGTTGTCGAGGGCTGATTTCTTCCCTTGTGATAAAAAGCCTTCTGTTTTGACCGCCAACCCTTTCAGGGGAGCATTTGCAACCGTTTAGCACCATTTTTGAGTGAATTGCCAAAAGTCAGATTTTTGCTGAAATTGTGACCCCGGGGCTTAGGGATTTTTTCAAAAAAATCTTTTTCTGCTGGTTAAGTTGTCGAGGGCTGATTTCTTCTCCTGTGATAAAAAGCCTTCTGTATCGACTCCCAAACTTTTAACGGGAGCATTTGCAAGCGTTTGGCATCATTTTTGAGTGAATTGCCAAAAACCAGATTTTTGCTGAAATTGTGACCCCGGGGCTTAGGGATTTTTTCAAAAAATCTTTTTCCGTCGGTTAAGTTGTCGAGGGCTGATTTCTTCTCCTGTGATAAAAAGCCTTCTGTTTTGACCGCCAACCCTTTCAGTGAAGCATTTGCAACAGTTTGGCATCATTTTTGAGTAAATTCCCAAAAGTCAGATATTTTCAGAAATTTTGACCCCGGGGCTTAGGGATTTTTTCAAAAAATCTTTTTCAGCCGGTTAAGTTGTCGAGGGCTGATTTCTTCCCTTGTGATAAAAAGCCTTCTGTTTTGACCGCCAACCCTTTCAGGGGAGCATTTGCAACCGTTTAGCACCATTTTTGAGTGAATTGCCAAAAGTCAGATTTTTGCTGAAATTGTGACCCCGGGGCTTAGGGATTTTTTCAAAAAAATCTTTTTCTGCTGGTTAAGTTGTCGAGGGCTGATTTCTTCTCCTGTGATAAAAAGCCTTCTGTATCGACTCCCAAACTTTTAACGGGAGCATTTGCAACCGTTTGGCATCATTTTTGAGTGAATTGCCAAAAACCAGATTTTTGCTGAAATTGTGACCCCGGGGCTTAGGGATTTTTTCAAAAAATCCTTTTCAGCCGGTTAAGTTGTCGAGGGCTGATTTCTTCTCCTGTGATAAAAAGCCTTCTGTATCGACTGCCAAACCTTTAACGGGAGCATTTGCAACCGTTTAGCACCATTTTTGAGTGAATTGCCAAAAGTCAGATTTTTGCTGAAATTGTGACCCCGGGGCTTAGGGATTTTTTCAAAAAATCTTTTTCACCCGGATAAGTTGTTGAGGGCTGATTTCTTCCCCTGTGATAAAAAGCCTTCTGTTTTGACCGCCAAAGCCTTCAGGGGAGTATTTGCAACAGTTTGGCATTATTTTTGAGAGAATTGCCACAGGTCAGATTTTTGCTGAAATTGTGACCCCGGGGCTTAGGGATTTTTTCAAAAAAATCTTTTTCTGCCGGTTAAGTTGTCAAGGGCTGATTTCTTCTCCTGTGATAAAAAGCCTTCTGTTTTGACCGCCAAAGCCTTCAGGGGAGTATTTGCAACAGTTTGGCATTATTTTTGAGAGAATTGCCACAGGTCAGATTTTTGCTGAAATTGTGACCCAGGGGCTTAGGGATTTTTTCAAAAAAATCTTTTTCTGCCGGTTAAGTTGTCAAGGGCTGATTTCTTCTCCTGTGATAAAAAGCCTTCTGTTTCGACCGCCAAAGTGTTCAGGGGAGCATTTGCAACAGTTTGTCATCATTTTTGAGTGAATTGCCAAAAGTCAGATTTTTGCTGAAATTTTGACCCCGGGGCTTAGGGATTTTTTCAAAAAAATGTTTTTCTGCCGGTTAAGTTGTCAAGGGCTGATTTCGTCTCCTGTGATAAAAATCCTTCTGTTTTTACCGCCAACCCTATCAGGGGAGCATTTGCAACCATTTAGCACCATTTTTGAGTGAGTTGCCAAAAGTCAGATTTTTGCTGAAATTGTGACCCCCGGGGCTTTTGGATTTTTTCAAAAAAATCTTTTTCTGCCGGTTAAGTTGTCGAGGGCTGATTTCTTCTCCTGTGAGAAAAAGCCTTCTGTTTTGACCGCCAAAGTGTTCAGGGGAGCATTTGCAACAGTTTGGCATCATTTTTCAGTAAATTCCCAAAAGTCAGATATTTTCAGAAATTGTGACCCCGGGGCTTAGGGATTTTTTCAAAAAATCTTTTTCAGCCGGTTAAGTTGTCAAGGGCTGATTTCTTCCCCTGTGATAAAAAGCCTTCTGTTTTGACCGCCAAAGCCTTCAGGGGAGTATTTGCAACAGTTTGGCATTATTTTTGAGAGAATTGCCACAGGTCAGATTTTTGCTGAAATTGTGACCCCGGTGCTTAGGGATTTTTTCAAAAAAATCTTTTTCTGCCGGTTAAGTTGTCAAGGGCTGATTTCTTCTCCTGTGATAAAAAGCCTTCTGTTTCGACCGCCAAAGTGTTCAGGGGAGCATTTGCAACAGTTTGGCATCATTTTTGAGTGAATTGGCAAAAGTCAGATTTTTGCTGAAATTTTGACCCCGGGGCTTAGGGATTTTTTCAAAAAAATGTTTTTCTGCCGATTAAGTTGTCGAGTGCTGATTTCTTCTCCTGTGATAAAAATCCTTCTGTTTTGACCGCCAACCCTATCAGGGGAGCATTTGCAACCGTTTAGCACCATTTTTGAGTGAGTTGCCAAAAGTCAGATTTTTGCTGAAATTGTGACCCCCGGGGCTTTTGTATTTTTTCAAAAAAATATTTTTCTGCCGGTTAAGTTGTCGAGGGCTGATTTCTTCTCCTGTGAGAAAAAGCCTTCTGTTTTGACCGCCAAAGTGTTCAGGGGAGCATTTGCAACAGTTTGGCATCATTTTTCAGTAAATTCCCCAAAGTCAGATATTTTAAGAAATTGTGACCACGGGGCTTAGGGATTTTTTGAAAAAAAAAATTTTCTTTCGGTTATGTTGCCGAGGGCTGATTTCTTCTCCTGTGATAAAAACCCTTCTGTTTCCTTCGCCAAAGCATTCAGGGGAGCATTTGCAACCGTTTGGCATCATTTTTGAGTGAGTTGCCAAAAGTCAGATTTTTGCTGAAACTGTGACCCCGGGGCTTAGTGATTTTTTCAAAAAATCTTTTTCTGCCGGTTAAGTTGTCGAGGGCTGATTTCTTCTCCTGTGATAAAAAGCCTTCTGTTTTGACCGCCCACCCTTTCAGGGGAGCATTTGCAACCGTTTAGCACAATTTTTGAGTGAATTGCCAAAAGTCAGATTTTTGCTCAATTTGTGACCTCGGGGCTTAGGTATTTTTTCAAAAAATCTTTTTTATCCGCTTAAGTTGTCGAGGGCTGATTTCTTCCCCTGTGATAAAAAAGCCTTCTGTTTTGACCGCCAAAGCCTTCAGGGGAGTATTTGCAACAGTTTGGCATTATTTTTGAGAGAATTGCCACAGGTCAGATTTTTGCTGAAATTGTGACCCCGGGGCTTAGGGATTTTTTCAAAAAAATGTTTTTCTGCCGGTTAAGTTGTCGAGTGCTGATTTCTTCTCCTGTGATAAAAAGCCTTCTGTTTTGACCGCCAACCCTATCAGGGGAGCATTTGCAAGCGTTTAGCACCATTTTTGAGTGAGTTGCCAAAAGTCAGATTTTTGCTATAATTGTGACCCCCGGGGCTTAGGGATTTTTTCAAAAAAATCTTTTTCTGCCGGTTTAGTTGTCGAGGGCTGATTTCTTCTCCTGTGATAAAAAGCCTTCTGTTCTGACCGCCAAAGTGTTCAGGGGAGCATTTGCAACAGTTTGGCATCATTTTTCAGTAAATTCCCCAAAGTCAGATATTTTAAGAAATTGTGACCCCGGGGCTTAGGGATTTTTTTAAAAAAAATTTTTCTTACGGTTATGTTGTCGAGGGCTGATTTCTTCTCCTATGATAAAAACCCTTCTGTTTCCTTCGCCAAAGCATTCAGGGGAGGATTTGCAACCGTTTGGCATCATTTTTGAGTGAATTGCCAAAAACCAGATTTTTGCTGAAATTGTGACCCCGGGGCTTAGGGATTTTTTCAAAAAAATCTTTTTCTGCCGGTTAAGTTGTCGAGGGCTGATTTCTTCTCCTGTGATAAAAAGCCTTCTGTTTTGACCGCCAACCTTATCAGGGGAGCATTTGCAACCGTTTACCACCATTTTTGAGTGAGTTGCCAAAAGTCAGATTTTTGCTGAAATTGTGACCCCCGGGGCTTAGGGATTTTTTCAAAAAAATCTGTTTCTGCCGGTTAAGGTGTCGAGGGCTGATTTCTTCCCCTATGATAAAAAGCCTTCTGTTTTGACCGCCAAAGCCATCACGGGAGTATTTGCAACAGTTTGGCATTATTTTTGAGAGAATTGCCACAGGTCAGATTTTTGCTGAAATTGTGACCCCGGGGCTTAGGTATTTTTTCCAAAAAATCTTTTTCTGCCGGTTAAGTTGTCAAGGGCTGATTTCTTCTCCTGTGATAAAAAGCCTTCTGTTTCGAACGCCAAAGTGTTCAGGGGGGCATTTGCAACAGTTTGGCATCCTTTTTGAGTGAATTGCCAAAAGTCAGATTTTTGCTGAAATTGTGACCCCGGTGCTTAGGGATTTTTTCAAAAAATCTTTTACAGCCGGTTAAGTTGTCGAGGGCTGATTTCTTATCCTGTGATAAAAAGCCTTCTGTTTTGACCACCAACCCTTTCAGGGGAGCATTTGCAACCGTTTAGCACCATTTTTGAGTGAATTGCCAAAAGTCAGATTTTTGCTGAAATTGTGACACCGGGGCTTAGGGATTTTTTCAAAAAATCTTTTTCAGCCGGTTAAGTTGTCGAGGGCTGATTTCTTTCTCTGTGATAAAAAGCCTTCTGTTTTGACCGCCAAAGCCTTCAGGGGAGTATTTGCAACAGTTTGGCATTATTTTTGAGAGAATTGCCACAGGTCAGATTTTTGCTGAAATTGTGACCCCGGTGCTTAGGGATTTTTTCAAAAAAATCTTTTTCTGCCGGTTAAGTTGTCAAGGGCTGATTTCTTCTCCTGTGATAAAAACCCTTCTGTTTCCTTCGCCAAAGCATTTGGGGGAGCATTTGCAACCGTTTGGCATCATTTTTGAGTGAATTGCCAAAAACCAGATTTTTGCTGAAATTGTGACCCTGGGGCTTAAGGATTTTTTGAAAAAATCTTTTTCCGTCAGTTAAGTTGTCGCGGGCTGATTTCTTCTCCTGTGATAAAAAGCCTTCTTTTTTGACCGCCCACCCTTTCAGGGGAGCATTTGCAACCGTTTAGCACAATTTTTGAGTGAATTGCCAAAAGTCAGATTTTTGCTCAATTTGTGACCTCGGGGCTTAGGGATTTTTTCAAAAAATCTTTTTCATCCGCTTAAGTTGTCGAGGGCTGATTTCTTCCCCTGTGATAAAAAAGCCTTCTGTTTTGACCGCCAAAGCCTTCAGGGGAGTATTTGCAACAGTTTGGCATTATTTTTGAGAGATTGCCACAGGTCAGATTTTTGCTGAAATTGTGACCCCGGGGCTTAGGGATATTTTCAAAAAAATGTTTTTCTGCCGGTTAAGTTGTTGAGGGCTGATTTCTTCTCCTGTGATAAAAAGCCTTCTGTTTTGACCGCCAACCCTTTCAGGGGAGCATTTGCAACCGTTTAGCACCATTTTTGAGTGAATTGCCAAAAGTCAGATTTTTGCTGAAATTGTGACCCCGGGGCTTAGGGATTTTTTCAAAAAAATCTTTTTCTACTGGTTAAGTTGTCGAGGGCTGATTTCTTCTCCTGTGATAAAAAGCCTTCTGTTTTGACCGCCAAAGCCTTCAGGGGAGTATTTGCAACAGTTTGGCATTATTTTTGAGAGAATTGCCACAGGTCAGATTTTTGCTGAAATTGTGACCCCGGGGCTTAGGGATTTTTTCAAAAAATCTTTTTCACCCGGATAAGTTGTTGAGGGCTGATTTCTTCCCCTGTGATAAAAAGCCTTCTGTTTTGACCGCCAAAGGCTTCAGGGGAGTATTTGCAACAGTTTGGCATTATTTTTGAGAGAATTGCCACAGGTCAGATTTTTGCTGAAATTGTGACCCCGGGGCTTAGGGATTTTTTCAAAAAAATCTTTTTCTGCCGGTTAAGTTGTCAAGGGCTGATTTCTTCTCCTGTGATAAAAAGCCTTCTGTTTCGACCGCCAAAGTGTTCAGGGGAGCATTTGCAACAGTTTGTCATCATTTTTGAGTGAATTGCCAAAAGTCAGTTTTTGCTGAAATTTTGACCCCGGGGCTTAGGGATTTTTTCAAAAAAATGTTTTTCTGCCGGTTAAGTTGTCGAGTGCTGATTTCGTGTCCTGTGATAAAAATCCTTCTGTTTTTACCGCCAACCCTATCAGGGGAGCATTTGCAACCATTTAGCACCATTTTTTAGTGAGTTGCCAAAAGTCAGATTTTTGCTGAAATTGTGACCCCCGGGGCTTTTGGATTTTTTCAAAAAAATCTTTTTCTGCCGGTTAAGTTGTCGAGGGCTGATTTCTTCTCCTGTGAGAAAAAGCCTTCTGTTTTGACCGCCAAAGTGTTCAGGGGAGCATTTGCAACAGTTTGGCATCATTTTTCAGTAAATTCCCAAAAGTCAGATATTTTCAGAAATTGTGACCCCGGGGCTTAGGGATTTTTTCAAAAAATCTTTTTCAGCCGGTTAAGTTGTCAAGGGCTGATTTCTTCCCCTGTGATAAAAAGCCTTCTGTTTTGACCGCCAAAGCCTTCAGGGGAGTATTTGCAACAGTTTGGCATTATTTTTGAGAGAATTGCCACAGGTCAGATTTTTGCTGAAATTGTGACCCCGGTGCTTAGGGATTTTTTCAAAAAAATCTTTTTCTGCCGGTTAAGTTGTCAAGGGCTGATTTCTTCTCCTGTGATAAAAAGTCTTCTGTTTCGACCGCCAAAGTGTTCAGGGGAGCATTTGCAACAGTTTGGCATCATTTTTGAGTGAATTGCCAAAAGTCAGATTTTTGCTGAAATTTTGACCCCGGGGCTTAGGGATTTTTTCAAAAAAATGTTTTTCTGCCGGTTAAGTTGTCGAGTGCTGATTTCTTCTCCTGTGATAAAAATCCTTCTGTTTTGACCGCCAACCCTATCAGGGGAGCATTTGCAACCGTTTAGCACCATTTTTGAGTGAGTTGCCAAAAGTCAGATTTTTGCTGAAATTGTGACCCCCGGGGCTTTTCTATTTTTTCAAAAAAATATTTTTCTGCCGGTTAAGTTGTCGAGGGCTGATTTCTTTTCCTGTGAGAAAAAGCCTTCTGTTTTGATCGCCAAATCTTTCAGGGGAGCATTTGCAACAGTTTGGCATCATTTTTCAGTAAATTCCCCAAAGTCAGATATTTTAAGAAATTGTGACCCCGGGGCTTAGGGATTTTTTGAAAAAAAAAATTTTCTTTCGGTTATGTTGCCGAGGGCTGATTTCTTCTCCTGTGATAAAAACCCTTCTGTTTCCTTCGCCAAAGCATTCAGGGGAGCATTTGCAACCGTTTGGCATCATTTTTGAGTGAATTGCCAAAAACCAGATTTTTGCTGAAATTGTGACCCTGGGGCTTAGGGATTTTTTGAAAAAATCTTTTTCCGTCGGTTAAGTTGTCGAGGGCTGATTTCTTCTCCTGTGATAAAAAGCCTTCTGTTTTGACCGACAAACCTTTCAGGGGAGCATTTGCAACCGTTTAGCACCATTTTTGAGTGAGTTGCCAAAAGTCAGATTTTTGCTGAAACTGTGACCCCGGGGCTTAGTGATTTTTTCAAAAAATCTTTTTCTGCTGGTTAAGTTGTCGAGGGCTGATTTCTTCTCCTGTGATAAAAAGCCTTCTGTTTTGACCGCCCACCCTTTCAGGGGAGCATTTGCAACCGTTTAGCACAATTTTTGAGTGAATTGCCAAAAGTCAGATTTTTGCTGAAATTGTGACACCGGGGCTTAGGGATTTTTTCAAAAAATCTTTTTTATCCGCTTAAGTTGTCGAGGGCTGATTTCTTCCCCTGTGATAAAAAAAGCCTTCTGTTTTGATCGCCAAAGCCTTCAGGGGAGTATTTGCAACAGTTTGGCATTATTTTTGAGAGAATTGCCACAGGTCAGATTTTTGCTGAAATTGTGACCCCGGGGCTTAGGGATTTCTTCAAAAAAATGTTTTTCTGCCGGTTAAGTTGTCGAGTGCTGATTTCTTCTCCTGTGATAAAAAGCCTTCTGTTTTGACCGCCAACCCTATCAGGGGAGCATTTGCAAGCGTTTGGCACCATTTTTGAGTGAGTTGCCAAAAGTCAGATTTTTGCTGAAATTGTGACCCCGGGGCTTAGGGATTTTTTCAAAAAAATCTTTTTCTGCCGGTTTAGTTGTCGAGGGCTGATTTCTTCTCCTGTGATAAAAAGCCTTCTGTTCTGACCGCCAAAGTGTTCAGGGGAGCATTTGCAACAGTTTGGCATCATTTTTCACTAAATTCCCCAAAGTCAGATATTTTAAGAAATTGTGACCCCGGGGCTTAGGGATTTTTTTAAAAAAACTTTTTCTTACGGTTATGTTGTCGAGGGCTGATTTCTTCTCCTATGAAAAAAACCCTTCTGTTTCCTTCGCCAAAGCATTCAGGGGAGGATTTGCAACCGTTTGGCATCATTTTTGAGTGAATTGCCAAAAACCAGATTTTTGCTGAAATTGTGACCCCGGGGCTTAGGGATTTTTTCAAAAAAATCTTTTTCTGCCGGTTAAGTTGTCGAGGGCTGATTTCTTCTCCTGTGATAAAAAGCCTTCTGTTTTGACCGCCAACCTTATCAGGGGAGCATTTGCAACCGTTTACCACCATTTTTGAGTGAGTTGCCAAAAGTCAGATTTTTGCTGAAATTGTGACCCCGGGGCTTAGGTATTTTTTCCAAAAAATCTTTTTCTGCCGGTTAAGTTGTCAAGGGCTGATTTCTTCTCCTGTGATAAAAAGCCTTCTGTTTCGAACGCCAAAGTGTTCAGGGGGGCATTTGCAACAGTTTGGCATCCTTTTTGAGTGAATTGCCAAAAGTCAGATTTTTGCTGAAATTGTGACCCCGGGGCTTAGGGATTTTTTCAAAAAATCTTTTTCAGCCGGTTAAGTTGTCGATGGCTGATTTCTTATCCTGTGATAAAAAGCCTTCTGTTTTGACCACCAACCCTTTCAGGGGAGCATTTGCAACCGTTTAGCACCATTTTTGAGTGAATTGCCAAAAGTCAGATTTTTGCTGAAATTGTGACACCGGGGCTTAGGGATTTTTTCAAAAAATCTTTTTCAGCCGGTTAAGTTGTCGAGGGCTGATTTCTTTCTCTGTGATAAAAAGCCTTCTGTTTTGACCGCCAAAGCCTTCAGGGGAGTATTTGCAACAGTTTGGCATTATTTTTGAGAGAATTGCCACAGGTCAGATTTTTGCTGAAATTGTGACCCCGGTGCTTAGGGATTTTTTCAAAAAAATCTTTTTCTGCCGGTTAAGTTGTCAAGGGCTGATTTCTTCTCCTGTGATAAAAAGCCTTCTGTTTCGAACGCCAAAGTGTTCAGGGGGGCATTTGCAACAGTTTGGCATCCTTTTTGAGTGAATTGCCAAAAGTCAGATTTTTGCTGAAATTGTGACCCCGGGGCTTAGGGATTTTTTCAAAAAATCTTTTTCAGCCGGTTAAGTTGTCGAGGGCTGATTTCTTATCCTGTGATAAAAAGCCTTCTGTTTTGACCACCAACCCTTTCAGGGGAGCATTTGCAACCGTTTAGCACCATTTTTGAGTGAATTGCCAAAAGTCAGATTTTTGCTGAAATTGTGACACCGGGGCTTAGGGATTTTTTCAAAAAATCTTTTTCAGCCGGTTAAGTTGTCGAGGGCTGATTTCTTTCTCTGTGATAAAAAGCCTTCTGTTTTGACCGCCAAAGCCTTCAGGGGAGTATTTGCAACAGTTTGGCATTATTTTTGAGAGAATTGCCACAGGTCAGATTTTTGCTGAAATTGTGACCCCGGTGCTTAGGGATTTTTTCAAAAAAATCTTTTTCTGCCAGTTAAGTTGTCAAGGGCTGATTTCTTCTCCTGTGATAAAAAGCCTTCTGTTTCGACCGCCAAAGTGTTCAGGGGAGCATTTGCAACAGTTTGGCATCATTTTTGAGTGAATTGCCAAAAGTCAGATTTTTGCAGAAATTGTGACCCTGGGGCTTAGGGATTTTTTCAAAAAAATGTTTTTCTGCCGGTTAAGTTGTCGAGGGCTGATTTCTTCTCCTGTGATAAAAAGCCTTCTGTTTTGACCGACAAACCTTTCAGGGGAGCATTTGCAACCGTTTAGCACCATTTTTGAGTGAGTTGCCAAAAGTCAGATTTTTGCTGAAACTGTGACCCCGGGTCTTAGTGATTTTTTCAAAAAATCTTTTATTGCCGGTTAAGTTGTCGAGGGCTGATTTCTTCTCCTGTGATAAAAAGCCTTCTGTTTTGACCGCCAACCCTATCAGGGGAGCATTTGCAAGCGTTTAGCACCATTTTTGAGTGAGTTGCCAAAAGTCAGATTTTTGCTGAAATTGTGACCCCCGGGGCTTAGGGATTTTTTCAAAAAAATCTTTTTCTGCCGGTTTAGTTGTTGAGGGCTGATTTCTTCTCCTGTGATAAAAAGCCTTCTGTTCTGACCGCCAAAGTGTTCAGGGGAGCATTTGCAACAGTTTGGCATCATTTTTCACTAAATTCCCCAAAGTCAGATATTTTAAGAAATTGTGACCCCGGGGCTTAGGGATTTTTTTAAAAAAACTTTTTCTTACGGTTAAGTTGTCGAGGCCTGATTTCTTCTCCTGTGATAAAAAGCCTTCTGTTTTGACCGACAAACCTTTCAGGGGAGCATTTGCAACCGTTTAGCACCATTTTTGAGTGAGTTGCCAAAAGTCAGATTTTTGCTGAAACTGTGACCCCGGGTCTTAGTGATTTTTTCAAAAAATCTTTTTCTGCCGGTTAAGTTGTCGAGGGCTGATTTCTTCTCCTGTGATAAAAAGCCTTCTGTTTTGACCGCCAACCCTATCAGGGGAGCATTTGCAAGCGTTTAGCACCATTTTTGAGTGAGTTGCCAAAAGTCAGATTTTTGCTGAAATTGTGACCCCCGGGGCTTAGGGATTTTTTCAAAAAAATCTTTTTCTGCCGGTTTAGTTGTCGAGGGCTGATTTCTTCTCCTGTGATAAAAAGCCTTCTGTTCTGACCGCCAAAGTGTTCAGGGGAGGATTTGCAACAGTTTGGCATCATTTTTCACTAAATTCCCCAAAGTCAGATATTTTAAGAAATTGTGACCCCGGGGCTTAGGGATTTTTTTAAAAAAACTTTTTCTTACGGTTATGTTGTCGAGGGCTGATTTCTTCTCCTATGAAAAAAACCCTTCTGTTTCCTTCGCCAAAGCATTCAGGGGAGGATTTGCAACCGTTTGGCATCATTTTTGAGTGAATTGCCAAAAACCAGATTTTTGCTGAAATTGTGACCCCGGGGCTTAGGGATTTTTTCAAAAAAATCTTTTTCTGCCGGTTAAGTTGTCGAGGGCTGATTTCTTCTCCTGTGAAAGAAAGCCTTCTGTTTTGACCGCCAACCTTATCAGGGGAGCATTTGCAACCGTTTACCACCATTTTTGAGTGAGTTGCCAAAAGTCAGATTTTTGCTGAAATTGTGACCCCCGGGGCTTAGGGATTTTTTCAAAAAAATCTGTTTCTGCCGGTTAAGGTGTCGAGGGCTGATTTCTTCCCCTATGATAAAAAGCCTTCTGTTTTGACCGCCAAAGCCATCACGGGAGTATTTGCAACAGTTTGGCATTATTTTTGAGAGAATTGCCACAGGTCAGATTTTTGCTGAAATTGTGACCCCGGGGCTTAGGTATTTTTTCCAAAAAATCTTTTTCTGCCGGTTAAGTTGTCAAGGGCTGATTTCTTCTCCTGTGATAAAAAGCCTTCTGTTTTGACCACCAACCCTTTCAGGGGAGCATTTGCAACCGTTTAGCACCATTTTTGAGTGAATTGCCAAAAGTCAGATTTTTGCTGAAATTGTGACACCGGGGCTTAGGGATTTTTTCAAAAAATCTTTTTCAGCCGGTTAAGTTGTCGAGGGCTGATTTCTTCTCCTGTGATAAAAAGCCTTCTGTTTTGACCGCCAAAGCCTTCAGGGGAGTATTTGCAACAGTTTGGCATTATTTTTGAGAGAATTGCCACAGGTCAGATTTTTGCTGAAATTGTGACCCCGGTGCTTAGGGATTTTTTCAAAAAAATCTTTTTCTGCCGGTTAAGTTGTCAAGGGCTGATTTCTTCTCCTGTGATAAAAAGCCTTCTGTTTCGACCGCCAAAGTGTTCAGGGGAGCATTTGCAACAGTTTGGCATCATTTTTGAGTGAATTGCCAAAAGTCAGATTTTTGCAGAAATTGTGACCCTGGGGCTTAGGGATTTTTTCAAAAAAATGTTTTTCTGCCGGTTAAGTTGTCGAGGGCTGATTTCTTCTCCTGTGATAAAAAGCCTTCTGTTTTGACCGACAAACCTTTCAGGGGAGCATTTGCAACCGTTTAGCACCATTTTTGAGTGAGTTGCCAAAAGTCAGATTTTTGCTGAAACTGTGACCCCGGGTCTTAGTGATTTTTTCAAAAAATCTTTTTCTGCCGGTTAAGTTGTCGAGGGCTGATTTCTTCTCCTGTGATAAAAAGCCTTCTGTTTTGACCGCCAACCCTATCAGGGGAGCATTTGCAAGCGTTTAGCACCATTTTTGAGTGAGTTGCCAAAAGTCAGATTTTTGCTGAAATTGTGACCCCCGGGGCTTAGGGATTTTTTCAAAAAAATCTTTTTCTGCCGGTTTAGTTGTTGAGGGCTGATTTCTTCTCCTGTGATAAAAAGCCTTCTGTTCTGACCGCCAAAGTGTTCAGGGGAGCATTTGCAACAGTTTGGCATCATTTTTCACTAAATTCCCCAAAGTCAGATATTTTAAGAAATTGTGACCCCGGGGCTTAGGGATTTTTTTAAAAAAACTTTTTCTTACGGTTAAGTTGTCGAGGCCTGATTTCTTCTCCTGTGATAAAAAGCCTTCTGTTTTGACCGACAAACCTTTCAGGGGAGCATTTGCAACCGTTTAGCACCATTTTTGAGTGAGTTGCCAAAAGTCAGATTTTTGCTGAAACTGTGACCCCGGGTCTTAGTGATTTTTTCAAAAAATCTTTTTCTGCCGGTTAAGTTGTCGAGGGCTGATTTCTTCTCCTGTGATAAAAAGCCTTCTGTTTTGACCGCCAACCCTATCAGGGGAGCATTTGCAAGCGTTTAGCACCATTTTTGAGTGAGTTGCCAAAAGTCAGATTTTTGCTGAAATTGTGACCCCCGGGGCTTAGGGATTTTTTCAAAAAAATCTTTTTCTGCCGGTTTAGTTGTCGAGGGCTGATTTCTTCTCCTGTGATAAAAAGCCTTCTGTTCTGACCGCCAAAGTGTTCAGGGGAGGATTTGCAACAGTTTGGCATCATTTTTCACTAAATTCCCCAAAGTCAGATATTTTAAGAAATTGTGACCCCGGGGCTTAGGGATTTTTTTAAAAAAACTTTTTCTTACGGTTATGTTGTCGAGGGCTGATTTCTTCTCCTATGAAAAAAACCCTTCTGTTTCCTTCGCCAAAGCATTCAGGGGAGGATTTGCAACCGTTTGGCATCATTTTTGAGTGAATTGCCAAAAACCAGATTTTTGCTGAAATTGTGACCCCGGGGCTTAGGGATTTTTTCAAAAAAATCTTTTTCTGCCGGTTAAGTTGTCGAGGGCTGATTTCTTCTCCTGTGAAAGAAAGCCTTCTGTTTTGACCGCCAACCTTATCAGGGGAGCATTTGCAACCGTTTACCACCATTTTTGAGTGAGTTGCCAAAAGTCAGATTTTTGCTGAAATTGTGACCCCCGGGGCTTAGGGATTTTTTCAAAAAAATCTGTTTCTGCCGGTTAAGGTGTCGAGGGCTGATTTCTTCCCCTATGATAAAAAGCCTTCTGTTTTGACCGCCAAAGCCATCACGGGAGTATTTGCAACAGTTTGGCATTATTTTTGAGAGAATTGCCACAGGTCAGATTTTTGCTGAAATTGTGACCCCGGGGCTTAGGTATTTTTTCCAAAAAATCTTTTTCTGCCGGTTAAGTTGTCAAGGGCTGATTTCTTCTCCTGTGATAAAAAGCCTTCTGTTTCGAACGCCAAAGTGTTCAGGGGGGCATTTGCAACAGTTTGGCATCCTTTTTGAGTGAATTGCCAAAAGTCAGATTTTTGCTGAAATTGTGACCCCGGGGCTTAGGGATTTTTTCAAAAAATCTTTTTCAGCCGGTTAAGTTGTCGAGGGCTGATTTCTTATCCTGTGATAAAAAGCCTTCTGTTTTGACCACCAACCCTTTCAGGGGAGCATTTGCAACCGTTTAGCACCATTTTTGAGTGAATTGCCAAAAGTCAGATTTTTGCTGAAATTGTGACACCGGGGCTTAGGGATTTTTTCAAAAAATCTTTTTCAGCCGGTTAAGTTGTCGAGGGCTGATTTCTTTCTCTGTGATAAAAAGCCTTCTGTTTTGACCGCCAAAGCCTTCAGGGGAGTATTTGCAACAGTTTGGCATTATTTTTGAGAGAATTGCCACAGGTCAGATTTTTGCTGAAATTGTGACCCCGGTGCTTAGGGATTTTTTCAAAAAAATCTTTTTCTGCCGGTTAAGTTGTCAAGGGCTGATTTCTTCTCCTGTGATAAAAAGCCTTCTGTTTCGACCGCCAAAGTGTTCAGGGGAGCATTTGCAACAGTTTGGCATCAATTTTGAGTGAATTGCCAAAAGTCAGATTTTTGCAGAAATTGTGACCCTGGGGCTTAGGGATTTTTTCAAAAAAATGTTTTTCTGCCGGTTAAGTTGTCGAGGGCTGATTTCTTCTCCTGTGATAAAAAGCCTTCTGTTTTGACCGACAAACCTTTCAGGGGAGCATTTGCAACCGTTTAGCACCATTTTTGAGTGAGTTGCCAAAAGTCAGATTTTTGCTGAAACTGTGACCCCGGGTCTTAGTGATTTTTTCAAAAAATCTTTTTCTGCCGGTTAAGTTGTCGAGGGCTGATTTCTTCTCCTGTGAGAAAAAGCCTTCTGTTTTGACCGCCAAAGTGTTCAGGGGAGCATTTGCAACAGTTTGGCATCATTTTTCAGTAAATTCCCCAAAGTCAGATATTTTAAGAAATTGTGACCCCGGGGCTTAGGGATTTTTTGAAAAAAAAAAATTTCTTTCGGTTATGTTGTCGAGGGCTGATTTCTTCTCCTGTGATAAAAACCCTTCTGTTTCCACCGCCAAAGCCTTCAGGGGAGTATTTGCAACAGTTTGGCATTATTTTTGAGAGAATTGCCACAGGTCAGATTTTTGCTGAAATTGTGACCCCGGGGCTTAGGGATTTTTTCAAAAAAATGTTTTTCTGCCGGTTAAGTTGTCGAGTGCTGATTTCTTCTCCTGTGATAAAAAGCCTTCTGTTTTGACCGCCAACCCTATCAGGGGAGCATTTGCAAGCGTTTAGCACCATTTTTGAGTGAGTTGCCAAAAGTCAGATTTTTGCTGAAATTGTGACCCCCGGGGCTTAGGGATTTTTTCAAAAAAATCTTTTTCTGCCGGTTTAGTTGTCGAGGGCTGATTTCTTCTCCTGTGATAAAAAGCCTTCTGTTCTGACCGCCAAAGTGTTCAGGGGAGCATTTGCAACAGTTTGGCATCATTTTTCAGTAAATTCCCCAAAGTCAGATATTTTAAGAAATTGTGACCCCGGGGCTTAGGGATTTTTTGAAAAAAAAAAATTTCTTTCGGTTATGTTGCCGAGGGCTGATTTCTTCTCCTGTGATAAAAACCCTTCTGTTTCCTTTGCCAAAGCATTCAGGGGAGCATTTGCAACCGTTTGGCATCATTTTTGAGTGAATTGCCAAAAACCAGATTTTTGCTGAAATTGTGACCCTGCGGCTTAGGGATTTTTTGAAAAAATCTTTTTCCGTCGGTTAAGTTGTCGAGGGCTGATTTCTTCTCCTGTGATAAAAAGCCTTCTGTTTAGACCGACAACCCTTTCAGGGGAGCATTTGCAACCGTTTAGCACCATTTTTGAGTGAGTTGCCAAAAGTCAGATTTTTGCTGAAATTGTGACCCCGGGGCTTAGTGATTTTTTCAAAAAATCTTTTTCAGCCGGTTAAGTTGTCGAGGGCTGATTTTTTCCCCTGTGATAAAAAGCCTTCTGCTTTGACCGCCCACCTTTTCAGGGGAGCATTTGCAACCGTTTAGCACAATTTTTGAGTGAATTGCCAAAAGTCAGATTTTTGCTCAATTTGTGACCTCGGGGCTTAGGGATTTTTTCAAAAAATCTTTTTCATCCGCTTAAGTTGTCGAGGGCTGATTTCTTCCCCTGTGATAAAAAAGCCTTCTGTTTTGACCGCCAAAGCCTTCAGGGGAGTATTTGCAACAGTTTGGCATTATTTTTGAGAGAATTGCCACAGGTCAGATTTTTGCTGAAATTGTGACCCCGGGGCTTAGGGATTTTTTCAAAAAAATGTTTTTCTGCCGGTTAAGTTGTCGAGTGCTGATTTCTTCTCCTGTGATAAAAAGCCTTCTGTTCTGACTGCCAAAGTGTTCAGGGGAGCATTTGCAACAGTTTGGCATCATTTTTCACTAAATTCCCCAAAGTCAGATATTTTAAGAAATTGTGACCCCGGGGCTTAGGGATTTTTTTAAAAAAATCTTTTTCTTACGGTTATGTTGTCGAGGGCTGATTTCTTCTCCTATGATAAAAACCCTTCTGTTTCCTTCGCCAAAGCATTCAGGGGAGCATTTGCAACAGTTTGGCATCATTTTTGAGTGAATTGCCAAAAACCAGATTTTTGCTGAAATTGTGACCCCGGGGCTTAGGGATTTTTTCAAAAAAATCTTTTTCTGCCGGTTAAGTTGTCGAGGGCTGATTTCTTCTTCTGTGATAAAACGCCTTCTGTTTTGACCGCCAACCTTATCAGGGGAGCATTTGCAACCGTTTACCACCATTTTTGGAGGGACGCAGGTGGCGCTGTGGGTTAAAGCCTCAGTGCCTAGGACTTGCCGATCGAAAGGTCAGCGGTTCGAATCCCTGCGGCGGGGTGCGCTCCCGCTGCTCGGTCCCAGCGCCTGCCAACCTAGCAGTTCGAAAGCACCTCCAGGTGCAAGTAGATAAATAGGGACCGCTTACCAGCGGGAAGGTAAACGGCGTTTCCGTGTGCTTGCCAGAGCAGCGATGTTACGCTGGCCACGTGACCCGGAAGTGTCTCCGGACAGCGCTGGCCCCTGGCCTCTTAAGTGAGATGGGCGCACAACCCCAGAGTCTGTCAAGACTGGCCCGTACGGGCAGGGGTACCTTTACCTTTACCTTTACCACCATTTTTGAGTGAGTTGCCAAAAGTCAGATTTTTGCTGAAATTGTGACCCCCGGGGCTTAGGGATTTTTTCAAAAAAATCTGTTTCTGCCGGTTAAGGTGTCAAGGGCTGATTTCTTCTCCTGTGATAAAAAGCCTTCTGTTTCGACCGCCAAAGTGTTCAGGGGAGCATTTGCAACAGTTTGGCATCATTTTTGAGTGAATTGCCAAAAGTCAGATTTTTGCAGAAATTGTGACCCCGGGGCTTAGGGATTTTTTCAAAAAAATGTTTTTCTGCCGGATAAGTTGTCGAGTGCTGATTTCTTCCCCTATGATAAAAAGCCTTCTGTTTTGACCGCCAAAGCCAGCACGGGAGTATTTGCAACAGTTTGGCATTATTTTTGAGAGAATTGCCACAGGTCAGATTTTTGCTGAAATTGTGACCCCAGGGCTTAGGGATTTTTTCCAAAAAATCTTTTTCTGCCGGTTAAGTTGTCAAGGGCTGATTTCTTCTCCTGTGATAAAAAGCCTTCTGTTTCGAACGCCAAAGTGTTCAGGGGGGCATTTGCAACAGTTTGGCATCATTTTTGAGTGAATTGCCAAAAGTCAGATTTTTGCTGAAATTGTGACCCCGGGGCTTAGGGATTTTTTCAAAAAAATCTTTTTCTGCCGGTTAAGTTGTCAAGTGCTGATTTCTTCTCCTGTGATAAAAAGCCTTCTGTTTTGACCGCAAACCCTATCAGGGGAGCATTTGCAACCGTTTAACACCATTTTTGAGTGAGTTTCCAAAAGTCAGATTTTTGCTGAAATTGTGACCCCGGGGCTTAGGGATTTTTTTAAAAAATCTTTTTCAGCCGGTTAAGTTGTCGAGGGCTGATTTCTTCCCCTGTGATAAAAAGCCTTCTGTTTTGACCGCCCACCCTTTCAGGGGAGCATTTGCAACCGTTTAGCACAATTTTTGAGTGAATTGCCAAAAGTCAGATTTTTGCTCAATTTGTGACCTCGGGGCTTAGGGATTTTTTCAAAAAATCTTTTTCATCCGCTTAAGTTGTCGAGGGCTGATTTCTTCCCCTGTGATAAAAAGCCTTCTGTTTTGACCGCCAAAGCCTTCAGGGGAGTATTTGCAACAGTTTGGCATTATTTTTGAGAGAATTGCCACAGGTCAGATTTTTGCTGAAATTGTGACCCCGGGGCTTAGGGATTTTTTCAAAAAAATGTTTTTCTGCCGGTTAAGTTGCCGAGTGCTGATTTCTTCTCCTGTGATAAAAAGCCTTCTGTTTCGACCACCAAAGTGTTCACGGGAGCATTTGCAACAGTTTGGCATCATTTTTGAGTGAATTGCCAAAAGTCAGATTTTTGCTGAAATTGTGACCCCGGGGCTTAGGGATTTTTTCAAAAAATCTTTTTCAGCCGGTTAAGTTGTCGAGGGCTGATTACTTCCCCTGTGATAAAAAGCCTTCTGTTTTGACCGCCCACCCTTTCAGGGGAGCATTTGCAACCGTTTAGCACCATTTTTGAGTGAATTGCCAAAAGTCAGATTTTTGCTCAATTTGTGACCTCGGGTCTTAGGGATTTTTTCAAAAAAACTTTTTCAGCCGGTTAAGTTGTCGAGGGCTGATTTATTCCCCTGTGATAAAAAGCCTTCTGTTTTGACCGCCAAAGCCTTCAGGGGAGTATTTGCAACAGTTTGGCATTATTTTTGAGAGAATTGCCACAGGTCATATTTTTGCTGAAATTGTGACCCCGGGGCTTAGGGATTTTTTCAAAAAAATGTTTTTCTGCCGGTTAAGTTGTCGAGTGCTGATTTCTTCTCCTGTGATAAAAAGCCTTCTGTTTTGACCGCCAAAGTGTTCAGGGGAGCATTTGCAACAGTTTGGCATCATTTTTCAGTAAATTCCCCAAAGTCAGATATTTTCAGAAATTGTGACCCCTGGGGCTTAGGGATTTATTCAAAAAAAAAAAAATTCTTTCGGTTATGTTGCCGAGGGCTGATTTCTTCTCCTGTGATAAAAACCCTTCTGTTTCCTTTGCCAAAGCATTCAGGGGAGCATTTGCAACCGTTTGGCATCATTTTTGAGTGAATTGCCAAAAACCAGATTTTTGCTGAAATTGTGACCCTGCGGCTTAGGGATTTTTTGAAAAAATCTTTTTCCGTCGGTTAAGTTGTCGAGGGCTGATTTCTTCTCCTGTGATAAAAAGCCTTCTGTTTAGACCGACAACCCTTTCAGGGGAGCATTTGCAACCGTTTAGCACCATTTTTGAGTGAGTTGCCAAAAGTCAGATTTTTGCTGAAATTGTGACCCCGGGGCTTAGTGATTTTTTCAAAAAATCTTTTTCAGCCGGTTAAGTTGTCGAGGGCTGATTTTTTCCCCTGTGATAAAAAGCCTTCTGCTTTGACCGCCCACCTTTTCAGGGGAGCATTTGCAACCGTTTAGCACAATTTTTGAGTGAATTGCCAAAAGTCAGATTTTTGCTCAATTTGTGACCTCGGGGCTTAGGGATTTTTTCAAAAAATCTTTTTCATCCGCTTAAGTTGTCGAGGGCTGATTTCTTCCCCTGTGATAAAAAAGCCTTCTGTTTTGACCGCCAAAGCCTTCAGGGGAGTATTTGCAACAGTTTGGCATTATTTTTGAGAGAATTGCCACAGGTCAGATTTTTGCTGAAATTGTGACCCCGGGGCTTAGGGATTTTTTCAAAAAAATGTTTTTCTGCCGGTTAAGTTGTCGAGTGCTGATTTCTTCTCCTGTGATAAAAAGCCTTCTGTTCTGACTGCCAAAGTGTTCAGGGGAGCATTTGCAACAGTTTGGCATCATTTTTCACTAAATTCCCCAAAGTCAGATATTTTAAGAAATTGTGACCCCGGGGCTTAGGGATTTTTTTAAAAAAATCTTTTTCTTACGGTTATGTTGTCGAGGGCTGATTTCTTCTCCTATGATAAAAACCCTTCTGTTTCCTTCGCCAAAGCATTCAGGGGAGCATTTGCAACAGTTTGGCATCATTTTTGAGTGAATTGCCAAAAACCAGATTTTTGCTGAAATTGTGACCCCGGGGCTTAGGGATTTTTTCAAAAAAATCTTTTTCTGCCGGTTAAGTTGTCGAGGGCTGATTTCTTCTTCTGTGATAAAACGCCTTCTGTTTTGACCGCCAACCTTATCAGGGGAGCATTTGCAACCGTTTACCACCATTTTTGGAGGGACGCAGGTGGCGCTGTGGGTTAAAGCCTCAGTGCCTAGGACTTGCCGATCGAAAGGTCAGCGGTTCGAATCCCTGCGGCGGGGTGCGCTCCCGCTGCTCGGTCCCAGCGCCTGCCAACCTAGCAGTTCGAAAGCACCTCCAGGTGCAAGTAGATAAATAGGGACCGCTTACCAGCGGGAAGGTAAACGGCGTTTCCGTGTGCTTGCCAGAGCAGCGATGTTACGCTGGCCACGTGACCCGGAAGTGTCTCCGGACAGCGCTGGCCCCTGGCCTCTTAAGTGAGATGGGCGCACAACCCCAGAGTCTGTCAAGACTGGCCCGTACGGGCAGGGGTACCTTTACCTTTACCTTTACCACCATTTTTGAGTGAGTTGCCAAAAGTCAGATTTTTGCTGAAATTGTGACCCCCGGGGCTTAGGGATTTTAGAAAAGAAATCTTTTTCTGCTGGTTAAGTTGTCGAGGGCTGATTTCTTCTCCTGTGATAAAAAGCCATCTGTTTTGACCGCCAAAGCTTTCAGGGGAGCATTTGCAACTGTTTGGCATGATTTTTGAGTAAATTCCCAAAAGTCAGATTTTTGCTGAAATTGTGACCCCGGGGCTTAGGGATGTTTTCAAAGAAATCTTTTTCCGTCGGTTAAGTTATCAAGCGCTAATTTCTTCTCCTGTGAGAAAAAGCCTTCTGTTTTGATCGCCAAATCTTTCAGGGGAGCATTTGCAACTGTTTGGCATCATTTTTGAGTAAATTCCCAAAAGTCAGATTTTTGCTGAAATTGTGACCCCGGGGCTTAGGGATTTTTTAAAAAAATCTTTTTCAGCCGGTTAAGTTGTCGAGGGCTGATTTCTTCCCCTGTGATAAAAAGCCTTCTGTTTTGACCGCCCACCCTTTCAGGGGAGCATTTGCAACCGTTTAGCACAATTTTTGAGTGAATTGCCAAAAGTCAGATTTTTGCTGAAATTGTGACCCCGGGGCTTAGGGATTTTTTCCAAAAAATCTTTTTCTGCCGGTTAAGTTGTCAAGGGCTGATTTCTTCTCCTGTGATAAAAAGCCTTCTGTTTCGACCGCCAAAGCCTTCAGGGGAGTATTTGCAACAGTTTGGCATTATTTTTGAGAGAATTGCCACAGGTCAGATTTTTGCTGAAATTGTGACCCCGGGGCTTAGGGATTTTTTCCAAAAAATCTTTTTCTGCCGGTTAAGTTGTCAAGGGCTGATTTCTTCCCCTGTGATAAAAAGCCTTCTGTTTTGACCGCCCACCCTTTCAGGGGAGCATTTGCAACCGTTTAGCACCATTTTTGAGTGAATTGCCAAAAGTCAGATTTTTGCTCAATTTGTGACCTCGGGTCTTAGGGTTTTTTTCCAAAAAACTTTTTCAGCCGGTTAAGTTGTCGAGGGCTGATTTATTCCCCTGTGATAAAAAGCCTTCTGTTTTGACCGCCAAAGCCTTCAGGGGAGTATTTGCAACACTTTGGCATTATTTTTGAGAGAATTGCCACAGGTCATATTTTTGCTGAAATTGTGACCCCGGGGCTTAGGGATTTTTTCAAAAAAATCTTTTTCTGCCGGTTAAGTTGTCAAGGGCTGATTTCTTCTCCTGTGATAAAAAGCCTTCTGTTTCGACCGCCAAAGTGTTCATGGGAGCATTTGCAACAGTTTGGCATCATTTTTGAGTGAATTGCCAAAAGTCAGATTTTTGCTGAAATTGTGACCCCGGGGCTTAGGGATTTTTTCAAAAAATCTTTTTCAGCCGGTTAAGTTGTCGAGGGCTGATTTCTTCCCCTGTGATAAAAAGCCTTCTGTTTTGACCGCCCACCCTTTCAGGGGAGCATTTGCAACCGTTTAGCACCATTTTTGAGTGAATTGCAAAAGTCAGATTTTTGCTCAATTTGTGACCTCGGGTCTTAGGGATTTTTTCAAAAAAACTTTTTCAGCCGGTTAAGTTGTCGAGGGCTGATTTATTCCCCTGTGATAAAAAGCCTTCTGTTTTGACCGCCAAAGCCTTCAGGGGAGTATTTGCAACAGTTTGGCATTATTTTTGAGAGAATTGCCAAAGGTCATATTTTTGCTGAAATTGTGACCCCGGGGCTTAGGGATTTTTTCAAAAAAATCTTTTTCTGCCGGTTAAGTTGTCAAGGGCTGATTTCTTCTCCTGTGATAAAAAGCCTTCTGTTTCGACAGCCAAAGTGTTCAGGGGAGCATTTGCAACAGTTTGGCATCATTTTTGAGTGAATTGCCAAAAGTCAGATTTTTGCTGAAATTGTGACCCCGGGGCTTAGGGATTTTTTCAAAAAAATGTTTTTCTGCCGGTTAAGTTGTCGAGTGCTGATTTCTTCTCCTGTGATAAAAAGCCTTCTGTTTTGACCGCCAAAGTGTTCAGGGGAGCATTTGCAACAGTTTGGCATCATTTTTCAGTAAATTCCCCAAAGTCAGATATTTTCAGAAATTGTGACCCCTGGGGCTTAGGGATTTATTAAAAAAAAAAAAATTCTTTCCTTTATGTTGTCAAGTGCTGATTTCTTCTCCTGTGATAAAAACCCTTCTGTTTCCTTCGCCAAAGCATTAAGGGGAGCATTTGCAACAGTTTGGCATTATTTTTGAGAGAATTGCCACAGGTCAGATTTTTGCTGAAATTGTGACCCCGGGGCTTAGGGATTTTTTTCAAAAAAATCTTTTTCTGCCGGTTAAGTTGTCAAGGGCAGATTTCTTCTCCTGTGAAAGAAAGCCTTCTGTTTCGACCGCCAAAGTGTTCAGGGGAGCATTTGCAACAGTTTGGCATCATTTTTGAGTGAATTGCCAAAAGTCAGCTTTTTGCTGAAATTGTGACCCCGGGGCTTAGGGATTTTTTCAAAAAATCTTTTTCAGCCGGTTAAGTTGTCGAGGGCTGATTTCTTCCCATGTGATAAAAAGCCTTCTGTTTCGTCCGCCCACCCTTTCAGGGGAGCATTTGCAAGCGTTTAGCACCATTTTTGAGTGAATTGCCAAAAGTCAGCTTTTTGCTGAATTTGTGACCTCGGGGCTTAGGGATTTTTTCAAAAAATCTTTTTCAGCCGGTTAAGTTGTCGAGGGCTGATTTATTCCCCTGTGATAAAAATCCTTCTGTTTTGACCGCCAAAGCCTTCAGGGGAGTATTTGCAACAGTTTGGCATTATTTTTGAGAGAATTGCCACAGGTCAGATTTTTGCTGAAATTGTGACCCCGGGGCTGAGGGATTTTTTCAAAAAAATCTTTTTCTGCCGGTTAAGTTGTCAAGGGCTGATTTCTTCTCCTGTGATAAAAAGCCTTCTGTTTTGACCGCCAACCCTATCAGGGGAGCATTTGCAACCGTTTAGCACCATTTTTGAGTGAGTTGCCAAAAGTCAGATTTTTGCTGAAATTGTGAACCAGGGGCTATGGGATTTTTTTTCAAAAAAATCTTTTTCTGCCGGTTAAGTTGTCGAGGGCTGATTTCCTCTCCTGTGATAAAAAGCCTTCTGTTTCGACCGCCAAAGTGTTCAGGGGAGCATTTGCAACAGTTTGGCATCATTTTTGAGTGAATTGCCAAAAACCAGATTTTTGCTGAAATTGTGACCCCGGGGCTTAGGGATTTTTTCAAAAAATCTTTTTCAGCCGGTTAAGTTGTCGAGGGCTGATTTCTTCCCCTGTGATAAAAAGCCTTCTGTTTTGACCGCCCACCCTATCAGGGGAGCATTTGCAACCGTTTAGCACCATTTTTGAGTGAGTTGCCAAAAGTCAGATTTTTGCTGAAATTGTGACCCCGGGGCTTAGGGATTTTTTCAAAAAATCTTTTTCAGCCGGTTAAGTTGTCGAGGGCTGATTTCTTCCCCTGTGATAAAAAGCCTTCTGTTTTGACCGCCCACCCTTTCAGGGGAGCATTTGCAACAGTTTGGCATCATTTTTGAGTAAATTCCCAAAAGTCAGATATTTTCAGAAATTGTGACCCCGGGGCTTAGGGATTTTTTCAAAAAAATGTTTTTCTGTCGGTTATGTTGTTGAGGGCTGATTTCTTCCCCTGTGATAAAAAGCCTTCTGTTTTGACTGCCCACCCTTTCAGGGGAGCATTTACAACCGTTTAGCACCATTTTTGAGTGAATTGCCAAAAGTCAGAATTTTGCTCAATTTGTGACCTCGGGGCTTAGGGATTTTTTCAAAAAAACTTTTTCAGCCGGTAAAGTTGTCGAGGGCTGATTTATTCCCCTGTGATAAAAAGCCTTCTGTTTTGACCGCCAAAGCCTTCAGGGGAGTATTTGCAACAGTTTGGCATTATTTTTGAGAGAATTGCCACAGGTCATATTTTTGCTGAAATTGTGACCCCGGGGCTTAGGGATTTTTTCAAAAAAATCTTTTTCTGCCGGTTAAGTTGTCAAGGGCTGATTTCTTCTCCTGTGATAAAAAGCCTTCTGTTTCGACCGCCAAAGTGTTCAGGGGAGCATTTGCAACAGTTTGGCATCATTTTTGAGTGAATTGCCAAAAGTCAGATTTTTGCTGAAATTGTGACCCCGGGGCTTAGGGATTTTTTCAAAAAAATGTTTTTCTGCCGGTTAAGTTGTCGAGTGCTGATTTCTTCTCCTGTGATAAAAAGCCTTCTGTTTTGACCGCCAAAGTGTTCAGGGGAGCATTTGCAACAGTTTGGCATCATTTTTCAGTAAATTCCCCAAAGTCAGATACTTTCAGAAATTGTGACCCCCGGGGCTTAGGGATTTTTTCAAAAAAAAAAAATTCTTTCGGTTATGTTGTCGAGTGCTGATTTCTTCTCCTGTGATAAAAACCCTTTTGTTTCCTTCGCCAAAGCATTAAGGGGAGCATTTGCAACAGTTTGGCATTATTTTTGAGAGAATTGCCACAGGTCAGATTTTTGCTGAAATTGTGACCCCGGGGCTTAGGGATTTTTTTCAAAAAAATCTTTTTCTGCCGGTTAAGTTGTCAAGGGCTGATTTCTTCTCCTGTGAAAGAAAGCCTTCTGTTTTGACCGCCAAAGTGTTCAGGGGAGCATTTGCAACAGTTTGGCATCATTTTTGAGTGAATTGCCAAAAGTCAGCTTTTTGCTGAATTTGTGACCTCGGGGCTTAGGGATTTTTTCAAAAAATCTTTTTCAGCAGGTTAAGTTGTCGAGGGCTGATTTCTTCCCCTGTGATAAAAAGCCTTCTGTTTTGACCGCCAAAGCCTTCAGGGGAGTATTTGCAACAGTTTGGCATCATTTTTGAGAGAATTGCCAAAAGTCAGATTTTTGCTGAAATTGTGACCCCGGGGCTTAGGGATTTTTTCAAAAAAATCTTTTTCTGCTGGTTAAGTTGTCGATGGCTGATTTCTTCCCCTGTGATAAAAAGCCTTCTGTTTTGACCGCCCACCCTTTCAGGGGAGGATTTGTAACCGTTTAGCACGATTTTTGAGTGAATTGCCAAAAGTCAGATTTTTGCTGAATTTGTGACCTCGGGGCTTAGGGATTTTTTCAAAAAATCTTTTTCTGCCGGTTAAGTTGTCGAGGGCTGATTTCTTCTCCTGTGATAAAAAGCCTTCTGTTTTCACCGCCAAAGCCTTCAGGGGAGTATTTGCAACAGTTTGTCATCATTTTTGAGAGAATAGGCACAGGTCAGATTTTTGCTGAAATTTTGACCCCAGGGCTTAAGGATTTTTTCAAAAAAATCTTTTTCTGCTGTTTAACTTGTCGAGTGCTGATTTCTTCTCCTGTGATAAAAAGCCTTCTGTTTTCACCGCCAAACCTTTCAGGGTAGCATTTGCAACCGTTTAGCACCATTTCTGAGTGAATTGCCAAAAGTCACATATTTTCAGAAATTGTGACCCCGGGGCTTAGGGATTTTTTCAAAAAAATGTTTTTCTGCCGGTTTAGTTGTTGAGGGCTGATTTCTTCTCCTGTGATAAAAAGCCTTCTGTTTTGACTGCCAATGCCATCAGGGGAGCATTTGCAACAGTTTGGGAATATTTTTGAGTGAATTGCCACAAGTCAGATTTTTGCTGAAATTTTGACCCCGGGGCTTAGGGATTTTTTCAAAAAATCTTTTTCTGCCGGTTAAGTTGTCGAGGGCTGATTTCTTCCCCTATGATAAAAAGCCTTCTGTTTTGAGCGCCAAAGTGTTCAGGGGAGCATTTGCAACCGTATAGCAAATTTTTTGAGTGAGTTGATAAAAGTCCGATATTTTCAGAAATTGTGACCCCGGGGCTTAGGGATTTTTTCAAAAAAAATGTTTTTCTGCCAGTTAAGTTGTCGAGGGCTGATTTCTTCTCCTGTGATAAAAAGCCTTCTGTTTTGACTGCCAAAGCCATCAGGGGAGCATTTGCAACCGTTTAGCACCATTTTTGAGTGAATTGCCAAAAGTCAGATTTTTGCTGAAATTGTGACCCCGGGGCTTAGGGATTTTTTCAAAAAAATCTTTTTCTGCCGGTTAAGTTGTCGAGGGCTGATTTCTTCTCCTGTGATAAAAAGCCTTCTGTATCGACTGCCAAACCTTTAACGGGAACATTTGCAACCGTTTAGCACCATTTTTGAGTGAATTGCCAAAAGTCAGATTTTTGCTGAAATTGTGACCCCGGGGCTTAGGGATTTTTTCAAAAAATCTTTTTCAGCTGGTTAAGTTGTCGAGGGCTGATTTCTTCCGCTGTGATAAAAAGCCTTCTGTTTTGACCGCCAAAGCCTTCAGGGGAGTATTTGCAACAGTTTGGCATTATTTTTGATAGAATTGCCACAGGTCAGATTTTTGCTGAAATTGTGACCCCGGGGCTTAGGGATTTTTTCAAAAAATCTTTTTCAGCTGGTTAAGTTGTCGAGGGCTGATTTCTTCTCCTGTGATAAAAAGCCTTCTGTTTCGACCGCCAAAGTGTTCAGGGGAGCATTTGCAACAGTTTGGCATCATTTTTGAGTGAGTTGCTAAAAGTCCGATATTTTCAGAAATTGTGACCCCGGGGCTTAGGGATTTTTTTAAAAAAAATGTTTTTCCGCCGGTTAAGTTGTCGAGGGCTGATTTCTTCTCCTATGATAAAAAGCCTTCTTTTCAACCGCCAAAGCTTTCAGGGGAGCATTTGCAACCGTTTGGCATCATTTTTGAGTGAATTGCCACAAGTCAGATTTTTGCTGAAATTGGGACCCCGGGGCTTTGGAATTTTTTCAAATAATATGTTTTTCTGCCGGTTAAGTTGTCGAGGGCTGATTTCTTCTCCTGTGATAAAAAGCCTTCTGTATCGACTGCCAAACCTTTAACGGGAGCATTTGCAACCGTTTAGCACCATTTTTGAGTGAGTTGCCAAAAGTCAGATTTTTGCTGAAATTGTGACCCCGGGGCTATGGGATTTTTTTTCAAAAAAATCTTTTTCTGCCGGTTAAGTTGTCGAGGGCTGATTTCCTCTCCTGTGATAAAAAGCCTTCTGTTTTGACCGCCAAAGTGTTCAGGGGAGCATTTGCAACAGTTTGGCATCATTTTTCACTAAATTCCCCAAAGTCAGATATTTTAAGAAATTGTGACCCCGGGGCTTAGGGATTTTTTGAAAAAAAATTTTTTCTTTCGGTTATGTTGTCGAGGGCTGATTTCTCCTCCTGTGATAAAAACCCTTCTGTTTCCTTCGCCAAAGCATTCAGGGGAGCATTTGCAACCGTTTGGCATCATTTTTGAGTGAATTGCCAAAAACCAGATTTTTGCTGAAATTGTGACCCCGGGGCTTAGGGATTTTTTCAAAAAAATCTTTTTCTGCCGGTTTAGTTGTCGAGGGCTGATTTCTTCTCCTGTGATAAAAAGCCTTCTGTTTTGACCGACAACCCTTTCAGGGGAGCATTTGCAACCGTTTAGCACCATTTTTGAGTGAATTGCCAAAAACCAGATTTTTGCTGAAATTGTGACCCTGGGGCTTAGGGATTTTTTCAAAAAATCTTTTTCCGTCGGTTAAGTTGTCGAGGGCTGATTTCTTCTCCTGTGATAAAAAGCCTTCTGTTTCGACCGCCAAAGTGTTCAGGGGAGCATATGCAACAGTTTGGCATCATTTTTGAGTGAATTGCCACAAGTCAGATTTTTGCTGAAATTGTGACCCCGGGGCTTAGGGATTTTAGAAAAGAAATCTTTTTCTGCTGGTTAAGTTGTCGAGGGCTGATTTCTTCTCCTGTGATAAAAAGCCATCTGTTTTGACCGCCAAAGCTTTCAGGGGAGCATTTGCAACTGTTTGGCATGATTTTTGAGTAAATTCCCAAAAGTCAGATTTTTGGTGAAATTGTGACCCCGGGGCTTAGGGATGTTTTCAAAGAAATCTTTTTCCGTCGGTTAAGTTATCAAGGGCTAATTTCTTCTCCTGTGAGAAAAAGCCTTCTGTTTTGATCGCCAAATCTTTCAGGGGAGCATTTGCAACTGTTTGGCATCATTTTTGAGTAAATTCCCAAAAGTCAGATTTTTGCTGAAATTGTGACCCCGGGGCTTAGGGATTTTTTAAAAAAATCTTTTTCAGCCGGTTAAGTTGTCGAGGGCTGATTTCTTCCCCTGTGATAAAAAGCCTTCTGTTTTGACCGCCCACCCTTTCAGGGGAGCATTTGCAACCGTTTAGCACAATTTTTGAGTGAATTGCCAAAAGTCAGATTTTTGCTGAAATTGTGACCCCGGGGCTTAGGGATTTTTTCCAAAAAATCTTTTTCTGCCGGTTAAGTTGTCAAGGGCTGATTTCTTCTCCTGTGATAAAAAGCCTTCTGTTTCGACCGCCAAAGTGTTCATGGGAGCATTTGCAACAGTTTGGCATCATTTTTGAGTGAATTGCCAAAAGTCAGATTTTTGCTGAAATTGTGACCCCGGGGCTTAGGGATTTTTTCAAAAAATCTTTTTCAGCCGGTTAAGTTGTCGAGGGCTGATTTCTTCCCCTGTGATAAAAAGCCTTCTGTTTTGACCGCCCACCCTTTCAGGGGAGCATTTGCAACCGTTTAGCACCATTTTTGAGTGAATTGCAAAAGTCAGATTTTTGCTCAATTTGTGACCTCGGGTCTTAGGGATTTTTTCAAAAAAACTTTTTCAGCCGGTTAAGTTGTCGAGGGCTGATTTATTCCCCTGTGATAAAAAGCCTTCTGTTTTGACCGCCAAAGCCTTCAGGGGAGTATTTGCAACAGTTTGGCATTATTTTTGAGAGAATTGCCACAGGTCATATTTTTGCTGAAATTGTGACCCCGGGGCTTAGGGATTTTTTCAAAAAAATCTTTTTCTGCCGGTTAAGTTGTCAAGGGCTGATTTCTTCTCCTGTGATAAAAAGCCTTCTGTTTCGACCGCCAAAGTGTTCAGGGGAGCATTTGCAACAGTTTGGCATCATTTTTGAGTGAATTGCCAAAAGTCAGATTTTTGCTGAAATTGTGACCCCGGGGCTTAGGGATTTTTTCAAAAAAATGTTTTTCTGCCGGTTAAGTTGTCGAGTGCTGATTTCTTCTCCTGTGATAAAAAGCCTTCTGTTTTGACCGCCAAAGTGTTCAGGGGAGCATTTGCAACAGTTTGGCATCATTTTTCAGTAAATTCCCCAAAGTCAGATATTTTCAGAAATTGTGACCCCTGGGGCTTAGGGATTTATTAAAAAAAAAAAAATTCTTTCGGTTATGTTGTCAAGTGCTGATTTCTTCTCCTGTGATAAAAACCCTTCTGTTTCCTTCGCCAAAGCATTAAGGGGAGCATTTGCAACAGTTTGGCATTATTTTTGAGAGAATTGCCACAGGTCAGATTTTTGTGGAAATTGTGACCCCGGGGCTTAGGGATTTTTTTCAAAAAAATCTTTTTCTGCCGGTTAAGTTGTCAAGGGCAGATTTCTTCTCCTGTGAAAGAAAGCCTTCTGTTTCGACCGCCAAAGTGTTCAGGGGAGCATTTGCAACAGTTTGGCATCATTTTTGAGTGAATTGCCAAAAGTCAGCTTTTTGCTGAAATTGTGACCCCGGGGCTTAGGGATTTTTTCAAAAAATCTTTTTCAGCCGGTTAAGTTGTCGAGGGCTGATTTCTTCCCATGTGATAAAAAGCCTTCTGTTTTGACCGCCCACCCTTTCAGGGGAGCATTTGCAAGCGTTTAGCACCATTTTTGAGTGAATTGCCAAAAGTCAGCTTTTTGCTGAATTTGTGACCTCGGGGCTTAGGGATTTTTTCAAAAAATCTTTTTCAGCCGGTTAAGTTGTCGAGGGCTGATTTATTCCCCTGTGATAAAAATCCTTCTGTTTTGACCGCCAAAGCCTTCAGGGGAGTATTTGCAACAGTTTGGCATTATTTTTGAGAGAATTGCCACAGGTCAGATTTTTGCTGAAATTGTGACCCCGGGGCTGAGGGATTTTTTCAAAAAAATCTTTTTCTGCCGGTTAAGTTGTCAAGGGCTGATTTCTTCTCCTGTGATAAAAAGCCTTCTGTTTGACCGCCAACCCTATCAGGGGAGCATTTGCAACCGTTTAGCACCATTTTTGAGTGAGTTGCCAAAAGTCAGATTTTTGCTGAAATTGTGACCCAGGGGATATGGGATTTTTTTTCAAAAAAATCTTTTTTGCCGGTTAAGTTGTCGAGGGCTGATTTCCTCTCCTGTGATAAAAAGCCTTCTGTTTTGACCGCCAAAGTGTTCAGGGGAGCATTTGCAACAGTTTGGCGTCATTTTTCACTAAATTCCCCAAAGTCAGATATTTTAAGAAATTGTGACCCCGGGGCTTAGGGATTTTTTGAAAAAAAAAATTTTCTTTCGGTTATGTTGTCGAGGGCTGATTTCTCCTCCTGTGATAAAAACCCTTCTGTTTCCTTCGCCAAAGCATTCAGGGGAGCATTTGCAACCGTTTGGCATCATTTTTGAGTGAATTGCCAAAAACCAGATTTTTGCTGAAATTGTGACCCCGGGGCTTAGGGATTTTTTCAAAAAAATCATTTTCTGCCGGTTTAGTTGTCGAGGGCTGATTTCTTCTCCTGTGATAAAAAGCCTTCTGTTTCGACCGACAACCCTTTCAGGGGAGCATTTGCAACCGTTTAGCACCATTTTTGAGTGAATTGCCAAAAGTCAGATTTTTGCTGAAATTGTGACCCCGGGGCTTAGGGAATTTTTCAAAAAAATCTTTTTCTGCCGGTTAAGTTGTTGAGGGCTGATTTTTTCTCCTGTGATAAAAACCCTTCTGTTTTGACCGCCAAAGCATTCAGGGGAGCATTTGCAACCGTTTGGCATCATTTTTGAGTGAATTGCCAAAAACCAGATTTTTGCTGAAATTGTGACCCCGGGGCTTAGGGATTTTTTCAAAAAAATCATTTTCTGCCGGTTTAGTTGTCGAGGGCTGATTTCTTCTCCTGTGATAAAAAGCCTTCTGTTTCGACCGACAACCCTTTCAGGGGAGCATTTGCAACAGTTTGGCATCATTTTTGAGTGAATTGCCAAAAGTCAGATTTTTGCTGAAATTGTGACCCCGGGGCTTAGGGATTTTTTTCAAAAAAATCTTTTTCTGCCGGTTAAGTTGTCAAGGGCTGATTTCTTCTCCTGTGATAAAAAGCCTTCTGTTTCGACCGCCAAAGTGTTCAGGGGAGCATTTGCAACAGTTTGGCATCATTTTTGAGTGAATTGCCAAAAACCAGATTTTTGCTGAAATTGTGACCCCGGGGCTTAGGGATTTTTTCAAAAAATCTTTTTCAGCCGGTTAAGTTGTCGAGGGCTGATTTCTTCCCCTGTGATAAAAAGCCTTCTGTTTTGACCGCCCACCCTATCAGGGGAGCATTTGCAACCGTTTAGCACCATTTTTGAGTGAGTTGCCAAAAGTCAGATTTTTGCTGAAATTGTGACCCCGGGGCTTAGGGATTTTTTCAAAAAATCTTTTTCAGCCGGTTAAGTTGTCGAGGGCTGATTTCTTCCCCTGTGATAAAAAGCCTTCTGTTTTGACCGCCCACCCTTTCAGGGGAGCATTTGCAACAGTTTGGCATCATTTTTGAGTAAATTCCCAAAAGTCAGATATTTTCAGAAATTGTGACCCCGGGGCTTAGGGATTTTTTCAAAAAAATGTTTTTCTGTCGGTTATGTTGTTGAGGGCTGATTTCTTCCCCTGTGATAAAAAGCCTTCTGTTTTGACTGCCCACCCTTTCAGGGGAGCATTTGCAACCGTTTAGCACCATTTTTGAGTGAATTGCCAAAAGTCAGAATTTTGCTCAATTTGTGACCTCGGGGCTTAGGGATTTTTTCAAAAAAACTTTTTCAGCCGGTTAAGTTGTCGAGGGCTGATTTATTCCCCTGTGATAAAAAGCCTTCTGTTTTGACCGCCAAAGCCTTCAGGGGAGTATTTGCAACAGTTTGGCATTATTTTTGAGAGAATTGCCACAGGTCATATTTTTGCTGAAATTGTGACCCCGGGGCTTAGGGATTTTTTCAAAAAAATCTTTTTCTGCCGGTTAAGTTGTCGAGGGCTGATTTCTTCTCCTGTGATAAAAAGCCTTCTGTTTCGACCGCCAAAGTGTTCAGGGGAGCATTTGCAACAGTTTGGCATCATTTTTGAGTGAATTGCCAAAAGTCAGATTTTTGCTGAAATTGTGACCCCGGGGCTTAGGGATTTTTTCAAAAAAATGTTTTTCTGCCGGTTAAGTTGTCGAGTGCTGATTTCTTCTCCTGTGAAAGAAAGCCTTCTGTTTTGACCGCCAAAGTGTTCAGGGGAGCATTTGCAACAGTTTGGCATCATTTTTGAGTGAATTGCCAAAAGTCAGCTTTTTGCTGAATTTGTGACCTCGGGGCTTAGGGATTTTTTCAAAAAATCTTTTTCAGCAGGTTAAGTTGTCGAGGGCTGATTTCTTCCCCTGTGATAAAAAGCCTTCTGTTTTGACCGCCAAAGCCTTCAGGGGAGTATTTGCAACAGTTTGGCATCATTTTTGAGAGAATTGCCAAAAGTCAGATTTTTGCTGAAATTGTGACCCCGGGGCTTAGGGATTTTTTCAAAAAAATCTTTTTCTGCTGGTTAAGTTGTCGATGGCTGATTTCTTCCCCTGTGATAAAAAGCCTTCTGTTTTGACCGCCCACCCTTTCAGGGGAGGATTTGTAACCGTTTAGCACGATTTTTGAGTGAATTGCCAAAAGTCAGATTTTTGCTGAATTTGTGACCTCGGGGCTTAGGGATTTTTTCAAAAAATCTTTTTCTGCCGGTTAAGTTGTCGAGGGCTGATTTCTTCTCCTGTGATAAAAAGCCTTCTGTTTTCACCGCCAAAGCCTTCAGGGGAGTATTTGCAACAGTTTGTCATCATTTTTGAGAGAATAGGCACAGGTCAGATTTTTGCTGAAATTTTGACCCCAGGGCTTAAGGATTTTTTCAAAAAAATCTTTTTCTGCTGTTTAACTTGTCGAGTGCTGATTTCTTCTCCTGTGATAAAAAGCCTTCTGTTTTCACCGCCAAACCTTTCAGGGTAGCATTTGCAACCGTTTAGCACCATTTTTGAGTGAATTGCCAAAAGTCACATATTTTCAGAAATTGTGACCCCGGGGCTTAGGGATTTTTTCAAAAAAATGTTTTTCTGCCGGTTTAGTTGTCGAGGGCTGATTTCTTCTCCTGTGATAAAAAGCCTTCTGTTTTGACTGCCAATGCCATCAGGGGAGCATTTGCAACAGTTTGGGAATATTTTTGAGTGAATTGCCACAAGTCAGATTTTTGCTGAAATTTTGACCCCGGGGCTTAGGGATTTTTTCAAAAAATCTTTTTCTGCCGGTTAAGTTGTCGAGGGCTGATTTCTTCCCCTATGATAAAAAGCCTTCTGTTTTGAGCGCCAAAGTGTTCAGGGGAGCATTTGCAACCGTATAGCAAATTTTTTGAGTGAGTTGATAAAAGTCCGATATTTTCAGAAATTGTGACCCCGGGGCTTAGGGATTTTTTCAAAAAAAATGTTTTTCTGCCGATTAAGTTGTCGAGGGCTGATTTCTTCTCCTGTGATAAAAAGCCTTCTGTTTTGACTGCCAAAGCCATCAGGGGAGCATTTGCAACCGTTTAGCACCATTTTTGAGTGAATTGCCAAAAGTCAGATTTTTGCTGAAATTGTGACCCCGGGGCTTAGGGATTTTTTCAAAAAAATCTTTTTCTGCCGGTTAAGTTGTCGAGGGCTGATTTCTTCCGCTGTGATAAAAAGCCTTCTGTTTTGACCGCCAAAGCCTTCAGGGGAGTATTTGCAACAGTTTGGCATTATTTTTGATAGAATTGCCACAGGTCAGATTTTTGCTGAAATTGTGACCCCGGGGCTTAGGGATTTTTTCAAAAAATCTTTTTCAGCTGGTTAAGTTGTCGAGGGCTGATTTCTTCTCCTGTGATAAAAAGCCTTCTGTTTCGACCGCCAAAGTGTTCAGGGCAGCATTTGCAACAGTTTGGCATCATTTTTGAGTGAGTTGCTAAAAGTCCGATATTTTCAGAAATTGTGACCCCGGGGCTTAGGGATTTTTTTAAAAAAAATGTTTTTCCGCCGGTTAAGTTGTCGAGGGCTGATTTCTTCTCCTATGATAAAAAGCCTTCTTTTCAACCGCCAAAGCTTTCAGGGGAGCATTTGCAACCGTTTGGCATCATTTTTGAGTGAATTGCCACAAGTCAGATTTTTGCTGAAATTGTGACCCCGAGGCTTAGGGATTTTTTCAAAAAAATTGTTTTTCTGCCGGTTAAGTTGTCGAGGGCTGATTTCTTCTCCTGTGATAAAAAGCCTTCTGTATCGACTGCCAAACCTTTAACGGGAGCATTTGCAACCATTTGGCATCATTTTTGAGTTAATTGCCAAAAACCAGATTTTTGCTGAAATTGTGACCCCGGGGCTTAGGGATTTTTTCAGAAAAATCTCTTTCTGCCGGTTAAGTTGTCGAGGGCTGATTTCTTCTCCTGTGATAAAAAGCCTTCTGTTTTGACCGCCAAAGTGTTCAGGGGAGCATTTGCAACAGTTTGGCATCATTTTTCAGTAAATTCCCCAAAGTCAGATACTTTCAGAAATTGTGACCCCCGGGGCTTAGGGATTTTTTCAAAAAAAAAAAATTCTTTCGGTTATGTTGTCGAGTGCTGATTTCTTCTCCTGTGATAAAAACCCTTCTGTTTCCTTCGCCAAAGCATTAAGGGGAGCATTTGCAACAGTTTGGCATTATTTTTGAGAGAATTGCCACAGGTCAGATTTTTGCTGAAATTGTGACCCCGGGGCTTAGGGATTTTTTTCAAAAAAATCTTTTTCTGCCGGTTAAGTTGTCAAGGGCTGATTTCTTCTCCTGTGAAAGAAAGCCTTCTGTTTTGACCGCCAAAGTGTTCAGAGGAGCATTTGCAACAGTTTGGCATCATTTTTGAGTGAATTGCCAAAAGTCAGCTTTTTGCTGAATTTGTGACCTCGGGGCTTAGAGATTTTTTCAAAAAATCTTTTTCAGCAGGTTAAGTTGTCGAGGGCTGATTTCTTCCCCTGTGATAAAAAGCCTTCTGTTTTGACCGCCAAAGCCTTCAGGGGAGTATTTGCAACAGTTTGGCATCATTTTTGAGAGAATTGCCAAAAGTCAGATTTTTGCTGAAATTGTGACCCCGGGGCTTAGGGATTTTTTCAAAAAAATCTTTTTCTGCTGGTTAAGTTGTCGATGGCTGATTTCCTCCCCTGTGATAAAAAGCCTTCTGTTTTGACCGCCCACCCTTTCAGGGGAGCATTTGTAACCGTTTAGCACCATTTTTGAGTGAATTGCCAAAAGTCAGATTTTTGCTGAATTTGTGACCTCGGGGCTTAGGGATTTTTTCAAAAAATCTTTTTCAGCAGGTTAAGTTGTCGAGGGCTGATTTCTTCCCCTGTGATAAAAAGCCTTCTGTTTTGACCGCCAAAGCCTTCAGGGAAGTATTTGCAACAGTTTGGAATCATTTTTGAGAGAATTGCCAAAAGTCAGATTTCTGCTGAAATTGTGACCCCGGGGCTTAGGGATTTTTTCAAAAAATCTTTTTCAGCCGGTTAAGTTGTCGAGGGCTGATTTCTTCCCCTGTGATAAAAAGCCTTCTGTTTTGACCGCCCACCCTTTCAGGGGAGCATTTGCAACAGTTTGGCATCATTTTTGAGTAAATTCCCAAAAGTCAGATATTTTCAGAAATTGTGACCCCGGGGCTTAGGGATTTTTTCAAAAAAATGTTTTTCTGTCGGTTATGTTGTTGAGGGCTGATTTCTTCCCCTGTGATAAAAAGCCTTCTGTTTTGACTGCCCACCCTTTCAGGGGAGCATTTGCAACCGTTTAGCACCATTTTTGAGTGAATTGCCAAAAGTCAGAATTTTGCTCAATTTGTGACCTCGGGGCTTAGGGATTTTTTCAAAAAAACTTTTTCAGCCGGTTAAGTTGTCGAGGGCTGATTTATTCCCCTGTGATAAAAAGCCTTCTGTTTTGACCGCCAAAGCCTTCAGGGGAGTATTTGCAACAGTTTGGCATTATTTTTGAGAGAATTGCCACAGGTCATATTTTTGCTGAAATTGTGACCCCGGGGCTTAGGGATTTTTTCAAAAAAATCTTTTTCTGCCGGTTAAGTTGTCGAGGGCTGATTTCTTCTCCTGTGATAAAAAGCCTTCTGTTTCGACCGCCAAAGTGTTCAGGGGAGCATTTGCAACAGTTTGGCATCATTTTTGAGTGAATTGCCAAAAGTCAGATTTTTGCTGAAATTGTGACCCCGGGGCTTAGGGATTTTTTCAAAAAAATGTTTTTCTGCCGGTTAAGTTGTCGAGTGCTGATTTCTTCTCCTGTGAAAGAAAGCCTTCTGTTTTGACCGCCAAAGTGTTCAGGGGAGCATTTGCAACAGTTTGGCATCATTTTTGAGTGAATTGCCAAAAGTCAGCTTTTTGCTGAATTTGTGACCTCGGGGCTTAGGGATTTTTTCAAAAAATCTTTTTCAGCAGGTTAAGTTGTCGAGGGCTGATTTCTTCCCCTGTGATAAAAAGCCTTCTGTTTTGACCGCCAAAGCCTTCAGGGGAGTATTTGCAACAGTTTGGCATCATTTTTGAGAGAATTGCCAAAAGTCAGATTTTTGCTGAAATTGTGACCCCGGGGCTTAGGGATTTTTTCAAAAAAATCTTTTTCTGCTGGTTAAGTTGTCGATGGCTGATTTCTTCCCCTGTGATAAAAAGCCTTCTGTTTTGACCGCCCACCCTTTCAGGGGAGGATTTGTAACCGTTTAGCACGATTTTTGAGTGAATTGCCAAAAGTCAGATTTTTGCTGAATTTGTGACCTCGGGGCTTAGGGATTTTTTCAAAAAATCTTTTTCTGCCGGTTAAGTTGTCGAGGGCTGATTTCTTCTCCTGTGATAAAAAGCCTTCTGTTTTCACCGCCAAAGCCTTCAGGGGAGTATTTGCAACAGTTTGTCATCATTTTTGAGAGAATAGGCACAGGTCAGATTTTTGCTGAAATTTTGACCCCAGGGCTTAAGGATTTTTTCAAAAAAATCTTTTTCTGCTGTTTAACTTGTCGAGTGCTGATTTCTTCTCCTGTGATAAAAAGCCTTCTGTTTTCACCGCCAAACCTTTCAGGGTAGCATTTGCAACCGTTTAGCACCATTTTTGAGTGAATTGCCAAAAGTCACATATTTTCAGAAATTGTGACCCCGGGGCTTAGGGATTTTTTCAAAAAAATGTTTTTCTGCCGGTTTAGTTGTCGAGGGCTGATTTCTTCTCCTGTGATAAAAAGCCTTCTGTTTTGACTGCCAATGCCATCAGGGGAGCATTTGCAACAGTTTGGGAATATTTTTGAGTGAATTGCCACAAGTCAGATTTTTGCTGAAATTTTGACCCCGGGGCTTAGGGATTTTTTCAAAAAATCTTTTTCTGCCGGTTAAGTTGTCGAGGGCTGATTTCTTCCCCTATGATAAAAAGCCTTCTGTTTTGAGCGCCAAAGTGTTCAGGGGAGCATTTGCAACCGTATAGCAAATTTTTTGAGTGAGTTGATAAAAGTCCGATATTTTCAGAAATTGTGACCCCGGGGCTTAGGGATTTTTTCAAAAAAAATGTTTTTCTGCCGATTAAGTTGTCGAGGGCTGATTTCTTCTCCTGTGATAAAAAGCCTTCTGTTTTGACTGCCAAAGCCATCAGGGGAGCATTTGCAACCGTTTAGCACCATTTTTGAGTGAATTGCCAAAAGTCAGATTTTTGCTGAAATTGTGACCCCGGGGCTTAGGGATTTTTTCAAAAAAATCTTTTTCTGCCGGTTAAGTTGTCGAGGGCTGATTTCTTCCGCTGTGATAAAAAGCCTTCTGTTTTGACCGCCAAAGCCTTCAGGGGAGTATTTGCAACAGTTTGGCATTATTTTTGATAGAATTGCCACAGGTCAGATTTTTGCTGAAATTGTGACCCCGGGGCTTAGGGATTTTTTCAAAAAATCTTTTTCAGCTGGTTAAGTTGTCGAGGGCTGATTTCTTCTCCTGTGATAAAAAGCCTTCTGTTTCGACCGCCAAAGTGTTCAGGGCAGCATTTGCAACAGTTTGGCATCATTTTTGAGTGAGTTGCTAAAAGTCCGATATTTTCAGAAATTGTGACCCCGGGGCTTAGGGATTTTTTAAAAAAAAATGTTTTTCCGCCGGTTAAGTTGTCGAGGGCTGATTTCTTCTCCTATGATAAAAAGCCTTCTTTTCAACCGCCAAAGCTTTCAGGGGAGCATTTGCAACCGTTTGGCATCATTTTTGAGTGAATTGCCACAAGTCAGATTTTTGCTGAAATTGTGACCCCGAGGCTTAGGGATTTTTTCAAAAAAATTGTTTTTCTGCCGGTTAAGTTGTCGAGGGCTGATTTCTTCTCCTGTGATAAAAAGCCTTCTGTATCGACTGCCAAACCTTTAACGGGAGCATTTGCAACCATTTGGCATCATTTTTGAGTTAATTGCCAAAAACCAGATTTTTGCTGAAATTGTGACCCCGGGGCTTAGGGATTTTTTCAGAAAAATCTCTTTCTGCCGGTTAAGTTGTCGAGGGCTGATTTCTTCTCCTGTGATAAAAAGCCTTCTGTTTTGACCGCCAAAGTGTTCAGGGGAGCATTTGCAACAGTTTGGCATCATTTTTCAGTAAATTCCCCAAAGTCAGATACTTTCAGAAATTGTGACCCCCGGGGCTTAGGGATTTTTTCAAAAAAAAAAAATTCTTTCGGTTATGTTGTCGAGTGCTGATTTCTTCTCCTGTGATAAAAACCCTTCTGTTTCCTTCGCCAAAGCATTAAGGGGAGCATTTGCAACAGTTTGGCATTATTTTTGAGAGAATTGCCACAGGTCAGATTTTTGCTGAAATTGTGACCCCGGGGCTTAGGGATTTTTTTCAAAAAAATCTTTTTCTGCCGGTTAAGTTGTCAAGGGCTGATTTCTTCTCCTGTGAAAGAAAGCCTTCTGTTTTGACCGCCAAAGTGTTCAGAGGAGCATTTGCAACAGTTTGGCATCATTTTTGAGTGAATTGCCAAAAGTCAGCTTTTTGCTGAATTTGTGACCTCGGGGCTTAGAGATTTTTTCAAAAAATCTTTTTCAGCAGGTTAAGTTGTCGAGGGCTGATTTCTTCCCCTGTGATAAAAAGCCTTCTGTTTTGACCGCCAAAGCCTTCAGGGGAGTATTTGCAACAGTTTGGCATCATTTTTGAGAGAATTGCCAAAAGTCAGATTTTTGCTGAAATTGTGACCCCGGGGCTTAGGGATTTTTTCAAAAAAATCTTTTTCTGCTGGTTAAGTTGTCGATGGCTGATTTCTTCCCCTGTGATAAAAAGCCTTCTGTTTTGACCGCCCACCCTTTCAGGGGAGCATTTGTAACCGTTTAGCACCATTTTTGAGTGAATTGCCAAAAGTCAGATTTTTGCTGAATTTGTGACCTCGGGGCTTAGGGATTTTTTCAAAAAATCTTTTTCAGCAGGTTAAGTTGTCGAGGGCTGATTTCTTCCCCTGTGATAAAAAGCCTTCTGTTTTGACCGCCAAAGCCTTCAGGGAAGTATTTGCAACAGTTTGGAATCATTTTTGAGAGAATTGCCAAAAGTCAGATTTCTGCTGAAATTGTGACCCCGGGGCTTAGGGATTTTTTCAAAAAAATCTTTTTCTGCCGGTTAAGTTGTCAAGTGCTGATTTCTTCTCCTGTGATAAAAAGCCTTCTGTTTTGACCGCCAACCCTATCAGGGGAGCATTTGCAACCGTTTAGCACCATTTTTGAGTGAGTTGCCAAAAGTCAGATTTTTGCTGAAATTGTGACCCCGGGGCTTAGGGATTTTTTCAAAAAATCTTTTTCAGCCGGTTAAGTTGTCGAGGGCTGATTTCTTCCCCTGTGATAAAAAGCCTTCTGTTTTGACCGCCCACCCTTTCAGGGGAGCATTTGCAACAGTTTGGCATCATTTTTGAGTAAATTCCCAAAAGTCAGATATTTTCAGAAATTGTGACCCCGGGACTTAGGGATTTTTTCAAAAAAATGTTTTTCTGTCGGTTATGTTTTTGAGGGCTGATTTCTTCCCCTGTGATAAAAAGCCTTCTGTTTTGACCGCCAAAGCCTTCAGGGGAGTATTTGCAACAGTTTGGCATTATTTTTGAGAGAATTGCCACAGGTCAGATTTTTGCTGAAATTGTGACCCCGGGGCTTAGGGATTTTTTCCAAAAAATGTTTTTCTGCCGGTTAAGTTGTCGAGTGCTGATTTCTTCTCCTGTGATAAAAAGCCTTCTGTTTTGACCGCCAAAGTGTTCAGGGGAGCATTTGCAACAGTTTGGCATCATTTTTCAGTAAATTCCCCAAGAGTCAGATATTTTCAGAAATTGTGACCCCCGGGGCTTAGGGATTTTTTCCAAAAAAAAAAAATTCTTTCGGTTATGTTGTCGAGTGCTGATTTCTTCTCCTGTGATAAAAACCCTTCTGTTTCCTTCGCCAAAGCATTAAGGGGAGCATTTGCAACAGTTTGGCATCATTTTTGACTAAATTCCCAAAAGTCAAATATTTTCAGAAATTGTGACCCCGGGGCTTAGGGATTTTTTCAAAAAAATGTTTTTCTGTTGGTTATGTTGTTGAGGGCTGATTTCTTCTCCTGTGATAAAAAGCCTTCTGTTTTGACCGCCAAAGCCTTTAGGGGAGTATTTGCAACAGTTTAGCATCATTTTTGACTGAATTGCCAAAAACCAGATTTTTGCTGAAATTGTGACCCCGGGGCTTAGGGATTTTTTCAAAAAATCTTTTTCTGCCGGTTAAGTTGTCAAGGACTGATTTCTTCTCCTGTGATAAAAAGCCTTCTGTTTTGACCGACAACCCTTTCAGGGGAGCATTTGCAACCGTTTAGCACCATTTTTGAGTGAATTGCCAAAAGTCAGATTTTTGCTTAAATTGTGACTTAGGGATTTTTTCAAAAAAATCTTTTTCTGCCGGTTAAGTTGTCGAGTGCCGATTTCTTCTCCTCTGATAAAAACCCTTCTGTTTTGACCGCCAACCCTTTCAGGGGAGCATTTGCAACCGTTTAGCACCATTTTTGAGTGAATTGCCAAAAGTCAGATATTTTCAGAAATTGTGGCCCTGGGGCTTATGGATTTTTTCAAAAAAATGTTTTTCTGCCGGTTAAGTTGTCGAGGGCTGATTTCTTCTCCTGTGATAAAAAGCCTTCTGTTTTGACTGCCAAAGCCATCAGGGGAGCATTTGCAACAGTTTGGGAATATTTTTGAGTGAATTGCCACAAGTCAGATTTTTGCTGAAATTTTGACCCCAGGGCTTAGGGATTTTTTCAAAAAAATCTTTTTCTGCCGGTTAAGTTGTCGAGGGCTGATTTCTTCCCCTATGATAAAAAGCCTTCTGTTTTGAGCGCCAAAGTGTTCAGGGGAGCATTTGCAACCGTATAGCAAATTTTTTGAGTGAGTTGCTAAAAGTCCGATATTTTCAGAAATTGTGACCCCGCGGCTTAGGGATTTTTTCAAAAAAAATGTTTTTCTGCCGGTTAAGTTGTCGAGGGCTGATTTCTTCTCCTGTGATAAAAAGCCTTCTGTTTTGACCGCCAAAGCCTTCAGGGGAGTATTTGCAACAGTTTAGCACCATTTTTGAGTGAATTGCCAAAAGTCAGATTTTTGCTGAAATTGTGACCCCGGGGCTTAGGGATTTTTTCAAAAAAATCTTTTTCTGCCGGTTAAGTTGTCGAGTGCTGATTTCTTCTCCTGTGATGAAAACCCTTCTGTTTCCCTCGCCAAAGCATTAAGGGGAGCATTTGCAACAGTTTGGCATTATTTTTGAGAGAATTGCCACAGGTCAGATTTTTGCTGAAATTGTGACCCCGGGGCTTAGGGGTTTTTTCAAAAAATCTTTTTCAGCCGGTTAAGTTGTCGAGGGCTGATTTCTTCCCATGTGATAAAAAGCCTTCTGTTTTGACCGCCCACCCTTTCAGGGGAGCATTGGCAACCGTTTAGCACCATTTTTGAGTGAGTTGCCAAAAGTCAGATTTTTGCTGAAATTGTGACCCCAGGGCTTAGGGATTTTTTCAAAAAATCTTTTTCAGCCGGTTAAGTTGTCGAGAACTGATTTCTTCCCCTGTGATAAAAAGCCTTCTGTTTTGACCGCCAAAGCCTTCAGGGGAGTATTTGCAACAGTTTGGCATTATTTTTGATAGAATTGCAACAGGTCAGATTTTTGCTGAAATTGTGACCCCGGGGCTTAGGGATTTTTTCAAAAAAATCTTTTTCTGCCGGTTATGTTGTTGAGGGCTGATTTCTTCTCCTGTGATAAAAACCCTTCTGTTTTCACCGCCAAAGCCTTCAGGGGAGTATTTGCAACAGTTTGTCATCATTTTTGAGAGAATTGCCACAGGTCAGATTTTTGCTGAAATTGTGACCCCGGGGCTTAGGGATTTTTTCAAAAAATGTTTTTTTGCCGGTTGAGTTGTCGAGGGCTGATTTCTTCCCCTGTGATGAAAAGCCTTCTGTTTTGAGCGCCAAAGCCTTCAGGGGAGTATTTGCAACAGTTTGGCATTATTTTTGAGAGAATTGCCACAAGTCAGATTTTTGCTGAAATTGTGACCCCGGGGCTTAGGGATTTTTTCAAAAAAATCTTTTTCTGCCGGTTAAGTTGTCAAGGGCTGATTTCTTCTCCTGTGATAAAAAGCCTTCTGTTTTGACCGCCAAACCTTTCAGGGGAGCATTTGCAACCGTTTAGCACCATTTTTGGGTGAATTGCCAAAAGTCACATATTTTCAGAAATTGTGACCCCGGGGCTTAGGGATTTTTTTAAAAAAATGTTTTTCTGCCGGTTTAGTTGTCGAGAGCTGATTTCTTCTCCTGTGATAAAAAGCCTTCTGTTTTGACTGCCAAAGTTTTCATGGGGAGCATTTGCAACAGTTTGGCAATATTTTTGAGTGAATTGCCAAAAGTCAGATTTTTGCTGAAATTGTGACCCCGGGGATAAGGGATTTTTTCAAAAAAATCTTTTTCTGCTGTTTAAGTTGTCGAGGGCTGATTTCTTCTCCTGTGATAAAAAGCCTTCTGTATCGACTGCCAAAGCTTTCTGGGGAGCATTTGCAACAGTTTGGCATCATTTTTGAGAGAATTACCAAAAGTTAGATTTTTGCTGAAATTGTGACCCCGGGGCTTTGGGATTTTTTCAAAAAAATATGTTTTTCTGCCGTTTAAGTTGTCGAGGGCTGATTTCTTCTCCTGTGATAAAAAGCCTTCTGTATCGACTGCCAAACCTTTAACGGGAGCATTTGCAACCGTTTAGTACCATTTTTGAGTGAATTGCCAAAAGGCAGATTTTTGCTGAAATTGTGACCCCGGGGCTTAGGGATTTTTTCAAAAAAATCTTTTTCTGCCGGTTAAGTTGTCGAGGGCTGATTTCTTCTCCTGTGATAAAAAGCCTTCTGTTTTCACCGCCAAAGCCTTCAGGGGAGTATTTGCAACAGTTTGTCATCATTTTTGAGAGAATAGCCACAGGTCAGATTTTTGCTGAAATTGTGACCCCGGGGCTTAAGGATTTTTTCAAAAAAATCTTTTTCTGCCGGTTAAGTTGTCGAGGGCTGATTTCTTCTCCTGTGATAAAAAGCCTTCTGTATCGACTGCCAAACCTTTAACGGGAGCATTTGCAAACGTTTGGCATTATTTTTTAGTGAATTGCCAAAAACCAGAATTCTGCTGAAATTGTGACCCCGGGGCTTAGGGATTTTTTCAAAAAAATCTTTTTCTGCCGGTTAAGTTGTCGAGGGCTGATTTCTTCTCCTGTGATAAAAAGCCTTCTGTTTTGACCGCCAAAGCTTTCAGGGGAGCATTTGCAACAGTTTGGCATCATTTTTGAGAGAATTGCCAAAAGTCAGATTTTTGCTGAAATTGTGACCCCGGGGCTTTGGGATTTTTTCAAAAAAATATGTTTTTCTGCCGGTTAAGTTGTCGAGGGCTGATTTCTTCTCCTGTGATAAAAAGCCTTCTGTTTTGACCGCCAACCCTATCAGGGGAGCATTTGCAACCGTTTAGCACCATTTTTGAGTGAATTGCCAAAAGTCAGTTTTTTGCTGAAATTGTGACCCCGGGGCTTAGGGATTTTTTCAGAAAAATCTTTTTCTGCCGGTTAAGTTGTCGAGGGCTGATTTCTTCTCCTGTGATAAAAAGCCTTCTGTTTTCACCGCCAAAGCCTTCAGGGGAGTATTTGCAACAGTTTGTCATCATTTTTGAGAGAATAGCCACAGGTCAGATTTTTGCTGAAATTGTGACCCCGGGGCTTAGGGATTTTTTCAAAAAAATGTTTTTCTGCCGGTTTAGTTGTTGAGGGCTGATTTCTTCTCCTGTGATAAAAAGCCTTCTGTTTTGACTGCCAAAGTTTTCAGGGAGAGCATTTGCAACAGTTTGGCAATATTTTTGAGTGAATTGCCACAAGTCAGATTTTTGCTGAAATTGTGACCCCAGGGCTAAGGGATTTTTTCAAAAAAATCTTTTTCTGCCGGTTAAGTTGTCGAGGGCTGATTTCTTCTCCTGTGATAAAAAGCCTTCTGTATCGACTGCCAAACCTTTAACGGGAGCATTTGCAACCATTTGGCATTATTTTTTAGTGAATTGCCAAAAACCAGAATTCTGCTGAAATTGTGACCCCGGGGCTTAGGGATTTTTTCAGAAAAATCTTTTTCTGCCAGTTAAGTTGCCGAGGGCTGATTTCTTCCCCTGTGATAAAAAGCCTTCTGTTTTCACAGCCAAAGCCTTCAGGGGAGTATTTGCAACAGTTTGTCATCATTTTTGAGAGAATAGCCACAGGTCAAATTTTTGCGGAAATTGTGACCCCGGGGCTTAAGGATTTTTTCAAAAAAATCTTTTTCTGCCGGTTATGTTGTCGAGGGCTGATTTCTTCTCCTGTGATAAAAAGCCTTCTGTATCGACTGCCAAACCTTTAACGGGAGCATTTGTAACCGTTTGGCATTATTTTTTAGTGAATTGCCAAAAACCAGAATTCTGCTGAAATTGTGACCCCGGGGCTTAGGGATTTTTTCAAAAAAATCTTTTTCTGCCGGTTAAGTTGTCGAGGGCTGATTTCTTCTCCTGTGATAAAAAGCCTTCTGTTTTGACCGCCAATGCTTTCCGGGGAGCATTTGCAACAGTTTGGCATCATTTTTGAGAGAATTGCCAAAAGTCAGATTTTTGCTGAAATTGTGACCCCGAGGCTTTGGGATTTTTTCAAAAAAATATGTTTTTCTGCCGGTTAAGTTGTCGAGGGCTGATTTCTTCTCCTGTGATAAAAAGCCTTCTGTTTTGACCGCCAACCCTATCAGGGGAGCATTTGCAGCCGGTTAAGTTGTCGAGGGCTGATTTCTTCTCCTGTGATAAAAAGCCTTCTGTTTTCACCGCCAAAACCTTCAGGGGAGTATTTGCAACAGTTTGTCATCATTTTTGAGAGAATAGCAACAGGTCAGATTTTTGCTGAAATTGTGACCCCGGGGCTTAAGGATTTTTTCAAAAAAATCTTTTTCTGCCGGTTAAGTTGTCAAGGGCTGATTTCTTCTCCTGTGATAAAAAGCCTTCTGTTTTGACCGCCAAACCTTTCAGGGGAGCATTTGCAACCGTTTAGCACCATTTTTGAGTGAATTGCCAAAAGTCACATATTTTCAGAAATTGTGACCCCGGGGCTTAGGGATTTTTTCAAAAAAATGTTTTTCTGCCGGTTTAGTTGTTGAGGGCTGATTTCTTCTCCTGTGATAAAAAGCCTTCTGTTTTGACTGCCAAAGTTTTCAGGGGGAGCATTTGCAACAGTTTGGCAATATTTTTGAGTGAATTGCCACAAGTCAGATTTTTGCTGAAATTGTGACCCCAGGGCTAAGGGATTTTTTCAAAAAAATCATTTTCTGCCGGTTAAGTTGTCGAGGGCTGATTTCTTCTCCTGTGATAAAAAGCCTTCTGTATCGACTGCCAAACCTTTAACGGAAGCATTTGCAACCGTTTGGCATTATTTTTGAGTGAATTGCCAAAAACCAGAATTCTGCTGAAATTGTGACCCCGGGGCTTAGGGATTTTTTCAAAAAAAATCTTTTTCTGCCGGCTAAGTTGTCGAGGGCTGATTTCTTCTCCTGTGATAAAAAGCCTTCTGTTTTGACCGCCAAAGCTTTCAGGGGAGCATTTGCAACAGTTTGGCATCATTTTTGAGAGAATTGCCAAAAGTCAGATTTTTGCTGAAATTGTGACCCCGGGGCTTTGGGATTTTTTCAAAAAAATATGTTTTTCTGCCGGTTAAGTTGTCGAGGGCTGATTTCTTCTCCTGTGATGAAAAGCCTTCTGTTTTGACCGCCAACCCTATCAGGGGAGCATTTGCAACCGTTTAGCACCATTTTTGAGTGAGTTGCCAAAAGTCAGATTTTTGCTGAAATTGTGACCCCGGGGCTTAGGGATTTTTTCAAAAAAATCTTTTTCTGCCGGTTAAGTTGTCGAGGGCTGATTTCTTCTCCTGTGATAAAAAGCCTTCTGTTTTCACCGCCAAAGCCTTCAGGGGAGTATTTGCAACAGTTTGTCATCATTTTTGAGAGAATAGCCACAGGTCAGATTTTTGCTGAAATTGTGACCCCGGGGCTTAAGGATTTTTTCAAAAAAATCGTTTTCTGCTGTTTAAGTTGTCGAGTGCTGATTTCTACTCCTGTGGTAAAAAGCCTTCTGTTTTGACCGCCAACCCTTTCAGGGGAGCATTTGCAACCGTTTAGCACCATTTTTGAGTGAATTACTAAAAGTCAGATTTTTGCTGAAATTGTGACCCCGGGGCTTAGGGATTTTTTCAAAAAAATCGTTTTCTGCTGTTTAAGTTGTCGAGGGCTGATTTCTTCTCCTGTGATAAAAAGCCTTCTGTTTTCACCGCCAAACCTTTCAGGGGAGCATTTGCAACCGTTTAGCACCATTTTTGAGTGAATTGCCAAAAACCAGAATTCTGCTGAAATTGTGACCCCGGGGCTTAGGGATTTTTTCAAAAAAATCTTTTTCTGCCGGTTAAGTTGTCGAGGGCTGATTTCTTCTCCTGTGATAAAAAGCCTTCTGTTTTGACCGCCAACCCTTTCAGGGGAGCATTTGAAACCGTTTAGCACCACTTTTGAGTGATTTGCGAAAAGGCAGATTTTTGCTGAAATTGTGACCCCGGGGCTTAAGGATTTTTTCAAAAAAATCTTTTTCTGCTGTTTAAGTTGTCGAGGGCTGATTTCTTCTCCTGTGATAAAAACCCTTCTGTTTTCACCGCCAAAGCCTTCAGGTGAGTATTTGCAACAGTTTGTCATCATTTTTGAGAGAATTGCCACAGGTCAGATTTTTGCTGAAATTGTGACCCCGGGGCTTAGGGATTTTTTCAAAAAAATGCTTTTCTGTCGGTTATGTTGTCGAGGGCTGATTTCTTCTCCTGTGATAAAAAGCCTTCTGTTTTGACCGCCAACCCTTTCAGTGGAGCATTTGCAACCGTTTAGCACCATTTTTGAGTGAATTGCCAAAAGTCAGATTTTTGCTGAAATTGTTACCACGGGGCTTAGGGATTTTTTCAAAAAATCTTTTTCTGCCGGTCAAGTTGTCGAGGGCTGATTTCTTCTCCTGTGATAAAAAGCCGTCTGTATCGGCTGCCAAACCTTTAACGCGAGCATTTGCAACCGTTTGGCATCATTTTTGAGTAGATTGCCACAAGTCAGATTTTTGCTGAAATTGTGACCCCGGGGCTTAGGGATTTTTTCAAAAAAATCTTTTTCTGCCGGTTAAGTTGTCGAGTGCTGATTTCTTCTCCTGTGATAAAAAGCCTTCTGTTTTGACCGCCAACCCTATCAGGGGAGCATTTGCAACCGTTTAGCACCATTTTTGAGTGAGTTGCCAAAAGTCAGATTTTTCCTGAAATTGTGACCCCGGGGCTTAGGGATTTTTTCAAAAAAATCTTTTTCTGCCGGTTAAGTTGTCGAGGGCTGATTTCTTCTCCTGTGATAAAAAGCCTTATGTTTTCACCGCCAAAGCCTTCAGGGGAGTATTTGCAACAGTTTGTCATCATTTTTGAGAGAATAGCCACAGGTCAGATTTTTGCTGAAATTGTGACCCCGGGGCTTAAGGATTTTTTCAAAAAAATCTTTTTCTGCTGTTTAAGTTGACGAGTGCTGATTTCTTCTCCTGTGATAAAAAGCCTTCTGTTTTGACCGCCTAACCTTTCAGGGGAGCATTTGCAACCGTTTAGCACCATTTTTGAGTGAATTGCCAAAAGTCACATATTTTCAGAAATTGTGACCCCGGGGCTTAGGGATTTTTTCAAAAAAATGTTTTTCTGCCGGTTTAGTTGTCGAGGGCTGATTTCTTCTCCTGTGATAAAAAGCCTTCTGTATCGACTGCCAAACCTTTAACGGGAGCATTTGCAACCGTTTAGTACCATTTTTGAGTGAATTGCCAAAAGTCAGATTTTTGCTGAAATTGTGACCCCGGGGCTTAGGGATTTTTTCAAAAAATCTTTTTCCGTCGGTTAAGTTGTCGAGGGCTGATTTCTTCTCCTGTGATAAAAAGCCTTCTGTTTTCACCGCCAACCCTTTCAGGGGAGCATTTGCAACCGTTTAGCACCTATTTTGAGTGAATTGCCAAAAGTCAGATTTTTGCTGAAATTGTGACCCCGGGGCTTAGGGATTTTTTTAAAAAAATGTTTTTCTGCCGGTTAACTTGTCGAGTGCTGATTTCTTCTCCTGTGATAAAAAGCCTTCTGTTTTGACCGCCAAAGTGTTCAGGGGAGCATTTGCAACAGTTTGGCATCATTTTTGATTAAATTCCCAAAAGTCAGATATTCTCAGAAATTGTGACCCCGGGGCTTACGGATTTTTTCAAAAAAATCTTTTTCCGTCGGCTAAGTTGTCGAGGGCTGATTTCTTCTCCTGTGATAAAAAGCCTTCTGTTTTGACTGCCAACCCTTTCAGGGGAGCATTTGCAAGAGTTTGGCATCATTTTTGAGTGAATTGCCACAAGTCAGATTTTTGCTGAAATTTTGACGCCGGGGCTTAGGGATTTTTTCAAAAAATCTTTTTCTGCCAGTTAAGTTGTTGAGGGCTGATTTCTTCTCCTGTGATAAAAAGCCTTTTTGACCACCAAAGCATTCAGGGGAGCATTTGCAACAGTTTGGCATCATTTTTGAGGGAATTGCCACAAGTCAGATTTTTGCTTAAATTGGAACCCCGGGGCTTAGGGATTTTTTCAAAAAATCTTTTTCTGCCGGTTAAGTTGTCGAGGGCTGATTTCTTCCCTTGTGATAAAAAGCCTTCTGTTGTCACCGCCAAAGCCTTCAGGGGATTATTTGCAACAGTTTGTCATCATTTTTGGTAGAATTGCCACAGGTCAGATTTTTGCTGAAATTGTGACCCCGGGGTTTAGGGATTTTTTCCAAAAATGTTTTTCTGCCGGTTAAGTTGTCGAGGGCTGATTTCTTCTCGTGTGATAAAAAGCCTTATGTTTCGACCGCCAAAGCTTTCAGGGGAGCATTTGCTACAGTTTGGCATCATTTTTGAGTGAATTGCCAAAACTCAGATTTTTGCTGAAATTGTGACCCCGGGGCTTAGGGATTTCTTCAAAAAATCTTTTTCTGCTGGTTAAGTTGTCGAGGGCTGATTTCTTCCCTTGTGATAAAAAGCCTTCTGTTGTCACCGCCAAAGCCTTCAGGGGATTATTTGCAACAATTTGTCATCATTTTTGAGAGAATTGCCACAGGTCAGATTTTTGCTGAAATTGTGACCCCGGGGCTTAGGGATTTTTTCAAAAAAATGTTTTTCTGTCGGTTATGTTGTCGAGGGCTGATTTCTTCTCCTGTGATAAAAAGCCTTCTGTTTTGACCGCCAAAGTGTTCAGGGGAGCATTAGCAACAATTTGGCATCATTTTTGAGTAAATTCCCAAAAGTCAGATATTTTCAGAAATTGTTACCCCGGGGCTTTGCGATTTTTTCAAAAAAATATGTTTTTCTGCCGGTTAAGTTGTCGAGGGCTGATTTCTTCTCCTGTGATAAAAAGCCTTCTGTTCTGACCGCCAACCCTTTCAGGGGAGCATTTGCAATCGTTTAGCACCATTTTTGAGTGAATTGCCACAGGTCAGATTTTTGCTGAAATTGTGACCCCGGGGCTTAGGGATTTTTTCAAAAAACTGTTATTCTGCCGGTTAAGTTGTCGAGGGCTGATTTCTTCCCCTGTGATAAAAAGCCTTCTGTTTTGACCGCCAAAGTGTTCTGGGGAGCATTTGCAACCGTTTAGCACAATTTTTGAGTGAGTTGCTAAAAGTCCAATATTTTCAGAAATATTGACCCCGGGGCTTAGGGATTTTTTCAAAAAAATTGTTTTTCTGCCGGTTAAGTTGTCGAGGGCTGATTTCTTCTCCTGTGATAAAAAGCCTTCTGTTTTGAACGCCAACCCTTTCAGGGGAGCATTTGCAACCGTTTAGCACCATTTTTGAGTGAATTACCAAAAGTCAGATTTTTGCTGAAATTGTGACCCCGGTGCTTAGGGATTTTTTCAAAAAAATCTTTTTCTGCCGGTTATGTTGTTGAGGGCTGATTTCTTCTCCTCTGATAAAAACCCTTCTGTTTTCACCGCCAAAGCCTTCAGGGGAGTATTTGCAACCGTTTGTCATCATTTTTGAGAGAATTGCCACAGGTCAGATTTTTGCTGAAATTGTGACCCCGGGGCTTAGGGATTTTTTCAAAAAAAATGTTTTTCTGTCGGTTATGTTGTCGAGGGCTGATTTCTTCTCCTGTGATAAAAAGCCTTCTGTTTTGACCGCCAAAGCTTTCAGGGGAGCATTTGCTACAGTTTGGCATAATTTTTGAGAGAATTGCCACAGGTCAGATTTTTGCTGAAATTGTGACCCCGGGGCTTAGGGATTTTTTCAAAAAAAATCTTTTTCTGCCTGTTAAGTTGTTGAGGGCTGATTTCTTCTCCTGTGATAAAAAGCCTTCTGTTTGACTGCCAAAGCCATCAGGGGAGCATTTGCAACCGTTTGGCATCATTTTTGAGTGAATTGCCACAAGTCAGATTTTTGCTGAAATTGTGACCCCGGGGCTTAGGGATTTTTTCAAAAAAATTGTTTTTCTGCCGGTTAAGTTGTCGAGGGCTGATTTCTTCTCCTGTGATAAAAAGCCTTCTGTATCGACCGCCAAACCTTTAACGGGAGCATTTGCAACCGTTTGGCATCATTTTTGAGTGAATTGCCAAAAACCAGATTTTTGCTGAAATTGTGACCCCGGGGCTTAGGGATTTTTTCGAAAAAATGTTTTTCTGCCGGTTAAGTTGTCGAGTGCTGATTTCTTCTCCTGTGATAAAAAGCCTTCTGTTTTGACCACCAAACCTTTAATGGGAGCATTTGCAACCGTTTAGCACCATTTTTGAGTGAGTTGCCAAAAGTCAGATTTTTCCTGAAATTGTGACCCCGGGGCTTAGGGATTTTTTCAAAAAAATCTTTTTCTGCCGGTTAAGTTGTCGAGGGCTGATTTCTTCTCCTGTGATAAAAAGCCTTCTGTTTTCACCGCCAAAGCCTTCAGGGGAGTATTTGCAACAGTTTGTCATCATTTTTGAGTGAATTGACAAAAACCACATTTTTGCTGAAATTATGACCACGGGGCTTAGGGATTTTTTCAAAAAATCTTTTTCTGCTGGTTAAGTTGTCGAGGGCTGATTTCTTCTCCTGTGATAAAAAGCCTTCTGTTTTGAGCGCTAAAGCCTTCAGGGGAGTATTTGCAACAGTTTGTTATTATTTTTGAGAGAATTGCCACAAGTCAGATTTTTGCTGAAATTGTGAACCCGGGGCTTAGGGATTTTTTCAACAAAATCTTTTTCTGCCGATTAAGGTATCAAGGGCTGATTTCTTCTCCTGTGATAAAAATCCTTCTGTTTTGACCGCCAAAGTGTTCAGGGGAGCATTTGCAACCGTTTAGCAGAATTTTTGAGTGAGTTGCTAAAAGTCCGATATTTTCAGAAATTGTGACCCCGGGGCTTAGGGATTTTTTCAAAAAAAATGTTTTTCTGCCGGTTAAGTTGTCGAGGTCTGATTTCTTCTCCTGTGATAAAAAGCCTTCTTTTCAACCGCCAAAGCTTTCAGGGGAGCATTTGCAACCGTTTGGCATCATTTTTGAGAGAATTGCCAAAAACCAGATTTTTGCTGAAATTGTGACCCTGGGCCTTAGGGATTTTTTCGAAAAAATGTTTTTCTGCCGGTTAAGTTGTCGAGTGCTGATGTCTTCTCCTGTGATAAAAAGCCTTCTGTTTTGACCGCCAACCCTATCAGGGGAGAATTTGCAACCGTTTAGCACCATTTTTGAGTGAGTTGCCAAAAGTCAGATTTTTCCTGAAATTGTGACCCCGGGGCTTAGGGATTTTTTCAAAAAAATCTTTTTCTGCCGGTTAAGTTGTCGAGGGCTGATTTCTTCTCCTGTGATAAAAAGCCTTCTGTTTTCACCGCCAAAGCCTTCAGGGGAGTATTTGCAACAGTTTGTCATCATTTTTGAGAGAATAGCCACAGGTCAGATTTTTGCTGAAATTGTGACCCCGGGGCTTAAGGATTTTTTCAAAAAAATCTTTTTCTGCTGTTTAAGTTGTCGAGTGCTGATTTCTTCTCCTGTGATAAAAAGCCTTCTGTTTTGACCGCCAAACCTTTCAGGGGAGCATTTGCAATCGTTTAGCACCATTTTTGAGTGAATTGCCAAAAGTCACATATTTTCAGAAATTGTGACCCCGGGGCTTAGGGATTTTTTCAAAAAAATGTTTTTCTGCCGGTTTAGTTGTCGAGGGCTGATTTCTTCTCCTGTAATAAAAAGCCTTCTGTTTTGACTGCCAAAGTTTTCAGGGGGAGCATTTGCAACAGTTTGGCAATATTTTTGAGTGAATTGCCACAAGTCAGATTTTTGCTGAAATTGTGACCCCGGGGCTTAGGGATTTTTTCAAAAAAATCTTTTTCTGCCGGGTATGTTGTCGAGGGCTGATTTCTTCTCCTGTCATAAAAAGCCTTCTGTTTTGACCGCCAAAGCTTTCAGGGGAGCATTTGCAACAGTTTGGCATCATTTTTGAGAGAATTGCCAAAAGTCAGATTTTTGCTGAAATTGGGACCCCGGGGCTTTGGAATTTTTTCAAATAATATGTTTTTCTGCCGGTTAAGTTGTCGAGGGCTGATTTCTTCTCCTGTGATAAAAAGCCTTCTGTATCGACTGCCAAACCTTTAACGGGAGCATTTGCAACCGTTTAGTACCATTTTTGAGTGAATTGCCAAAAGTCAGATTTTTGCTGAAATTGTGACCCCGGGGCTTAGGGATTTTTTCAAAAAATCTTTTTCCGTCGGTTAAGTTGTCGAGGGCTGATTTCTTCTCCTGTGATAAAAAGCCTTCTGTTTTGACCGCCAACCCTTTCAGGGGAGCATTTGAAACCGTTTAGCACCATTTTTGAGTGATTTGCGAAAAGGCAGATTTTTGCTGAAATTGTGACCCCGGGGCTTAAGGATTTTTTCAAAAAAATCTTTTTCTGCTGTTTAAGTTGTCGAGTGCTGATTTCTTCTCCTCTGATAAAAAGCCTTCTGTTTTGACCGCCAACCCTTTCAGGGGAGCATTTGCAACGGTTTAGCACCATTTTTGAGTGAATTGCCATAGGTCAGATTTTTGCTGAAATTGTGACCCCGGGGCTTAGGGATTTTTTCAAAAAAATGTTTTTCTGTCGGTTATGTTGTCGAGGGCTGATTTCTTCTCCTGTGATAAAAAGCCTTCTGTTTTGACCGCCAACCCTTTCAGGGGAGAATTTGCAACCGTTTAGCACCATTTTGGAGTGAATTGCCACAGGTCAGATTTTTGCTGAAATTGTGACCCCGGGGCTTAGGGATTTTTTCAAAAAATCTTTTTCTTCCGGTTAAGTTGTCGAGGGCTGATTTCCTGTCCTGTGATAAAAAGCCTTCTGTTTTGACCGTCAAACCTTTAAGGGGAGCATTTGCAACAGTTTAGCACCATTTTTGAGTGAGTTGCTAAAAGTCCGATATTTTCAGAAATTGTGGCCCCGGGGCTTATGGATTTTTTCAAAAAACTGTTATTCTGCCGGTTAGGTGGTCGAGGGCTGATTTATTCTCCTGTGATAAAAAGCCTTCTGTTTCGACCACCAAAGCTTTCAGGGGGGCATTTGCAAGAGTTTGGCATCATTTTTGAGTGAATTGCCACAAGTCAGATTTTTGCTGAAATTGTGACCCCGGGGCTTAGGGATTTTTTCAAAAAAATCTTTTTCTGCCGGGTAAGTTGTCGAGGGCTGATTTCTTCTCCTGTGATAAAAAGCCTTCTGTTTTGACCGCCAAAGCTTTCAGGGGAGCATTTGCAACAGTTTGGCATCATTTTTGAGAGAATTGCCAAAAGTCGGATTTTTGCTGAAATTGTGACCCCGGGGGTTTGGAATTTTTTCAAATAATATGTTTTTCTGCCGGTTAAGTTGTCGAGGGCTGATTTCTTCTCCTGTGATAAAAAGCCTTCTGTATCGACTGCCAAACCTTTAACGGGAGCATTTGAAACCGTTTAGCACCATTTTTGAGTGAATTGCCACAGGTCAGATTTTTGCTGAAATTGTGACCCCGGGGCTTAGGGATTTTTTCAAAAAAAAGTTTTTCTGTCGGTTATGTTGTCGAGGGCTGATTTCTTCTCCTGTGATAAAAAGCCTTCTGTTTTGACCGCCAACCCTTTCAGGGGAGCATTTGCAACCGTTTAGCACCATTTTTGAGTGAATTGCCACAGGTCAGATTTTTGCTGAAATTGTGACCCCGGGGCTTAGGGATTTTTTCAAAAAATCTTTTTCTTCCGGTTAAGTTGTCGAGGGCTGATTTCTTGTCCTGTGATAAAAAGCCTTCTGTTTTGACCGTCAAACCTTTCAGGGGAGCATTTGCAACAGTTTAGCACCATTTTTGAGTGAGTTGCTAAAAGTCCGATATTTTCAGAAATTGTGGCCCCGGGGCTTATGGATTTTTTCAAAAAACTGTTATTCTGCCGGTTAGGTGGTCGAGGGCTGATTTATTCTCCTGTGATAAAAAGCCTTCTGTTTCGACCGCCAAAGCTTTCAGGGGGGCATTTGCAAGAGTTTGGCATCATTTTCGATTGAATTGCCACAAGTCAGATTTTTGCTGAAATTGTGACCCCGGGGCTTAGGGATTTTTTCAAAAAAATCTTTTTCTGCCGGTTAACTTGTCGAGGGCTGATTTCCTCTCCTGTGATAAAAAGCCTTCTGTATCGACTGCCAAACCTTTAACGGGAGCATTTGCAACCGTTTGGCATCATTTTTGAGTGAATTGCCAAAAACCAGATTTTTGCTGAAATTGTGTCTTAGGGATTTTTTCAAAAAAGTCTTTTTCTTGCGGTTAAGTTGTCGAGGGCTGATTTCTTCTCCTGTGATAAAAAGCCTTCTGTTTTGACTGCCAAAGCCTTCAGGGGAGCATTTGCAACAGTTTGGCATCATTTTTGAGTGAATTGCCACAAATGCCACAAATCTTTTTCTTCCGGTTAAGTTGTCGAGGGCTGATTTCTTGTCCTGTGATAAAAAGCCTTATGTTTTGACCGCCAAACCTTTCAGGGGAGGATTTGCAACCGTTTAGCACCATTGTTGAGTGAGTTGCTAAAAGTCCGATATTTTCAGAAACTGTGGCTCCGGGGCTTATGGATTTTTTCAAAAAACTATTATTCTGCCGGTTAAGTTGTCGAGGGCTGATTTATTCTCCTGTGATAAAAAGCCTTCTGTTTCGACCGCCAAAGCTTTCAGGGGAGCATTTGCAAGAGTTTGGCATCATTTTTGAGTGAATTGCCACAAGTCAGATTTTTGCTGAAATTGTGACCCCGGGGCTTGGGGATTTTTTCAAAAAATCTTTTTCTGCTGGTTGAGTTGTCGAGGGCTGATTTCTTCCCCTGTGATGAAAAGCCTTCTGTTTTGAGCGCCAAAGCCTTCAGGGGAGTATTTGCAACAGTTTGGCATTATTTTTGAGAGAATTGCCACAAGTCAGATTTCTGCTGAAATTGTGACCCCGGGGCTTAGGGATTTTTTCAAAAAAAATCTTTTTCTGCCTGTTAAGTTGTCGAGGGCTGATTTCTTCTCCTATGATAAAAAGCCTTCTGTTTTGACTGCCAAAGCCATCAGGGGAGCATTTGCAACAGTTTAGCACCATTTTTGAGTGATTTGCGAAAAGGCAGATTTTTGCTGAAATTGTGACCCCGGGGCTTAAGGATTTTTTCAAAAAAATCTTTTTCTGCTGTTTAAGTTGTCAAGGGCTGATTTCTTCTCCTGTAATAAAAAGCCTTCTGTTTCGACCGCCAAAGTTTTCAGGGGGAGCATTTGCAACAGTTTGGCATTATTTTTGAGAGAATTGACAAAAACCAGATTTTTGCTGAAATTGTGACCCCGGGGCTTAGGGATTTTTTCAAAAAAAATCTTTTTCTGCCTGTTAAGTTGTCGAGGGCTGATTTCTTCTCCTATGATAAAAAGCCTTCTGTTTTGACTGCCAAAGCCATCAGGGGAGCATTTGCAACAGTTTGGCAATATTTTTGAGTGAATTGCCACAAGTCAGATTTTTGCTGAAATTTTGACCCCGCGGCTTAGGGATTTTTTCAAAAAATCTTTTTCCGTCGGTTAAGTTGTCGAGGGCTGATTTCTTCTCCTGTGATAAAAAGCCTTCTGTTTTCACCGCCAAAGCCTTCAGGGGAGTATTTGCAACAGTTTGTCATCATTTTTGAGAGAATTGCCACAGGTCAGATTTTTGCTGAAATTGTGACCCCGGGGCTTAGGGATTTTTTCAAATAATATGTTTTTCTGCCGGTTAAGTTGTCGAGTGCCGATTTCTTCTGTGATAAAAAGCCTTCTGTTTTGACCGCCAAACCTTTCAGGGGAGCATTTGCAACCGTTTAGCACCATTTTTGAGTGAATTTCCAAAAGTCAGATATTTTCAGAAATTGTGACCCTGGGGCTTAGGGATTTTTTCAAAAAAATGTTTTTCTGCCGGTTTAGTTGTCGAGGGCTGATTTCTTCTCCTGTGATAAAAAGCCTTCTGTTTTGACTGCCAAAGCCATCAGGGGAGCATTTGCAACAGTTTGGCAATATTTTTGAGTGAATTGCCACAAGTCAGATTTTTGCTGAAATTGTGACCCCGGGCTTAGGGATTTTTTCAAAAAATCTTTTTCCGTCGGTTAAGTTGTCGAGGGCTGATTTCTTCACCTGTGATAAAAAGCCTTCTGTTTTGACCGCCAACCCTTTCAGGGGAGCATTTGAAACCGTTTAGCACCATTTTTGAGTGATTTGCGAAAAGGCAGATTTTTGCTGAAATTGTGACCCCGGGGCTTAGGGATTTTTTCAAAAAAAATCTTTTTCTGCCTGTTAAGTTGTCAAGGGCTGTTTTCTTCTCCTGTGATAAAAAGCCTTCTGTTTTGACTGCCAAAGCCATCAGGGGAGCATTTGCAACAGTTTGGCAATATTTTTGAGTGAATTGCCACAAGTCAGATTTTTGCTGAAATTTTGACCCCGCGGCTTTGGGATTTTTTCAAAAAATCTTTTTCTGCCGGTTAAGTTGTCGAGGGCTGATTTCTTCTCCTGTGATAAAAAGCCGTCTGTATCAGCTGCCAAACCTTTAACGCGAGCATTTGCAACCGTTTGGCATCATTTTTGAGTAAATTGCCAAAAACCAGATTTTTACTGAAATTGTGACCCCCGGGGCTTCGGGATTTTTTCAAAAAAATGATTTTCTGCCGGTTAAGTTGTCGAGGGCTGATTTCTTCTCCTGTGATAAAAAGCCTTCTGTTTTCACCGCCAAAGCCTTCAGGGGAGTATTTGCAACAGTTTGTCATCATTTTTGAGAGAATTGCCACAGGTCAGATTTTTGCTGAAATTGTGACCCCGGGGCTTAGGGATTTTTTCAAAAAAATGTTTTTCTGCCGGTTATGTTGTCGAGTGCCGATTTCTTCTCCTGTGATAAAAAGCCTTCTGTTTTGACCGCCAACCCTTTCAGGGGAGCATTTGCAACCGTTTAGCACCATTTTTGAATGAATTGCCAAAAGCCAGATATTTTCAGAAATTGTGACCCTGGGGCTTAGGGATTTTTTCAAAAAAATGTTTTTCTGCCGGTTTAGTTGTCGAGGGCTGATTTCTTCTCCTGTGATAAAAAGCCTTCTGTTTTGACTGCCAAAGCCATCAGGGGAGCATTTGCAACAGTTTGGCAATATTTTTGAGTGAATTGCCACAAGTCAGATTTTTGCTGAAATTTTAACCCCGCGGCTTAGGGATTTTTTCAAAAAATCTTTTTCTGCCGGTTAAGTTGTCAAGGGCTGATTTCTTCCCCTGTGATAAAAAGCCTTCTGTTTTGAGCGTCAAAGTGTTCAGGGGAGCATTTGCAACCGTTTAGCACAATTTTTGAGGGAGTTGCTAAAAGTCCGATATTTTCAGAAATTGTGACCCCGGGGCTTAGGGATTTTTTCAAAAAAATTGTTTTTCTGCCGGTTAAGTTGTCAAGGGCTGATTTCTTCTCCTGTGATAAAAAGCCTTCTGTATCGACTGCCAAACCTTTAACGGGAGCATTTGCAACCGTTCGGCATCATTTTTGAGTGAATTGCCAAAAACCAGATTTTTCCTGAAATTGTGGCTCCGGGGCTTAGGGATTTTTTCGAAAAAATGTTTTTCTGCCAGTTAAGTTGTCGAGGGCTGATTTCTTCTCCTGTGATAAAAAGCCTTCTGTTTTGACTGCCAACCCTTTCAGGGGAGCATTTGAAACCGTTTAGCACCATTTTTGAGTGATTTGCGAAAAGGCAGATTTTTGCTGAAATTGTGACCCCGGGGCTTAAGGATTTTTTCAAAAAAATCTTTTTCTGCTGTTTAAGTTGTCGAGGGCTGATTTCTTCTCATGTGATAAAAAGCCTTCTGTTTCGACCGCCAAAATTTTCAGGGGGAGCATTTGCAAGAGTTTGGCATCATTTTTGAGTGAATTGACAAAAACCAGATTTTTGCTGAAATTGTGACCCCGGGGCTTAGGGATTTTTTCAAAAAAAATCTTTTTCTGCCTGTTAAGTTGTCGAGGGCTGTTTTCTTCTCCTGTGATAAAAAGCCTTCTGTTTTGACTGCCAAAGCCATCAGGGGAGCATTTGCAACAGTTTGGCAATATTTTTGAGTGAATTGCCACAAGTCAGATTTTTGCTGAAATTTTGACCCCGCGGCTTAGGGATTTTTTCAAAAAATCTTTTTCTGCCGGTTAAGTTGTCGAGGGCTGATTTCTTCTCCTGTGATAAAAAGCCGTCTGTATCGGCTGCCAAACCTTTAACGCGAGCATTTGCAACCGTTTGGCATCATTTTTGAGTAAATTGCCAAAAACCAGATTTTTACTGAAATTGTGACCCCCGGGGCTTCGGGATTTTTTCAAAAAAATGTTTTTCTGCCGGTTAAGTTGTCGAGGGCTGATTTCTTCTCCTGTGATAAAAAGCCTTCTGTTTTCACCGCCAAAGCCTTCAGGGGAGTATTTGCAACAGTTTGTCATCATTTTTGAGAGAATTGCCACAGGTCAGATTTTTGCTGAAATTGTGACCCCGGGGCTTAGGGATTTTTTCAAAAAAATGTTTTTCTGCCGGTTATGTTGTCGAGTGCCGATTTCTTCTCCTGTGATAAAAAGCCTTCTGTTTTGACCGCCAACCCTTTCAGGGGAGCATTTGCAACCGTTTAGCACCATTTTTGAATGAATTGCCAAAAGCCAGATATTTTCAGAAATTGTGACCCTGGGGCTTAGGGATTTTTTCAAAAAAATTGTTTTTCTGCCGGTTAAGTTGTCAAGGGCTGATTTCTTCTCCTGTGATAAAAAGCCTTCTGTATCGACTGCCAAACCTTTAACGGGAGCATTTGCAACCGTTCGGCATCATTTTTGAGTGAATTGCCAAAAACCAGATTTTTCCTGAAATTGTGGCTCCGGGGCTTAGGGATTTTTTCGAAAAAATGTTTTTCTGCCAGTTAAGTTGTCGAGGGCTGATTTCTTCTCCTGTGATAAAAAGCCTTCTGTTTTGACCGCCAACCCTATCAGGGGAGCATTTGCAACCGTTTAGCACCATTTTTGAGTGAGTTGCCAAAAGTCAGATTTTTCCTGAAATTGTGACCCCGGGGCTTAGGGATTTTTTCAAAAAAATCTTTTTCTGCCGGTTAAGTTGTCGAGGGCTGATTTCTTCTCCTGTGATAAAAAGCCTTCTGTATCGACTGCCAAACCTTTAACGGGAGCATTTGCAACCGTTTAGTACCATTTTTGAGTGAATTGCCAAAAGTCAGATTTTTCCTGAAATTGTGACCCCGGGGCTTAGGGATTTTTTCAAAAAAACCTTTTTCTGCCGATTAAGGTATCAAGGGCTGATTTCTTCTCCTGTGATAAAAATCCTTCTGTTTTGACCGCCAAATTGTTCATGGGAGCATTTGCAACCGTTTAGCACAATTTTTGAGTGAGTTGCTAAAAGTCCGATATTTTCAGAAATTGTGACCCCGGGGCTTAGGGATTTTTTCAAAAAAAATGTTTTTCTGCCGGTTAAGTTGTCGAGGGCTGATTTCTTCTCCTGTGATAAAAAGCCTTCTTTTCAACCCCCAAAGCTTTCAGGGGAGCATTTGCAACCGTTTGGCATCATTTTTGAGTGAATTGCCACAAGTCAGATTTTTGCTGAAACTGTGACCCCGGGGCTTAGGGATTTTTTCAAAAAAATTGTTTTTCTGCCGGTTAAGTTGTCGAGGGCTGATTTCTTCTCCTGTGATAAAAAGCCTTCTGTATCGACTGCCAAAGCTTTCAGGGGAGCATTTGCAACCGTTTGGCATCATTTTTGAGTGAATTGCCACAAGTCAGATTTTTGCTGAAATTGTGACCCCGGGGCTTAGGGATTTTTTCAAAAAAATTGTTTTTCTGCCGGTTAAGTTGTCGAGGGCTGATTTCTTCTCCTGTGATAAAAAGCCTTCTGTATCGACTGCCAAACCTTTAACGGGAGCATTTGCAACCGTTTGGCATCATTTTTGAGTGAATTGCCAAAAACCAGATTTTTGCTGAAATTGTGACCCTGGGCCTTAGGGATTTTTTCAAAAAAATCTTTTTCTGCCGGTTTAGTTGTCGAGGGCTGATTTCTTCTCCTGTGATAAAAAGCCTTCTGTTTTCACCGCCAAAGCCTTCAGGGGAGTATTTGCAACAGTTTGTCATCATTTTTGAGAGTATAGCCACAGGTCAGATTTTTGCTGAAATTGTGACCCCGGGGCTTAGGGATTTTTTCAAAAAATCTTTTTCCGTCGGTTAAGTTGTCGAGGGCTGATTTCTTCTCCTGTGATAAAAAGCCTTCTGTTTTGACCGCCAACCCTTTCAGGGGAGCATTTGAAACCGTTTAGCACCATTTTTGAGTGATTTGCGAAAAGGCAGATTTTTGCTGAAATTGTGACCCCGGGGCTTAAGGATTTTTTCAAAAAAATCTTTTTCTGCTGTTTAAGTTGTCGAGTGCTGATTTCTTCTCCTGTGATAAAAAGCCTTCTATTTTGACCGCCAACCCTTTCAGGGGAGCATTTGCAACGCTTTAGCATCAATTTTGAGTGAATTGCCACAGGTCAGATTTTTGCTGAAATTGTGACCCCGGGGCTTAGGGATTTTTTCAAAAAAATGTTTTTCTGTCGGTTATGTTGTCGAGGGCTGATTTCTTCACCTGTGATAAAAAGCCATCTGTTTTGACCGCCAACCCTTTCAGGGGAGCATTTGCAACTGTTTAGCACCTATTTTGAGTGAATTGCCAAAAGTCAGATTTTTGCTGAAATTGTGATCCCGGGCTTAGGGATTTTTTCAAAAAATCTTTTTCCGTCGGTTAAGTTGTCGAGGGCTGATTTCTTCACCTGTGATAAAAAGCCTTCTGTTTTGACCGCCAACCCTTTCAGGGGAGCATTTGAAACCGTTTAGCACCATTTTTGAGTGATTTGCGAAAAGGCAGATTTTTGCTGAAATTGTAACCCTGGGGCTTAAGGATTTTTTCCAAAAAATCTTTTTCTGCTGTTTAAGTTGTCGAGGGCTGATTTCTTCTCCTGTAATAAAAAGCCTTCTGTTTCGACCGCCAAAGTTTTCATTTGCAAGAGTTTGGCATCATTTTTGAGTGAATTGACAAAAACCAGATTTTTGCTGAAATTGTGACCCCGGGGCTTAGGGATTTTTTCGAAAAAATGTTTTTCTGCCAGTTAAGTTGTCGAGGGCTGATTTCTTCTCCTGTGATAAAAAGCCTTCTGTTTTGACCGCCAATCCTTTCAGGGGAGCATTTGAAACCGTTTAGCACCATTTTTGAGTGATTTGCGAAAAGGCAGATTTTTGCTGAAATTGTGACCCCGGGGCTTAAGGATTTTTTCAAAAAAATCTTTTTCTGCTGTTTAAGTTGTCGAGGGCTGATTTCTTCTCCTGTGATAAAAAGCCTTCTGTTTCGACCGCCAAAGTTTTCAGGGGGAGCATTTGCAAGAGTTTGGCATCATTTTTGAGTGAATTGACAAAAACCAGATTTTTGCTGAAATTGTGACCCCGGGGCTTAGGGATTTTTTCAAAAAAAATCTTTTCCTGCCTGTTAAGTTGTCGAGGGCTGATTTCTTCTCCTGTGATAAAAAGCCTTCTGTTTTGACTGCCAAAGCCCTCAGGGGAGCATTTGCAACAGTTTGGCAATATTTTTGAGTGAATTGCCACAAGTCAGATTTTTGCTGAAATTTTGACCCCGCGGCTTAGGGATTTTTTCAAAAAATCTTTTTCCGTCGGTTAAGTTGTCGAGGGCTGATTTCTTCTCCTGTGATAAAAAGCCTTCTGTTTTGACTGCCAACCCTTTCAGGGGAGCATTTGAAACCGTTTAGCACCATTTTTGAGTGATTTGCGAAAAGGCAGATTTTTGCTGAAATTGTGACCCCGGGGCTTAAGGATTTTTTCAAAAAAATCTTTTTCTGCTGTTTAAGTTGTCGAGGGCTGATTTCTTCTCCTGTGATAAAACGCCTTCTGTTTCGACCGCCAAAATTTTCAGGGGGAGCATTTGCAAGAGTTTGGCATCATTTTTGAGTGAATTGACAAAAACCAGATTTTTGCTGAAATTGTGACCCCGGGGCTTAGGGATTTTTTCAAAAAAAATCTTTTTCTGCCTGTTAAGTTGTCGAGGGCTGTTTTCTTCTCCTGTGATAAAAAGCCTTCTGTTTTGACTGCCAAAGCCATCAGGGGAGCATTTGCAACAGTTTGGCAATATTTTTGAGTGAATTGCCACAAGTCAGATTTTTGCTGAAATTTTGACCCCGCGGCTTAGGGATTTTTTCAAAAAATCTTTTTCTGCCGGTTAAGTTGTCGAGGGCTGATTTCTTCTCCTGCGATAAAAAGCCGTCTGTATCGGCTGCCAAACCTTTAACGCGAGCATTTGCAACCGTTTGGCATCATTTTTGAGTAAATTGCCAAAAACCAGATTTTTACTGAAATTGTGACCCCCGGGGCTTCGGGATTTTTTCAAAAAAATGTTTTTCTGCCGGTTAAGTTGTCGAGGGCTGATTTCTTCTCCTGTGATAAAAAGCCTTCTGTTTTCACCGCCAAAGCCTTCAGGGGAGTATTTGCAACAGTTTGTCATCATTTTTGAGAGAATTGCCACAGGTCAGATTTTTGCTGAAATTGTGACCCCGGGGCTTAGGGATTTTTTCGAAAAAATGTTTTTCTGCCAGTTAAGTTGTCGAGGGCTGATTTCTTCTCCTGTGATAAAAAGCCTTCTGTTTTGACCGCCAACCCTATCAGGGGAGCATTTGCAACCGTTTAGCACCATTTTTGAGTGAGTTGCCAAAAGTCAGATTTTTCCTGAAATTGTGACCCCGGGGCTTAGGGATTTTTTCAAAAAAATCTTTTTCTGCCGGTTAAGTTGTCGAGGGCTGATTTCTTCTCCTGTGATAAAAAGCCTTCTGTATCGACTGCCAAACCTTTAACGGGAGCATTTGCAACCGTTTAGTACCATTTTTGAGTGAATTGCCAAAAGTCAGATTTTTCCTGAAATTGTGACCCCGGGGCTTAGGGATTTTTTCAAAAAAACCTTTTTCTGCCGATTAAGGTATCAAGGGCTGATTTCTTCTCCTGTGATAAAAATCCTTCTGTTTTGACCGCCAAATTGTTCATGGGAGCATTTGCAACCGTTTAGCACAATTTTTGAGTGAGTTGCTAAAAGTCCGATATTTTCAGAAATTGTGACCCCGGGGCTTAGGGATTTTTTCAAAAAAAATGTTTTTCTGCCGGTTAAGTTGTCGAGGGCTGATTTCTTCTCCTGTGATAAAAAGCCTTCTTTTCAACCCCCAAAGCTTTCAGGGGAGCATTTGCAACCGTTTGGCATCATTTTTGAGTGAATTGCCACAAGTCAGATTTTTGCTGAAATTGTGACCCCGGGGCTTAGGGATTTTTTCAAAAAAATTGTTTTTCTGCCGGTTAAGTTGTCGAGGGCTGATTTCTTCTCCTGTGATAAAAAGCCTTCTGTATCGACTGCCAAACCTTTAACGGGAGCATTTGCAACCGTTTGGCATCATTTTTGAGTGAATTGCCAAAAACCAGATTTTTGCTGAAATTGTGACCCTGGGCCTTAGGGATTTTTTCAAAAAAATCTTTTTCTGCCGGTTTAGTTGTCGAGGGCTGATTTCTTCTCCTGTGATAAAAAGCCTTCTGTTTTCACCGCCAAAGCCTTCAGGGGAGTATTTGCAACAGTTTGTCATCATTTTTGAGAGTATAGCCACAGGTCAGATTTTTGCTGAAATTGTGACCCCGGGGCTTAAGGATTTTTTCAAAAAAATCTTTTTCTGCTGTTTAAGTTGTCGAGTGCTGATTTCTTCTCCTGTGATAAAAAGCCTTCTGTTTTGACCGCCAAACCTTTCAGGGGAGCATTTGCAACCGTTTAGCACCATTTTTGAGTGAATTGCCAAAAGTCACATATTTTCAGAAATTGTGACCCCGGGGCTTAGGGATTTTTTCAAAAAAATGTTTTTCTGCCGGTTTAGTTGTCGAGGGCTGATTTCTTCTCCTGTGATAAAAAGCCTTCTGTTTTGACTGCCAAAGTTTTCAGGGGGAGCATTTGCAACAGTTTGGCAATATTTTTGAGTGAATTGCCACAAGTCAGATTTTTGCTGGAATTGTGACCCCGGGGCTTAGGGATTTTTTCAAAAAAATCTTTTTCTGCCGGTTAAGTTGTCGAGGGCTGATTTCTTCTCCTGTGATAAAAAGCCTTCTGTATCGACTGCCAAACCTTCAACGGGAGCATTTGCATCCGTTTGGCATTATTTTTTAGTGAATTGCCAAAAACCAGAATTCTGCTGAAATTGTGACCCCGGGGCTTAGGGATTTTTTCAAAAAAATCTTTTTCTGCCGGTTAAGTTGTCGAGGGCTGATTTCTTCTCCTGTGATAAAAAGCCTTCTGTTTTGACCGCCAAAGCTTTCAGGGGAGCATTTGCAACAGTTTGGCATCATTTTTGAGAGAATTGCCAAAAGTCAGATTTTTGCTGAAATTGTGACCCAGGGGCTTTGGGATTTTTTCAAAAAAATATGTTTTTCTGCCGGTTAAGTTGTCGAGGGCTGATTTTTTCTCCTGTGATAAAAAGCCTTCTGTATCGACTGCCAAACCTTTAACGGGAGCATTTGCAACCGTTTAGTACCATTTTTGAGTGAATTGCCAAAAGTCAAATTTTTGCTGAAATTGTGACCCCGGGGCTTAGGGATTTTTTCAAAAAAATGTTTTTCTGTCGGTTATGTTGTCGAGGGCTGATTTCTTCACCTGTGATAAAAAGCCAACTGTTTTGACCGCCAACCCTTTCAGGGGAGCATTTGCAACCGTTTAGCACCTATTTTGAGTGAATTGCCAAAAGTCAGATTTTTGCTGAAATTGTGACCCCGGGCTTAGGGATTTTTTCAAAAAATCTTTTTCCGTCGGTTAAGTTGTCGAGGGCTGATTTCTTCACCTGTGATAAAAAGCCTTCTGTTTTGACCGCCAACCCTTTCAGGGGAGCATTTGAAACCGTTTAGCACCATTTTTGAGTGATTTGCGAAAAGGCAGATTTTTGCTGAAATTGTAACCCTGGGGCTTAAGGATTTTTTCCAAAAAATCTTTTTCTGCTGTTTAAGTTGTCGAGGGCTGATTTCTTCTCCTGTAATAAAAAGCCTTCTGTTTCGACCGCCAAAGTTTTCAGGGGGAGCATTTGCAAGAGTTTGGCATCATTTTTGAGTGAATTGACAAAAACCAGATTTTTGCTGAAATTGTGACCCCGGGGCTTAGGGATTTTTTCGAAAAAATGTTTTTCTGCCAGTTAAGTTGTCGAGGGCTGATTTCTTCTCCTGTGATAAAAAGCCTTCTGTTTTGACCGCCAACCCTTTCAGGGGAGCATTTGAAACCGTTTAGCACCATTTTTGAGTGATTTGCGAAAAGGCAGATTTTTGCTGAAATTGTGACCCCGGGGCTTAAGGATTTTTTCAAAAAAATCTTTTTCTGCTGTTTAAGTTGTCGAGGGCTGATTTCTTCTCCTGTGATAAAAAGCCTTCTGTTTCGACCGCCAAAGTTTTCAGGGGGAGCATTTGCAAGAGTTTGGCATCATTTTTGAGTGAATTGACAAAAACCAGATTTTTGCTGAAATTGTGACCCCGGGGCTTAGGGATTTTTTCAAAAAAAATCTTTTCCTGCCTGTTAAGTTGTCGAGGGCTGATTTCTTCTCCTGTGATAAAAAGCCTTCTGTTTTGACTGCCAAAGCCATCAGGGGAGCATTTGCAACAGTTTGGCAATATTTTTGAGTGAATTGCCACAAGTCAGATTTTTGCTGAAATTTTGACCCCGCGGCTTAGGGATTTTTTCAAAAAATCTTTTTCCGTCGGTTAAGTTGTCGAGGGCTGATTTCTTCTCCTGTGATAAAAAGCCTTCTGTTTTGACTGCCAACCCTTTCAGGGGAGCATTTGAAACCGTTTAGCACCATTTTTGAGTGATTTGCGAAAAGGCAGATTTTTGCTGAAATTGTGACCCCGGGGCTTAAGGATTTTTTCAAAAAAATCTTTTTCTGCTGTTTAAGTTGTCGAGTGCTGATTTCTTCTCCTGTGATAAAAAGCCTTCTGTTTCGACCGCCAAAATTTTCAGGGGGAGCATTTGCAAGAGTTTGGCATCATTTTTGAGTGAATTGACAAAAACCAGATTTTTGCTGAAATTGTGACCCCGGGGCTTAGGGATTTTTTCAAAAAAAATCTTTTTCTGCCTGTTAAGTTGTCGAGGGCTGTTTTCTTCTCCTGTGATAAAAAGCCTTCTGTTTTGACTGCCAAAGCCATCAGGGGAGCATTTGCAACAGTTTGGCAATATTTTTGAGTGAATTGCCACAAGTCAGATTTTTGCTGAAATTTTGACCCCGCGGCTTAGGGATTTTTTCAAAAAATCTTTTTCTGCCGGTTAAGTTGTCGAGGGCTGATTTCTTCTCCTGTGATAAAAAGCCGTCTGTATCGGCTGCCAAACCTTTAACGCGAGCATTTGCAACCGTTTGGCATCATTTTTGAGTAAATTGCCAAAAACCAGATTTTTACTGAAATTGTGACCCCCGGGGCTTCGGGATTTTTTCAAAAAAATGTTTTTCTGCCGGTTAAGTTGTCGAGGGCTGATTTCTTCTCCTGTGATAAAAAGCCTTCTGTTTTCACCGCCAAAGCCTTCAGGGGAGTATTTGCAACAGTTTGTCATCATTTTTGAGAGAATTGCCACAGGTCAGATTTTTGCTGAAATTGTGACCCCGGGGCTTAGGGATTTTTTCAAAAAAATGTTTTTCTGCCGGTTATGTTGTCGAGTGCCGATTTCTTCTCCTGTGATAAAAAGCCTTCTGTTTTGACCGCCAACCCTTTCAGGGGAGCATTTGCAACCGTTTAGCACCATTTTTGAATGAATTGCCAAAAGCCAGATATTTTCAGAAATTGTGACCCTGGGGCTTAGGGATTTTTTCAAAAAAATGTTTTTCTGCCGGTTTAGTTGTCGAGGGCTGATTTCTTCTCCTGTGATAAAAAGCCTTCTGTTTTGACTGCCAAAGCCATCAGGGGAGCATTTGCAACAGTTTGGCAATATTTTTGAGTGAATTGCCACAAGTCAGATTTTTGCTGAAATTTTAACCCCGCGGCTTAGGGATTTTTTCAAAAAATCTTTTTCTGCCGGTTAAGTTGTCAAGGGCTGATTTCTTCCCCTGTGATAAAAAGCCTTCTGTTTTGACCGTCAAAGTGTTCAGGGGAGCATTTGCAACCTTTTAGCACAATTTTTGAGGGAGTTGCTAAAAGTCCGATATTTTCAGAAATTGTGACCCCGGGGCTTAGGGATTTTTTCAAAAAAATTGTTTTTCTGCCGGTTAAGTTGTCAAGGGCTGATTTCTTCTCCTGTGATAAAAAGCCTTCTGTATCGACTGCCAAACCTTTAACGGGAGCATTTGCAACCGTTCGGCATCATTTTTGAGTGAATTGCCAAAAACCAGATTTTTCCTGAAATTGTGGCTCCGGGGCTTAGGGATTTTTTCGAAAAAATGTTTTTCTGCCAGTTAAGTTGTCGAGGGCTGATTTCTTCTCCTGTGATAAAAAGCCTTCTGTTTTGACCGCCAACCCTATCAGGGGAGCATTTGCAACCGTTTAGCACCATTTTTGAGTGAGTTGCCAAAAGTCAGATTTTTCCTGAAATTGTGACCCCGGGGCTTAGGGATTTTTTCAAAAAAATCTTTTTCTGCCGGTTAAGTTGTCGAGGGCTGATTTCTTCTCCTGTGATAAAAAGCCTTCTGTATCGACTGCCAAACCTTTAACGGGAGCATTTGCAACCGTTTAGTACCATTTTTGAGTGAATTGCCAAAAGTCAGATTTTTCCTGAAATTGTGACCCCGGGGCTTAGGGATTTTTTCAAAAAAACCTTTTTCTGCCGATTAAGGTATCAAGGGCTGATTTCTTCTCCTGTGATAAAAATCCTTCTGTTTTGACCGCCAAATTGTTCATGGGAGCATTTGCAACCGTTTAGCACAATTTTTGAGTGAGTTGCTAAAAGTCCGATATTTTCAGAAATTGTGACCCCGGGGCTTAGGGATTTTTTCAAAAAAAATGTTTTTCTGCCGGTTAAGTTGTCGAGGGCTGATTTCTTCTCCTGTGATAAAAAGCCTTCTTTTCAACCCCCAAAGCTTTCAGGGGAGCATTTGCAACCGTTTGGCATCATTTTTGAGTGAATTGCCACAAGTCAGATTTTTGCTGAAATTGTGACCCCGGGGCTTAGGGATTTTTTCAAAAAAATTGTTTTTCTGCCGGTTAAGTTGTCGAGGGCTGATTTCTTCTCCTGTGATAAAAAGCCTTCTGTATCGACTGCCAAAGCTTTCAGGGGAGCATTTGCAACCGTTTGGCATCATTTTTGAGTGAATTGCCACAAGTCAGATTTTTGCTGAAATTGTGAACCCGGGGCTTAGGGATTTTTTCAAAAAAATTGTTTTTCTGCCGGTTAAGTTGTCGAGGGCTGATTTCTTCTCCTGTGATAAAAAGCCTTCTGTATCGACTGCCAAACCTTTAACGGGAGCATTTGCAACCGTTCGGCATCATTTTTGAGTGAATTGCCAAAAACCAGATTTTTCCTGAAATTGTGGCTCCGGGGCTTAGGGATTTTTTCGAAAAAATGTTTTTCTGCCAGTTAAGTTGTCGAGGGCTGATTTCTTCTCCTGTGATAAAAAGCCTTCTGTTTTGACTGCCAACCCTTTCAGGGGAGCATTTGAAACCGTTTAGCACCATTTTTGAGTGATTTGCGAAAAGGCAGATTTTTGCTGAAATTGTGACCCCGGGGCTTAAGGATTTTTTCAAAAAAATCTTTTTCTGCTGTTTAAGTTGTCGAGGGCTGATTTCTTCTCCTGTGATAAAAAGCCTTCTGTTTCGACCGCCAAAATTTTCAGGGGGAGCATTTGCAAGAGTTTGGCATCATTTTTGAGTGAATTGACAAAAACCAGATTTTTGCTGAAATTGTGACCCCGGGGCTTAGGGATTTTTTCAAAAAAAATCTTTTTCTGCCTGTTAAGTTGTCGAGGGCTGTTTTCTTCTCCTGTGATAAAAAGCCTTCTGTTTTGACTGCCAAAGCCATCAGGGGAGCATTTGCAACAGTTTGGCAATATTTTTGAGTGAATTGCCACAAGTCAGATTTTTGCTGAAATTTTGACCCCGCGGCTTAGGGATTTTTTCAAAAAATCTTTTTCTGCCGGTTAAGTTGTCGAGGGCTGATTTCTTCTCCTGTGATAAAAAGCCGTCTGTATCGGATGCCAAACCTTTAACGCGAGCATTTGCAACCGTTTGGCATCATTTTTGAGTAAATTGCCAAAAACCAGATTTTTACTGAAATTGTGACCCCCGGGGCTTCGGGATTTTTTCAAAAAAATGTTTTTCTGCCGGTTAAGTTGTCGAGGGCTGATTTCTTCTCCTGTGATAAAAAGCCTTCTGTTTTCACCGCCAAAGCCTTCAGGGGAGTATTTGCAACAGTTTGTCATCATTTTTGAGAGAATTGCCACAGGTCAGATTTTTGCTGAAATTGTGACCCCGGGGCTTAGGGATTTTTTCAAAAAAATGTTTTTCTGCCGGTTATGTTGTCGAGTGCCGATTTCTTCTCCTGTGATAAAAAGCCTTCTGTTTTGACCGCCAACCCTTTCAGGGGAGCATTTGCAACCGTTTAGCACCATTTTTGAATGAATTGCCAAAAGCCAGATATTTTCAGAAATTGTGACCCTGGGGCTTAGGGATTTTTTCAAAAAAATGTTTTTCTGCCGGTTTAGTTGTCGAGGGCTGATTTCTTCTCCTGTGATAAAAAGCCTTCTGTTTTGACTGCCAAAGCCATCAGGGGAGCATTTGCAACAGTTTGGCAATATTTTTGAGTGAATTGCCACAAGTCAGATTTTTGCTGAAATTTTAACCCCGCGGCTTAGGGATTTTTTCAAAAAATCTTTTTCTGCCGGTTAAGTTGTCAAGGGCTGATTTCTTCCCCTGTGATAAAAAGCCTTCTGTTTTGACCGTCAAAGTGTTCAGGGGAGCATTTGCAACCTTTTAGCACAATTTTTGAGGGAGTTGCTAAAAGTCCGATATTTTCAGAAATTGTGACCCCGGGGCTTAGGGATTTTTTCAAAAAAATTGTTTTTCTGCCGGTTAAGTTGTCAAGGGCTGATTTCTTCTCCTGTGATAAAAAGCCTTCTGTATCGACTGCCAAACCTTTAACGGGAGCATTTGCAACCGTTCGGCATCATTTTTGAGTGAATTGCCAAAAACCAGATTTTTCCTGAAATTGTGGCTCCGGGGCTTAGGGATTTTTTCGAAAAAATGTTTTTCTGCCAGTTAAGTTGTCGAGGGCTGATTTCTTCTCCTGTGATAAAAAGCCTTCTGTTTTGACCGCCAACCCTATCAGGGGAGCATTTGCAACCGTTTAGCACCATTTTTGAGTGAGTTGCCAAAAGTCAGATTTTTCCTGAAATTGTGACCCCGGGGCTTAGGGATTTTTTCAAAAAAATCTTTTTCTGCCGGTTAAGTTGTCGAGGGCTGATTTCTTCTCCTGTGATAAAAAGCCTTCTGTATCGACTGCCAAACCTTTAACGGGAGCATTTGCAACCGTTTAGTACCATTTTTGAGTGAATTGCCAAAAGTCAGATTTTTCCTGAAATTGTGACCCCGGGGCTTAGGGATTTTTTCAAAAAAACCTTTTTCTGCCGATTAAGGTATCAAGGGCTGATTTCTTCTCCTGTGATAAAAATCCTTCTGTTTTGACCGCCAAATTGTTCATGGGAGCATTTGCAACCGTTTAGCACAATTTTTGAGTGAGTTGCTAAAAGTCCGATATTTTCAGAAATTGTGACCCCGGGGCTTAGGGATTTTTTCAAAAAAAATGTTTTTCTGCCGGTTAAGTTGTCGAGGGCTGATTTCTTCTCCTGTGATAAAAAGCCTTCTTTTCAACCCCCAAAGCTTTCAGGGGAGCATTTGCAACCGTTTGGCATCATTTTTGAGTGAATTGCCACAAGTCAGATTTTTGCTGAAATTGTGACCCCGGGGCTTAGGGATTTTTTCAAAAAAATTGTTTTTCTGCCGGTTAAGTTGTCGAGGGCTGATTTCTTCTCCTGTGATAAAAAGCCTTCTGTATCGACTGCCAAAGCTTTCAGGGGAGCATTTGCAACCGTTTGGCATCATTTTTGAGTGAATTGCCACAAGTCAGATTTTTGCTGAAATTGTGACCCCGGGGCTTAGGGATTTTTTCAAAAAAATTGTTTTTCTGCCGGTTAAGTTGTCGAGGGCTGATTTCTTCTCCTGTGATAAAAAGCCTTCTGTATCGACTGCCAAACCTTTAACGGGAGCATTTGCAACCGTTTGGCATCATTTTTGAGTGAATTGCCAAAAACCAGATTTTTGCTGAAATTGTGACCCTGGGCCTTAGGGATTTTTTCAAAAAAATCTTTTTCTGCCGGTTTAGTTGTCGATGGCTGATTTCTTCTCCTTTGATAAAAAGCCTTCTGTTTTCACCGCCAAAGCCTTCAGGGGAGTATTTGCAACAGTTTGTCATCATTTTTGAGAGTATAGCCACAGGTCAGATTTTTGCTGAAATTGTGACCCCGGGGCTTAAGGATTTTTCCAAAAAAATCTTTTTCTGCTGTTTAAGTTGTCGAGTGCTGATTTCTTCTCCTGTGATAAAAAGCCTTCTGTTTTGACCGCCAAACCTTTCAGGGGAGCATTTGCAACCGTTTAGCACCATTTTTGAGTGAATTGCCAAAAGTCACATATTTTCAGAAATTGTGACCCCGGGGCTTAGGGATTTTTTCAAAAAAATGTTTTTCTGCCGGTTTAGTTGTCGAGGGCTGATTTCTTCTCCTGTGATAAAAAGCCTTCTGTTTTGACTGCCAAAGTTTTCAGGGGGAGCATTTGCAACAGTTTGGCAATATTTTTGAGTGAATTGCCACAAGTCAGATTTTTGCTGGAATTGTGACCCCGGGGCTTAGGGATTTTTTCAAAAAAATCTTTTTCTGCCGGTTAAGTTGTCGAGGGCTGATTTCTTCTCCTGTGATAAAAAGCCTTCTATATCGACTGCCAAACCTTCAACGGGAGCATTTGCAACCGTTTGGCATTATTTTTTAGTGAATTGCCAAAAACCAGAATTCTGCTGAAATTGTGACCCCGGGGCTTAGGGATTTTTTCAAAAAAATCTTTTTCTGCCGGTTAAGTTGTCGAGGGCTGATTTCTTCTCCTGTGATAAAAAGCCTTCTGTTTTGACCGCCAAAGCTTTCAGGGGAGCATTTGCAACAGTTTGGCATCATTTTTGAGAGAATTGCCAAAAGTTAGATTTTTGCTGAAATTGTGACCCAGGGGCTTTGGGATTTTTTCAAAAAAATATGTTTTTCTGCCGGTTAAGTTGTCGAGGGCTGATTTTTTCTCCTGTGATAAAAAGCCTTCTGTATCGACTGCCAAACCTTTAACGGGAGCATTTGCAACCGTTTAGTACCATTTTTGAGTGAATTGCCAAAAGTCAAATTTTTGCTGAAATTGTGACCCCGGGGCTTAGGGATTTTTTCAAAAAATCTTTTTCCGTCGGTTAAGTTGTCGAGGGCTGATTTCTTCTCCTGTGATAAAAAGCCTTCTGTTTTGACCGCCAACCCTTTCAGGGGAGCATTTGAAACCGTTTAGCACCATTTTTGAGTGATTTGCGAAAAGGCAGATTTTTGCTGAAATTGTGACCCCGGGGCTTAAGGATTTTTTCAAAAAAATCTTTTTCTGCTGTTTAAGTTGTCGAGTGCTGATTTCTTCTCCTGTGATAAAAAGCCTTCTGTTTTGACCGCCAACCCTTTCAGGGGAGCATTTGCAACGGTTTAGCATCATTTTTGAGTGAATTGCCACAGGTCAGATTTTTGCTGAAATTGTGACCCCGGGGCTTAGGGATTTTTTCAAAAAAATGTTTTTCTGTCGGTTATGTTGTCGAGGGCTGATTTCTTCACCTGTGATAAAAAGCCATCTGTTTTGACCGCCAACCCTTTCAGGGGAGCATTTGCAACCGTTTAGCACCTATTTTGAGTGAATTGCCAAAAGTCAGATTTTTGCTGAAATTGTGACCCCGGGGCTTAGGGATTTTTTCAAAAAAATGTTTTTCTGCCGGTTAACTTGTCGAGTGCTGATTTCTTCTCCTGTGATAAAAAGCCTTCTGTTTTGACCGCCAAAGTGTTCAGGGGAGCATTTGCAACAGTTTGCCATCATTTTTGAGTAAATTCCCAAAAGTCAGATATTTTCAGAAACTGTGACCCCGGGGCTTAGGGATTTTTTCAAAAAAATGTTTTTCTGTCGGTTATGTTGTCGAGGGCTAATTTCTTCTCCTGTGATAAAAAGCCTTCTGTTTTGACCGCCAACCCTTTCAGGGGAGCATTTGCAACCGTTTGGCATCATTTTTGAGAGAATTGCCACAGGTCAGATTTCTGCTGAAATTGTGACCCCGGGGCTTAGGGATTTTTTCAAAAAAAATGTTTTTCTGCCGGTTAAGTTGTTGAGGGCTGATTTCTTCTCCTGTGATAAAAAGCCTTCTGTTTTGACCGCCAACCCTTTCAGGGGAGCATTTGCAACCGTTTAGCACCATTTTTGAGTGAATTGCCAAAAGTCAGATTTTTGCTGAACTTGTGATCCCGGGGTTTAGGGATTTTTTCCAAAAATGTTTTTCTGCCGGTTAAGTTGTCGAGGGCTGATTTCTTCTCGTGTGATAAAAAGCCTTATGTTTCGACCGCCAAAGCTTTCAGGGGAGCATTTGCAAGAGTTTGGCATCATTTTTGAGTGAATTGCCAAAAGTCAGATTTTTGCTGAAATTGTGACCCCGGGGCTTAGGGATTTTTTCAAAAAATCTTTTTCCGTCGGCTAAGTTGTCGAGGGCTGATTTCTTCTCCTGTGATAAAAAGCCTTCTGTTTTGACCGCCAACGCTTTCAGGGGATCATTTGCAAGAGTTTGGCATCATTTTTGAGTGAATTGAAACAAGTCAGATTTTTGCTGAAATTGTGACCCCGGGGCTTAGGGATTTTTTCAAAAAAACCTTTTTCTGCCGGTTAAGTTGTCGAGGGCTGATTTCTTCTCCTGTGATAAAAAGCCTTCTGTTTTGACCGCCAAAGTGTTCAGGGGAGAATTAGCAACAATTTGGCATCATTTTTGAGTAAATTCCCAAAAGTCAGATATTTTCAGAAATTGTGACCCCGGGGCTTAGGGATTTTTTCAAAAAAATATGTTTTTCTGCCGGTTAAGTTGTCGAGGGCTGATTTCTTCACCTGTGATAAAAAGCCATCTGTTTTGACCGCCAACCCTTTCAGGGGAGCATTTGCAACCGTTTAGCACCATTTCTGAGTGAATTGCCACAGGTCAGATTTTTGCTGAAATTGTGACCCCGGGGCTTAGGGATTTTTTCAAAAAAATCTTTTTCTGTCGGTTATGTTGTCGAGGGCTGATTTCTTCTCCTGTGATAAAAAGCCTTCTGTTTTGACTGCGAAAGCCTTCAGGGGAGCATTTGCAACAGTTTGGCATCATTTTTGGGTGAATTGCCACAAGTCAGATTTTTGCTGAAATTGTGACCCCGGGGCTTGGGGATTTTTTCAAAAAAATCTTTTTCTGCCGGTTAACTTGTCGAGGCCTGATTTCCTCTCCTGTGAAAAAAAGCCTTCTGTATCGACTGCCAAACCTTTAACGGGAGCATTTGCAAGAGTTTGGCATCATTTTTCAGTGAATTGCCACAAGTCAGATTTTTGCTGAAATTGTGACCCCGGGGCTTAGGGATTTTTCCAAAAAAATCTTTTCCTGCCTGTTAAGTTGTTGAGGGCTGATTTCTTGTCCTGTGATAAAAAGCCTTTTGTTTTGACCCCCAAAGCATTCAGGGGAGTATTTGCAACCGTTTAGCACCATTTTTGAGTGAGTTGCCAAAAGCCAGATTTTTGCTGAAATTGTGACCCCGGGGCTTTGGGATTTTTTTTTCAAAAAAATCATTTTCTGCCGATTAAGTTGTCAAGGGCTGATTTCTTCTCCTGTGATAAAAAGCCTTCTGTTTTGATCGCCAAAGTGGTCAGGGGAGCATTTGCAACAGTTTGGCATCATTTTTGAGTGAATTGCCTCAAGTCAGATTTTTGCTTAAATTAGAACCCCGGGGCTTAGGGATTTTTTCAAAAAATCTTTTTCTGCCGGTTAAGTTGTCGAGGGCTGATTTCTTCCCTTGTGATAAAAAGCCTTCTGTTTTCACCCCCAAAGCCTTCAGGGTAGTATTTGCAACAGTTTGTCATCATTTTTGAGAGAATTGCCACAGGTCAGATTTTTGCTGAAATTGTGACCCCGGGGCTTAGGGATTTTTTCAAAAAAAAATGTTTTTCTGTCGGTTAAGTTGTCGAGGGCTGATTTCTTCTCCTGTGATAAAAAGCCTTCTGTTTTGACCGCCAACCCTTTCAGAGGAGCATTTGCAACCGTTTAGCACCATTTTTGAGTGAGTTGCCAAAAGTCAGATATTTTCAGAAATTGTGACCCCGGGGCTTAGGGATTTTTTCAAAAAAATCTTTTTCTGCCGGTTAAGTTGTAGAGTGCTGATTTCTTCTCCTGTGATAAAAAGCCTTCTGTTTCCTTCGCCAAAGCATTCAGGGGAACATTTGCAAGAGTTTGGCATCATTTTTGAGTGAATTGCCACAAGTCAGATTTTTGCTGACATTTTGACCCCGGGGCTTAGGGATTTTTTCAAAAAAATGTTTTTCTGCCGGTTAAGTTGTCGAGGGCTGATTTCTTCTCCTGTGATAAAAAGCCTTCTGTTTCCTTCGCCAAAGCATTCAGGGGAGCATTTGCAACCGTTTAGTACCATTTTTGAGTGAATTGCAAAAGTCAGATTTTTGCTCAAATTGTGTCCCCGGGGCTTAGGGATTTTTTCCAAAAATGTTTTTCTGCCTGTTAAGTTGTCGAGGGCTGTTTTCTTCTCGTGTGATAAAAAGCCTTTTGTTTCGACCGCCAAAGCTGTCAGGGGAGCATTTGCAAGAGTTTGGCACCATTTTTGAGTGAATTGCCACAAGTCAGATTTTTGCTGAAATTGTGACCCAGGGGTTAGGGATTTTTTCAAAAAAATCTTTTTCTGCCGTTTAACTTGTCGAGGGCTGATTTCCTCTCCTGTGATAAAAAGCCTTCTGTATCGACTGCCAAACCTTTAACGGGAGCATTTGCAACCGTTTGGCATCATTTTTGAGTGAATTGCCAAAAACCAGATTTTTGCTGAAATTGTGGCTTAGAGATTTTTTCAAAAAAGTCTTTTTCTGCCGGTTAAGTTGTCGAGGGCTGATTTCTTCTCCTGTGATAAAAAGCCTTCTGTTTCCTTCGCCAAAGCATTCAGGGGAGCATTTGCAACCGTTTAGTACCATTTTTGAGTGAATTGCAAAAGTCAGATTTTTGCTCAAATTGTGTCCTTGGGGCTTAGGGATTTTTTCCAAAAATGTTTTTCTGCCTGTTAAGTTGTCGAGGGCTGTTTTCTTCCCGTGTGATAAAAAGCCTTTCGTTTCGACCGCCAAAGCTTTCAGGGGAGCATTTGCAAGAGTTTGGCATCATTTTTGAGTGAATTGCCACAAGTCAGATTTTTGCTGAAATTGTGACCCCGGGGTTAGGGATTTTTTCAAAAAAATCTTTTTCTGCCGTTTAACTTGTCGAGGGCTGATTTCCTCTCCTGTGATAAAAAGCCTTCTGTATCGACTGCCAATCCTTTAACGGGAGCATTTGCAACCGTTTGGCATCATTTTTGAGTGAATTGCCAAAAACCAGATTTTTGCTGAAATTGTGACTTAGAGATTTTTTCAAAAAAGTCTTTTTCTGCCGGTTAAGTTGTCGAGGGCTGATTTCTTCTCCTGTGATAAAAAGCCTTCTGTTTTGACCACCAAACCTTTAATGGGAGCATTTGCAACCGTTTAGCACCATTTTTGAGTGAGTTGCCAAAAGTCAGATTTTTGCTGAAATTGTGACCCTGGGGCTTAGGGATTTTTTCAAAAAATATTTTTCTGCCGGTTAAGTTGTCGAGGGCTGATTTCTTCCCTTGTGATAAAAAGCCTTCTGTTTTCACCGCGAAAGCCTTCAGGGGAGTATTTGCAACAGTTTGTCATCATTTTTGAGAGAATTGCCACAGGTCAGATTTTTGCTGAAATTGTGACCCTGGGGCTTAGGGATTTTTTCAAAAAAAAAATGTTTTTCTGCCGGTTAAGTTGTCGAGGGCTGATTTCTTCTCCTGTGATAAAAAGCCTTCTGTTTTGAGCGCCAACCCTTTCAGAGGAGCATTTGCAACCGTTTAGCACCATTTTTGAGTGAGTTGCCAAAAGTCAGATATTTTCAGAAATTGTGACCCCGGGGCTTAGGGATTTTTTCAAAAAAATCTTTTTCTGCCGGTTAAGTTGTCGAGTGCTGATTTCTTCTCCTGTGATAAAAAGCCTTCTGTTTCCTTCGCCAAAGCATTCAGGGGAGCATTTGCAAGAGTTTGGCATCATTTTTGAGTGAATTGCCACAAGTCAGATTTTTGCTGAAATTGTGACCCCGGGGCTTAGGGATTTTTTCAAAAAAATCTTTTTCTGCCAGTTAAGTTGTCGAGGGCTGATTTCTTCTCCTGTGATAAAAAGCCTTCTGTATCGACTGCCAAATCTTTCAGGGGAGCATTTGCAACCGTTTGGCATCATTTTTGAGTGAATTGCCAAAAACCATATTTTTGCTGAAATTGTGACCCCGGGGCTTAGGGATTTTTTCAAAAAAATCTTTTTCTGCCAGTTAAGTTGTCGAGTGCTGATTTCTTCTCCTGTGATAAAAAGCCTTCTGTTTCCTTCGCCAAAGCATTCAGGGGAGCATTTGCAAGAGTTTGGCATCATTTTTGAGTGAATTGCCACAAGTCAGATATTTTCAGAAATTGTGACCCCGGGGCTTAGGGATTTTTTCAAAAAAATCTTTTTCTGCCGGTTAAGTTGTCGAGGGCTGATTTCTTCTCCTGTGATAAAAAGCCTTCTGTTTTGACCGCCAAAGCTTTCAGGGAAGCATTTGCAACCGTTTAGCACCATTTTTGAGTGAGTTGCCAAAAGTCAGATTTTTGCTGAAATTGTGACCCCGGGGCTTAGGGATTTTTTCCAAAAATGTTTTTCTGCCGGTTAAGTTGTCGAGGGCTGATTTCTTCTCCTGTGATAAAAAGCCTTCTGTTTTGACCGCCAAAGTGTTCAGGGGAGCATTTGCAACAATTTGGCATCATTTTTGAGTAAATTCCCAAAAGTCAGATATTTTCAGAAATTGTGACCCCAGGGCTTAGGGATTTTTTTTTAAAAAAAGTTTTTCAGCCGGTTAAGTTGTCGAGGGCTGATTTCTTCTCCTGTGATAAAAAGCCTTCTGTTTTGACCGACAAACCATTTCAGTGGAGCATTTGCAACCGTTTAGCACCATTTTTGAGTGAGTTGCCAAAAGTCAGATATTTTCAGAAATTGTGACCCCGGGGCTTAGGGATTTTTTCAAAAAAATCTTTTTCTGCCGGTTAACTTGTCAAGGGCTGATTTATTCTCCTGTGATAAAAAGCCTTCTGTATAGACTGCCAAACCTTTAACGGGAGCATTTGAAACCGTTTGGCATCATTTTTGAGTGAATTGCCAACAACCGGATTTTTGCTGAAATTGTGACCCCGGGGCTTAGGGATTTTTTCAAAAAAGTCTTTTTCTGCCGGTTAGGTTGTTGAGGGCTGATTTCTTCTCCTGTGATAAAAAGCCTTCTGTTTCCTTCGCCAAAGCATTCAGGGGAGTATTTGCAACCGTTTAGCACCATTTTTGAGTGAATCGCCAAAAGTCAGATTTTTGCTGAAATTGTGACCCCGGGGCTTAGGGATTTTTTCAAAAAAATGTTTTTCTGCGGTTAAGTTGTCGAGGGCTGTTTTCTTCTCCTGTGATAAAAAGCCTTCTGTTTCCTTCGCCAAAGCATTCAGGGGAGTATTTGCAACCGTTTAGCACCATTTTTGAGTGAATTGCCAAAAGTCAGATTTTTGCTGAAATTGTGACCCCGGGGCTTAGGGATTTTTTGCAAAAATGTTTTTCTGCCGGTTAAGTTGTCGAGGGCTGATTTCTTCTCCTGTGATAAAAATCCTTCTGTTTTGACCGCCAAAGTGTTCTGGGGAGCATTTGCAACAATTTGGCATCATTTTTGAGTAAATTCCCAAAAGTCAGATATTTTCAGAAATTGTGACCCCGGGGCTTAGGGATTTTTTCAAAAAAAAACGTTTTTCTGCCGGTTAAGTTGTCGAGGGCTGATTTTTTCTCCTGTGATAAAAAGCCTTCTGTTTTGACCGCCAAACCCTTTCAGGGGAGCATTTGCAACCGTTTAGCACCATTTTTGAGTGAATTGCCAAAAGTCAGATATTTTCAGAAATTGTGACCCCGGGGCTTAGCGATTTTTGCAAAAAAATCTTTTTCTGCCGGTTAACTTGTCGAGGGCTGATTTATTCTCCTGTGATAAAAAGCCTTCTGTATAGACTGCCAAACCTTTAACGGGAGCATTTGCAACCGTTTGGCATCATTTTTGAGTGAATTGCCGAAAACAGGATTTTTGCTGAAATTGTGACCCCGGGGCTTAGGGATTTTTTCAAAGAAGTCTTTTTCTGCCGGTTAGGTTGTTGAGGGCTGATTTCTTCACCTGTGATAAAAAGCCTTCTGTTTCCTTCGCCATTTTTGATTGAATTGCCAAAAGTCAGATTGTTGCTGAAATTGTGACCCCGGGGCTTAGGGATTTTTTCAAAAAATCTTTTTCTTCCGGTTAAGTTGTCGAGGGCTGATTTCTTGTCCTGTGATAAAAAGCCTTCTGTTTTGACCGCCAAACCTTTCAGGGGAGGATTTGCAACTGTTTAGCACCATTTTTGAGTGAGTTGCTAAAAGTCCGATATTTTCAGAAATTGTGGCCCCGGGGCTTATGGATTTTTTCAAAAAACTGTTATTCTGCCGGTTAAGTTGTCGAGGGCTGATTTATTCTCCTGTGATAAAAAGCCTTCTGTTTAGACCGCCAAAGCTTTCAGGGGAGCATTTGCTAGAGTTTGGCATCATTTTTGAGTGAATTGCCACAAGTCAGATTTTTGCTGAAATTGTGACCCCGGGGCTTGGGGATTTTTTCAAAAAAATCTTTTTCTGCCGGTTAACTTGTCGAGGGCTGATTTCCTCTCCTGTGAAAAAAAGCCTTCTGTATCGACTGCCAAACCTTTTACGGGAGCATTTGCCAGAGTTTGGCATCATTTTTCAGTGAATTGCCACAAGTGAGATTTTTGCTGAAATTGTGGCCCCGGGGCTTATGGATTTTTTCAAAAAACTGTTATTCTGCCGGTTAAGTTGTCGAGGGCTGATTTATTCTCCTGTGATAAAAAGCCTTCTGTTTCGACCGCCAAAGCTTTCAGGGGAGCATTTGCAAGAGTTTGGCATCATTTTTGAGTGAATTGCCACAAGTCAGATTTTTGCTGAAATTGTGACCCCGGGGCTTGGGGATTTTTTCAAAAAAATCTTTTCCTGCCGGTTAACTTGTCGAGGGCTGATTTCCTCTCCTGTGAAAAAAAGCCTTCTGTTTCGACCGCCAAAGCTTTCAGGGGAGCATTTGCAAGAGTTTGGCATCATTTTTCAGTGAATCGCCACAAGTGAGATTTTTGCTGAAATTGTGACCCCGGGGTTAGGGATTTTTTCAAAAAAATCTCTTTCTGCCGGTTAACTTGTTGAGTGCTGATTTCCTCTCCTGTGACAAAAAGCCTTCTGTATCGACTGCCAAACCTTTAACGGGAGCATTTGCAACCGTTTGGCATCATTTTTGAGTGAATTGCCAAAAACCAGATTTTTGCTGAAATTGTGGCTTAGAGATTTTTTCAAAAAAGTCTTTTTCTGCCAGTTAAGTTGTCGAGGGCTGATTTCTTCTCCTGTGATAAAAAGCCTTCTGTTTTGACCGCCAAACCTTTCAGGGGAGGATTTGCAACTGTTTAGCACCATTTTTGAGTGAGTTGCTAAAAGTCCGATATTTTCAGAAATTGTGGCCCCGGGGCTTATGGATTTTTTCAAAAAACTGTTATTCTGCCGGTTAAGTTGTCTAGGGCTGATTTATTCTCCTGTGATAAAAAGCCTTCTGTTTCGACCGCCAAAGCTTTCAGGGGAGCATTTGCTAGAGTTTGGCATCATTTTTGAGTGAATTGCCACAAGTCAGATTTTTGCTGAAATTGTGACCCCGGGGCTTGGGGATTTTTTCAAAAAAATCTCTTTCTGCCGGTTAACTTGTTGAGGGCTGATTTCCTCTCCTGTGACAAAAAGCCTTCTGTTTTGACCACCAAACCTTTAATGGGAGCATTTGCAACCGTTTAGCACCATTTTTGAGTGAGTTGCCAAAAGTCAGATTTTTGCTGAAATTGTGACCCCGGAGCTTAGGGATTTATTCAAGAAATCTTTTTCTGCCGGTTAAGTTGTCGAGGGCTGATTTCTTCCCTTGTGATAAAAAGCCTTCTGTTTTCACCGCGAAAGCCTTCAGGGGGGTATTTGCAACAGTTTGTCATCATTTTTGAGAGAATTGCCACACGTCAGATTTTTGCTGAAATTGTGACCCCGGGGCTTAGGGATTTTTTCAATAATTTTTTTTTCTGCCGGTTAAGTTGTCGAGGGCTGATTTCTTCTCCTGTGATAAAAAGCCTTCTGTTTCCTTCGCCAAAGCATTCAGGGGAGCATTTGCAACAGTTTGGCATCATTTTTGAGTGAATTGCCACAAGTCAGATTTTTGCTGAAATTGTGACCCCGGGGCTTAGCGATTTTTTCAAAAAAATCTTTTTCTGCCGGTTAACTTGTCGAGGGCTGATTTATTCTCCTGTGATAAAAAGCCTTCTGTATAGACTGCCAAACCTTTAACGGGAGCATTTGCAACCGTTTGGCATCATTTTTGAGTGAATTGCCGAAAACAGGATTTTTGCTGAAATTGTGACCCCGGGGCTTAGGGATTTTTTCAAAGAAGTCTTTTTCTGCCGGTTAGGTTGTTGAGGGCTGATTTCTTCTCCTGTGATAAAAAGCCTTCTGTTTCCTTCGCCAAAGCATTCAGGGGAGTATTTGCAACCGTTTAGCACCATTTTTGAGTGAATTGCCAAAAGTCAGATTTTTGCTGAAATTGTGACCCCGGGGCTTAGGGATTTTTTCAAAAAAATCTTTTTCTGCGGTTAAGTTGTCGAGGGCTGATTTCTTCTCCTGTGATAAAAAGCCTTAAGTTTCCTTCGCCAAAGCATTCAGGGGAGCATTTGCAACCGTTTGGCATCGTTTTTGAGTGAATTGCCACAAGTCAGATTTTTGCTGAAATTGTGACCCCGGGGCTTAGGGATTTTTTCAAAAAAATCTTTATCTGCCGGTTAACTTGTCGAGGGCTGATTTCTTCTCCTGTGATAAAAAGCCTTCTGTATCGACTGCCAAACATTTAACGGGAGCATTTGCAACCGTTTGGCATCATTTTTGAGTGAATTGCCAAAAACCGGATTTTTGCTGAAATTGTGACCCCGGGGCTTAGGGATTTTTTCAAAAAAGTCTTTTTCTGCCGGATAAGTTGTTGAGGGCTGATTTCTTCCCCTGTGATAAAAAGCCTTCTGTTTCCTTCGCCAAAGCATTCAGGGGAGTATTTGCAACTGTTTAGCACCATTTTTGAGTGAATTGCCAAAAGTCAGATTTTTGCTGAAATTGTGACCCCGAGGCTTAGGGATTTTTTCAAAAAATCTTTTTCTGCCGGTTAAGTTGTCGAGGGCTGATTTCTTGTCCTGTGATAAAAAGCCTTCTGTTTTGACCGCCAAACCTTTCAGGGGAGCATTTGCAACCGTTTAGCACCATTTTTCAGTGAGTTGCTAAAAGTCCGATATTTTCAGAAATTGTGACCCCGGGGCTTAGGGATTTTTTCAAAAAATCTTTTTCTGTCGGTTAAGTTGTCGAGGGCTGATTTCTTCTCCTTTGATAAAAAGCCTTCTGTTTTGATCGCCAAAGCTTTCAGGGGAGCATTTTCAACAGTTTGGCATCATTTTGAGTGAATTGCCACAAGTCAGATTTTTGCTGAAATTGTGACCCCAGGGCTTAGGGATTTTTTCAAAAAATCTTTTTCAGCCGGTTAAGTTGTCAAGGGCTGATTTCTTCTCCTGTGATAAAAAGCCTTCTGCTTCGACCGCCAAAGCTTTCAGGGGAGCATTTGCAAGAGTTTGGCATCATTTTTGAGTGAATTGCCACAAGTCAGATTTTCGCTGAAATTGTGACCCCGGGGCTCAGGGACTTTTTCAAAATATATTTTTCTGCCACTTAAGTTGTCGAGGGCTGATTTCTTCTCCTGTGATAAAAAGCCTTCTGTATCGACTGCCAAACCTTTCATGGGAGCATTTGCAACCGTTTGGCATCATTTTTGAGTGAATTGCCAAAAACCAGATTTTTGCTGAAATTGTGACCCCGGGGCTTAGGAATTTTTTTCCAAAAATCTTTTTCAGCCGGTTAAGTTGTTGAGGGCTGATTTCTTGTCCTGTGATAAAAAGCCTTCTGTTTTGACCGCCAAACCTTTCAGGGGAGCATTTGCAACTGTTTAGCACCATTTTTGAGTGAGTTGCCAAAAGTAGGATTTTTGCTGAAATTGTGACCCCGGGGCTTAGGGATTTTTTCAAAAAAATCTTTTTCTGCCGATTAAATTGTCGAGGGCTGATTTCTTCTCCTGTGATAAAAAGCCTTCTGTTTTGACCGCAAACCCTTTCAGAGGAGCATTTGCAACCGTTTAGCACCATTTTTGAGTGAATTGCCAAAAGTCAGATTTTTGCTGAAATTGTGACCCCGGGCCTTAGGGATTTTTTCAAAAAAATCTTTTTCTGCCGGTTAAGTTGTCGAGGGCTGATTTCTTCTCCTGTGATAAAAAGCCTTCTGTATCGACTGCCAAACCTTTAACGAGAGCATTTGCAACCGTTTGGCATCATTTTTGAGTGAATTGCCAAAAACCAGATTTTTGCTGAAATTGTGACCCCGGGGCTTAGGGATTTTTTCAAAAAAAAATGTTTTTCTGCCGGTTAAGTTGTCGAGGGCTGATTTCTTCTCCTGTGATAAAAGGCCTTCTGTTTAGACCACCAAAGCTTTCAGGGGAGCATTTGCAACCGTTTAGCACCATTTTTGAGTGAGTTGCCAAAAGTCAGATTTTTGCTGAAATTGTGACCCCGGGGCTTAGGGATTTATTCAAAAAATCTTTTTCAGCCGGTTAAGTTGTCGAGGGCTGATTTCTTCTCCTGTGATAAAAAGCCTTCTGTTTTGACCGCCAACCCTTTCAGGGGAGCATTTGCAACCGTTTAGCACCATTTTTGAGTCAATTGCCAAAAGTCAGATTTTTGCTGAAATTGTGACCCCGGGGCTTAGCGATTTTTTCAAAAAAAATGTTTTTCTGCCGGTTAAGTTGTCAAGGGCTGATTTCTTCTCCTGTGCTAAAAAGCCTTCTGTTTTGACCGCCAAAGTGTTCAGGGGAGCATTTGCAAGAGTTTGGCATCATTTTTGAGTAAATTCCCAAAAGTCAGATATTTTCAGAAATTGTGACCCCGAGGCTTAGGGATTTTTTCAAAAAAAATGTTTTTCTGCCGGTTAAGTTGTCGAGGGCTGATTTCTTCTCCTGTGATAAAAAGCCTTCTGTTTCCTTCGCCAAAGCATTCAGGGGAGCATTTGCAACAGTTTGGCATCATTTTTGAGTGAATTGCCACAAGTCAGATTTTTGCTGAAATTGTGACCCCGGGGCTTAGGGATTTTTTCAAAAAAATCTTTATCTGCCGGTTAACTTGTCGAGGGCTGATTTCTTCTCCTGTGATAAAAAGCCTTCTGTATCGACTGCCAAACATTTAACGGGAGCATTTGCAACCGTTTGGCATCATTTTTGAGTGAATTGCCAAAAACCGGATTTTTGCTGAAATTGTGACCCCGGGGCTTAGGGATTTTTTCAAAAAAGTCTTTTTCTGCCGGATAAGTTGTTGAGGGCTGATTTCTTCCCCTGTGATAAAAAGCCTTCTGTTTCCTTCGCCAAAGCATTCAGGGGAGTATTTGCAACTGTTTAGCACCATTTTTGAGTGAATTGCCAAAAGTCAGATTTTTGCTGAAATTGTGACCCCGAGGCTTAGGGATTTTTTCAAAAAATCTTTTTCTGCCGGTTAAGTTGTCGAGGGCTGATTTCTTGTCCTGTGATAAAAAGCCTTCTGTTTTGACCGCCAAACCTTTCAGGGGAGCATTTGCAACCGTTTAGCACCATTTTTCAGTGAGTTGCTAAAAGTCCGATATTTTCAGAAATTGTGACCCCGGGGCTTACGGATTTTTTCAAAAAATCTTTTTCTGTCGGTTAAGTTGTCGAGGGCTGATTTCTTCTCCTTTGATAAAAAGCCTTCTGTTTTGATCGCCAAAGCTTTCAGGGGAGCATTTTCAACAGTTTGGCATCATTTTGAGTGAATTGCCACAAGTCAGATTTTTGCTGAAATTGTGACCCCAGGGCTTAGGGATTTTTTCAAAAAATCTTTTTCAGCCGGTTAAGTTGTCAAGGGCTGATTTCTTCTCCTGTGATAAAAAGCCTTCTGCTTCGACCGCCAAAGCTTTCAGGGGAGCATTTGCAAGAGTTTGGCATCATTTTTGAGTGAATTGCCACAAGTCAGATTTTCGCTGAAATTGTGACCCCGGGGCTCAGGGACTTTTTCAAAATATATTTTTCTGCCACTTAAGTTGTCGAGGGCTGATTTCTTCTCCTGTGATAAAAAGCCTTCTGTATCGACTGCCAAACCTTTCATGGGAGCATTTGCAACCGTTTGGCATCATTTTTGAGTGAATTGCCAAAAACCAGATTTTTGCTGAAATTGTGACCCCGGGGCTTAGGAATTTTTTTCCAAAAATCTTTTTCAGCCGGTTAAGTTGTTGAGGGCTGATTTCTTGTCCTGTGATAAAAAGCCTTCTGTTTTGACCGCCAAACCTTTCAGGGGAGCATTTGCAACTGTTTAGCACCATTTTTGAGTGAGTTGCCAAAAGTAGGATTTTTGCTGAAATTGTGACCCCGGGGCTTAGGGATTTTTTCAAAAAAATCTTTTTCTGCCGATTAAATTGTCAAGGGCTGATTTCTTCTCCTGTGATAAAAAGCCTTCTGTTTTGACCGCAAACCCTTTCAGGGGAGCATTTGCAACCGTTTAGCACCATTTTTGAGTGAATTGCCAAAAGTCAGATTTTTGCTGAAATTGTGACCCCGGGGCTTAGGGATTTTTTCAAAAAAAAATGTTTTTCTGCCGGTTAAGTTGTCGAGGGCTGATTTCTTCTCCTGTGATAAAAAGCCTTCTGTTTAGACCACCAAAGCTTTCAGGGGAGCATTTGCAACCGTTTAGCACCATTTTTGAGTGAGTTGCCAAAAGTCAGATTTTTGCTGAAATTGTGACCCCGGGGCTTAGGGATTTATTCAAAAAATCTTTTTCAGCCGGTTAAGTTGTCGAGGGCTGATTTCTTCCCTTGTGATAAAAAGCCTTCTGTTTTCACCGCGAAAGCCTTCAGGGGGGTATTTGCAACAGTTTGTCATCATTTTTGAGAGAATTGCCACACGTCAGATTTTTGCTGAAATTGTGACCCCGGGGCTTAGGGATTTTTTCAATAATTTTTTTTTCTGCCGGTTAAGTTGTCGAGGGCTGATTTCTTCTCCTGTGATAAAAAGACTTCTGTTTTGACTGCCAAAGCCTTCAGGGGAGCATTTGCAACAGTTTGGCATCATTTTTGAGTGAATTGCCACAAGTCAGATTTTTGCTGAAATTGTGACCCCGGGGCTTAGGGATTTTTTCAAAAAATCTTTTTCTGCCGGTTAAGTTGTCGAGGGCTGATTTCTTCCCCTGTGATAAAAAGCCTTCTGTTTTGACCGCCAAAGCCTTCTGGGGAGTATTTGCAACAGTTTGGCATCATTTTTGAGAGTATTTCCAAAAACCAGATTTTTGCTGAAATTGTGACCCCGGGGCTTAGGGATTTTTTCAAAATAATCTTTTTCTGCCGGTTAAGTTGTGGAGGGCTGATTTCTTCTCCTGTGATAAAAAGCCTTCTGTTTTGACCGCCAACCCTTTCAGGGGAGCATTTGCAACCGTTTAGCACCATTTTTGAGTCAATTGCCAAAAGTCAGATTTTTGCTGAAATTGTGACCCCGGGGCTTAGCGATTTTTTCAAAAAAAATGTTTTTCTGCCGGTTAAGTTGTCAAGGGCTGATTTCTTCTCCTGTGCTAAAAAGCCTTCTGTTTTGACCGCCAAAGTGTTCAGGGGAGCATTTGCAAGAGTTTGGCATCATTTTTGAGTAAATTCCCAAAAGTCAGATATTTTCAGAAATTGTGACCCCGAGGCTTAGGGATTTTTTCAAAAAAAATGTTTTTCTGCCGGTTAAGTTGTCGAGGGCTGATTTCTTCTCCTGTGATAAAAAGCCTTCTGTTTCCTTCGCTAAAGCATCCAGGGGAGCATTTGCAACAGTTTGGCATCATTTTTGAGTGAATTGCCACAAGTCAGATTTTTGCTGAAATTGTGACCCCGGGGCTTAGGGATTTTTTCAAAAAATCTTTTTCTGCCGGTTAAGTTGTCGAGGGCTGATTTCTTCCCCTGTGATAAAAAGCCTTCTGTTTTGACCGCCAAAGCCTTCAGGGGAGTATTTGCAACAGTTTGGCATCATTTTTGAGAGTATTGCCAAAAACCAGATTTTTGCTGAAATTGTGACCCCGGGGCTTAGGGATTTTTTCAAAATAATCTTTTTCTGCCGATTAAATTGTCGAGGGCTGATTTCTTCTCCTGTGATAAAAAGCCTTCTGTTTTGACCGCAAACCCTTTCAGGGGAGCATTTGCAACCGTTTAGCACCATTTTTGAGTGAATTGCCAAAAGTCAGATTTTTGCTGAAATTGTGACCCCGGGCCTTAGGGATTTTTTCAAAAAAATCTTTTTCTGCCGGTTAAGTTGTCGAGGGCTGATTTCTTCTCCTGTGATAAAAAGCCTTCTGTATCGACTGCCAAACCTTTAACGAGAGCATTTGCAACCGTTTGGCATCATTTTTGAGTGAATTGCCAAAAACCAGATTTTTGCTGAAATTGTGACCCCGGGGCTTAGGGATTTTTTCAAAAAAAAATGTTTTTCTGCCGGTTAAGTTGTCGAGGGCTGATTTCTTCTCCTGTGATAAAAAGCCTTCTGTTTAGACCACCAAAGCTTTCAGGGGAGCATTTGCAAGAGTTTGGCATCATTTTTGAGTGAATTGCCACAAGTCAGATTTTTGCTGAAATTGTGACCCCCCGCGGGGCTTAGGGATTTTTTCAAAAAAAATCTTTTTCTGCCGGTTAAGTTGTCGAGGGCTGATTTCTTCTCCTGTGATAAAAAGCCTTCTGTTTTGACCGCCAAAGCTTTCAGGGGAACATTTGCAACAGTTTGGCATCATTTTTGAGAGAATTGCCACAGGTCAGATTTTTGCTGAAACTGTGACCCCGGGGCTTAGGGATTTTTTCAAAAAAATCTTTTTCTGCCGCTTAAGTTGTCGAGGGCTGATTTCTTCTCCTGTGATAAAAAGCCTTCTGTTTCGACCGCCAAAGTGTTCAGGGGAGCATTTGCAACAATTTGGCATCATTTTTGCATAAATTCCCAAAAGTCAGATATTTTCAGAAATTGTGACCCCGGGGCTTAGGGATTTTTTCAAAAAAATCTTTTTCTGCCGGTTAAGTTGTCGAGGGCTGATTTCTTATCCTGTGATAAAAAGCCTTCTGTTTCGACCGCCAAACCTTTCAGGGGAGCATTTGCAAGAGTTTGGTATCATTTTTGAGTGAATTGCCACAAGTCAGATTTTTGCTGAAATTGTTGCCCCGGGGCTTAGGGATTTTTTCAAAAAAATCTTTTTCTGCCGATTAAGTTGTCGAGGGCTGATTTCTTGTCCTGTGATAAAAAGCCTTTTGTTTTGACCGCCAAAGCATTCAGGGGAGCATTTGCAAGCGTTTAGCACCATTTTTGAGTGAGTTGCCAAAAGTCAGATTTTTGCTGAAATTGTGACCCCGGGGCTTAGGGATTTTTTTTCAAAAAAATCTTTTTCTGCCGGTTAAGTTGTCGAGGGCTGATTTCTTCTCCTGTGATAAAAAGCCTTCTGTTTTGAGCCTTCAGGGGAGTGTTTGCAACAGTTTGGCATCATTTTTGAGAGAATTGCCACAGGTCAGATTTTTGCTGAAACTGTGACCCCGGGGCTTAGGGATTTTTTCAAAAAAATCTTTTTCTGCCGGTTAAGTTGTCGAGGGCTGATTTCTTCTCCTGTAATAAAAAGCCTTCTGTTTTGACCGCTTGGTGCTACATGAGATAACACCCCCAGGTTTCTCTGTCCTCCATCAATCGCGGACTGTGGGTCGGGGGGGAGGAGTAGCGTTGTTATTCCAGGAGGATTGCTCTTTCCGAGCTCTGCCATCACCGGCGATCTCTGGCATTGAATGTGTTGGTCTCGTGTGGGGCACCAAGGAGAGCTTGGCTGTCTGGCTGGTGTACCGACCACCCAGCACACCTGCAGCCACCCTGTCAGACCTGCTGGAGGTGGTGGCGGGCTGGGCCTTGGAGTTCCCAAACCTACTGGTTTTGGGAGACTTCAATTTCCATGCCGATGCCGCTCCCTCCTCACAGGCTCTGGACCTAGTGAATTCCATGGCAACACTAGGGCTCTCCCAGGTTGTTTTGGGCCCCACTCATCAAGCAGGCCACACGCTGGATCTGATCTTTGGGGCTGGCATAGATGTGATCATGCTCCCTGCTGTGGAAGTGCCATGGTCTGATCACTACGCTCTGAAAGCCAAGATAGACTTCCCGCTCCTCCCCGGCTCGGGTGGCGAACCTATTTGGGCTCGTCCGCGAAAACTGATGGATCCTGATAGATTCCGACAAGCCTTGCAGAACCCTGCTCCTCCTGGCGACTCATTAGATGACCTTGTTGAGGACTGGAATAACTGGCTCTTGGCACCCATTGATGAGATCGCGCCTAAGCGCCCTCTGCGACCCCGTCGAAACCGGGCCCCTTGGTTTACTGAGGAGCTCCGGAAAATGAAGCGGGATCTCAGACAGCTAGAGCGAGTATGGAGACGGACTCGTGACGGAGCCTCAAGAACATCTTATAGGACGCTTATGAAAGCCTATGAGATGGCTATGAAAGCTGCTAAGAAATCTTACTTTGCAGCTTCCATTGTATCCGCTAGCTCTCAACCGGCACAACCTTTTAAAATAATTAGGTCAATAACGTCCTTAGGAGGACAACCAAATTTAAGCACAAATTCGACCCACAGCTGTGAGGCATTCGCAAGTTTTTTTGCGGAGAAAGTCCTGTTGCTCCGCCGTGACCTCCCTGCCAATTTAGATACAGTGACTGAACTGGAGGCCCCTCGACTGAATTCAGGTCCAGTGTTGGACCATTTCGATTGGATACTCCCTACTGATGTGGATAGATTCCTCCAAGTTGGTAGGCCCACCACCTGCCTCCTTGATCCGTGCCCGTCTTGGCTGATTAGGGAGTGTCCAGATGTTGTGCGGACCCCCCTGGTTGAAATTATCAATTTGTCCCTTGACACGGGGACATTCCCAGGGGAATTGAAGGAAGCAGTCGTGTGTCCACTCTTAAAAAAAACTTCATTAGATCCCTTAGACCTATCCAATTACCGCCCAGTTTCAAATCTTCCATACCTGGGTAAGGTAATTGAGAGAGCGGTTGCTGAACAGCTTGGTAGGTTTCTGGAGGAAACATCGGCATTAGATCCATTTCAGTCCAGTTTCCTTTTTTTTAAAAAAAAATATTTATTGATATTTTTTAGATACAATGCAAAAGAAATTAAACAATGTAACATATATCTTAACATAGTTTCATAGCTTCTTTGGACTCCCTCACGTCTCCCGCTCCCACTTTCTTCATTATAAAATTTTACCAGCAATTTATCACCTTGTTTACATTCTTATATCCCATAAATTTAAATATTATCTAAAGATTCTCCAGAACTTTATATTTTCCTAAATCTCTTATCTTCCTAATTCCATCTAGTTTAGTGGTGCCAAATTGTTTATGATCTAGCATCCTTCTTAACATTCAACCAAATTACAATCTTTTTGTAAATAAATCTTAAATTTCTTCCAATCTTCTTCAATCCTCTCCTCTCCCAGGTCTCGGATTCTGCCAGTCATCTCAGCCAGTTCCATATAGTCTATCAGTTGCATCTGCCATTCTTCCAGTGTGGGTAAATCTTGGGTTTTCCAATGCTTGGCGACGAGTATCCTTGCTGCCGTTGTTGCATACAGGAAAAAAGTTCGGTCCTTCTTTAACACCCTCTGGCCGACAATACCCAGAAGGAAGGCCTCTGGTTTCTTAGGGAAGGTATACTTAAATACCTTTTTCAGCTCATTATATATCATTTCCCAGAAAGCCTTCACTCTAGGGCACGTCCACCAGAGGTGAAAGAATGTTCCTTCATTTCCTTTACATTTCCAGCATTTGTTATCCGACAAATGGTATATTTTTGCAAGTTTAACTGGGGTCATGTACCATCTATATATCATTTTCATAACATTTTCTTTCAAAACATTACATGCAGTAAAGTTCAACCCAGTGGTCCACAACCTTTCCCAGTCCTCAAACATGATATTATACCCAATGTCCTGTGCCCACTTTATGATAGCCGATTTGACCATTTCATCTTGTGTGTTCCATTTTAACAGCAAGTTATACATTATTGAAAGTACCTTAGTCTTAGGCTCCAGCAATTCCGTTTCCAACTTCGATTTCTCCACCTGGAACCCTAGCTTTTTGTCACTTTTAAAAACCTCTTTAATCTGAGCGTAATGTAGCCAGTCTCGCACTTTATCTTTCATTTTCTCCAAACTCTGCAATTTCCAATTGTCTCCGTCTTTTTCTAATATTTCCCAATATTTTGGCCATTTGGCCTCCATATTGAGTCTTTTTCGGGCCTTAGCTTCCAAAGGTGAAAGCCACCTTGGAGTTTTATTTTCCAATAGGTCTTTATATTTTGTCCAGACATTAAACACTGCTTTTCTGACAATATGATTCTTGAAAGTCTTGCGAACCTTAACCTTGTCATACCATAAATATGCATGCCACCCAAAAGCATTGTTAAAACCTTCCAAGTCCAGTACATCAGTGTCTTCGAGAAGTAGCCAGTCTTTTAGCCAGCAGAAAGCTGCTGATTCATAGTACAACCTTAAGTCTGGCAGGGCAAAGCCCCCTCTTTCTTTGGCATCTGTTAATATCTTAAACTTGATTCTGGGCTTTTTGCCCTGCCAGACAAATTTAGAGATATCTCTCTGCCACTTCCGGAAGCACTCTGTTTTGTCCACAATCTGTAGTGTTTGAAACAAAATCAGCATTTTTGGCAATACATTCATCTTAACAGCAGCAATTCGGCCTAACAAGGAAAGTTTCAATTTTATCCAACTGTCTAGGTCTCTCTTAATTTCTGTCCAGCATTTCTCATAATTGTCCTTAAATAGACTCAGATTTTTTGCCGATATGTTCACCCCTAGGTATTTTACTTTTTTAACCACATTTAGTTCTGTCTCTCATTTCAGTCCGGTTTCCGTCCTGGTTTTGGGACGGAGACGGCTCTGGTTGCCCTAACAGATGATCTCCGTAGACAACTGGATCGAGGCGGGTCAGGACTGCTGATCCTTTTAGATTTGTCAGCAGCCTTTGACATGGTCGATCATGATCTTCTGGCCCCGAACACACTGACCAGATTAAGTTAAGTTGTACAGGGCTGAGTTCTTGTCCTGTGATAAAAAGCCTTCTGTTTTGACCGCCAAACCTTTCAGGGGAGCATTTGCAGCCGTTTAGCACCATTTTTGAGTGAGTTGCCAAAAGTCAGATTTTTGCTGAAATTGTGACCCCGGGGCTTAGGAATTTTTTTCAAAAAAATGTTTTTCTGCCGATTAAGTTGTCGAGGGCTGATTTCTTCTCCTGTGATAAAAAGACTTCTGTTTTCACCGCCAAAGTGTTCAGGGGAGCATTTGCAACAGTTTGGCATCATTTTTGAGTGAATTGCCAAAAGTCAGATTTTTGCTGAAATTGTGATCCCGGGGCTTAGGGATTTTTTCAAAAAAATCTTTTTCAGCCGGTTAAGTTGTTGAGGGCTGAGTTCTTCTCCTGTGATAAAAAGCCTTCTGTTTTGACCGCCAAAGTGTTCAGGGGAGCATTTGCAACAGTTTGGCATCATTTTTGAGTGAATTGCCACAAGTCAGATTTTTGCTGAAATTGTGACCCTGGGGCTTAGGGATTTTTTCAAAAAATCTTTTTCTGCGGGTTAAGTTGTCGAGGGCTGATTTCTTGTCCTGTGATAAAAAGCCTTCTGTTTTGACCGCCAAACCTTTCACGGGAGCATTTGCAACCGTTTGGCATCATTTTTGAGTGAATTGCCAAAAACCAGATTTTTGCTGAAATTCTGACCCCGGGGCTTAGGGATTTTTTCAAAAAATCTTTTTCTGCCGGTTAAGTTGTCGAGGGCTGATTTCTTCTCCTGTGATAAAAAGCCTTATGTTTAGAACGCCAAAGCTTTCAGGCGAGCATTTGCAACCGTTTAGCACCATTTTTGAGTGAATTGCCAAAAACCAGATTTTGGCTGAAATTGTGACCCCAGGGCTTAGGGATTTTTTCAAAAAAATGTTTTTCTGCCGGTTAAGTTGTCGAGGGCTGATTACTTCTCCTGTGATAAAAAGCCTTCTGTATCGACTGCCAAACCTTTCACGGGAGCATTTGCAACCGTTTGGCATCATTTTTGAGTGAATTGCCAAAAACCATATTTTTGCTGAAATTGTGACCCCGGGGCTTAGGGATTTTTTCAAAAAAATCTTTTTCAGCCGGTTAAGTTGTTGAGGGCTGAGTTCTTCTCCTGTGATAAAAAGCCTTCTTTTTCCTTCGCCAAAGCATTCAGGGGAGCATTTTCAAATATTTAGCATCATTTTTGAGTGAATTGCCAAAAGTCAGATATTTTCAGAAATTGTGACCCCGGGGCTTAGGGATTTTTTCAAAAAATCTTTTTCTGCCGGTTAACTTGTCGAGGGCTGAGTTCTTGTCCTGTGATAAAAAGCCTTCTGTTTTGACCGCCAAACCTTTCAGGGGAGCATTTGCAACCGTTTAGCACCATTTTTGAGTGAATTGCCAAAAGTCAGAATTTTGCTGAAATTGTGACCCCAGGGCTTAGGGATTTTTTCAAAAAAATGTTTTTCTGTCGGTTATGTTGTCGAGGGCTGATTTCTTCTCCCGTGATAAGAAGCCTTCTGTTTCGACTGCCAAACCTTTAACGGGAGCATTTGCATCTGTTTGGAATCATTTTTGAGTGAATTGCCAAAAGTCAGATTTTTGCTGAAATTGTGACCCCGGGGCTTAGGGATTTTTTCAAAAAAATGTTTTTCTGCAGGTTATGTTGTCGAGGGCTGATTACTTCTCCTGCGATAAGAAGCCTTCTGTTTCGACTGCCAAATCTTTCACGGGAGCATTTGCAACCGTTTGGCATCATTTTTGAGTGAATTGCCAAAAACCAGATTTTTGCTGAAATTGTGACCCCGGAGCTTAGGGATTTTTTCAAAAAATCTTTTTCTGCCGGTTAACTTGTCGAGGGCTGAGTTCTTCTCCTGTGATAAAAAGCCTTCTGTATCGACTGCCAAACCTTTCACGGGAGCATTTGCAACCGTTTGGCATCATTTTTGAGTGAATTGCCAAAAGTCAGATTTTTGCTGAAATTGTGACCCCGGGGCTTAGGGATTTTTTCAAAAAAATCTTTTTCAGCCGGTTAAGTTGTCGAGGGCTGAGTTCTTCTCCTGTGATAAAAAGCCTTCTTTTTCCTTCGCCAAAGCATTCAGCGGAGCATTTTCAACCGTTTAGCAACATTTTTGAGTGAATTGCCAAAAGTCAGATATTTTCAGAAATTGTGACCCCGGGGCTTAGGGATTTTTTCAAAAAAATCTTTTTCTGCCGGTTAACTTGTCGAGGGCTGAGTTCTTCTCCTGTGATAAAAAGCCTTCTGTTTTGACCGCCAAACCTTTCAGGGGAGCATTTGCAACCGTTTAGCACCATTTTTGAGTGAATTGCCAAAAGTCAGATTTTTGCTGAAATTGTGACCCCAGGGCTTAGGGATTTTTTCAAAAAAATGTTTTTCTGTCGGTTATGTTGTCGAGGGCTGATTTCTTCTCCCGTGATAAGAAGCCTTCTGTTTCGACTGCCAAACCTTTCACGGGAGCATTTGCAACCGTTTGGCATCATTTTTGAGTGAATTGCCAAAAACCAGATTTTTGCTGAAATTGTGACCCCGGAGCTTAGGGATTTTTTCAAAAAATCTTTTTCTGCCAGTTAATTTGTCGAGGGCTGATTACTTCTCCTGTGATAAAAAGCCTTCTGTATCGACTGCCAAACCTTTCACGGGAGCATTTGCAACCGTTTGGCATCATTTTTGAGTGAATTGCCACAAGTCAGATTTTTGCTGAAATTGTGACCCCGGGGCTTAGGGATTTTTTCAAAAAAAATTTTTTCAGCCGGTTAAGTTGTTGAGGGCTGAGTTCTTCTCCTGTGATAAAAAGCCTTCTGTTTCCTTCGCCAAAGCATTCAGGGGAGCATTTTCAACCGTTTAGCAACATTTTTGAGTGAATTGCCAAAAGTCGGATATTTTCAGAAATTGTGACCCCAGGGCTTAGGGATTTTTTCAAAAAAACCTTTTTCTGCCGGATAACTTGTCGAGGGCTGAGTTCTTCTCCTGTCATAAAAAGCCTTCTGTTTTGACCGCCAACCCTATCAGGGGAGCATTTTCAACCGTATAGCACCATTTTTGAGTGAGTTGCCAAAAGTCAGATTTTTCCTGAAATTGTGACCCCGGGGCTTAGGGATTTTTTCAAAAAAATCTTTTTCTGCCGGTTAAGTTGTCGAGGGCTGATTTCTTCTCCTGTGATAAAAAGCCTTCTGCTTTGACTGCCAAAGCCTTCAGGGGAGCATTTGCAACAGTTTGGCATCATTTTTAAGTGAATTGCCACAAGTCAGATTTTTGCTGAAATTGTGACCCCGGGGCTTAGGGATTTTTTCAAAAAATATTTTTCTGCCGGTTAAGTTGTTGAGGGCTGATTTCTTGTCCTGTGATTTAAAAAGCCTTCTGTTTTGACCGCCAAAGTGTTCAGGGGAGCATTTGCAACAGTTTGGCATCATTTTTGAGTGTTTTGCCACAAGTCACATTTTTGCTGAAATTGTGACCCCGGGGCTTAGGGATTTTTTCAAAAAATCTTTTTCTGCCGATTAACTTGTCGAGGGCTGATTACTTGTCCTGTGATAAAAAGCCTTCTGTATCGACTGCCAAACCTTTCACGGAAGCATTTGCAACCGTTTGGCATTATTTTTGAGTGAATTGCCAAAAACCAGATTTTTGCTGAAATTGTGACCCCGGGGCTTAGGGATTTTTTCAAAAAAATCTTTTTCTGCCGGTTAACTTGTCGAGGGCTGAGTTCTTCTCCTGTGATAAAAAGCCTTCTGTTTCCTTCGCCAAAGAATTCAGGGGAGCATTTGCAACCGTTTAGCACCATTTTTGAGTGAATTGCCAAAAACCAGATTTTTTCAGAAATTGTGACCCCGGGGCTTAGGGGTTTTTTTCAAAAAAATGTTTTTCTGTTGCTTATGTTGTCAAGGGCTGATTTCTTCTCCTGTGATAAAAAGCCTTCTGTTTTGACCACCAAACCTTTCAGGGGAGCATTTGGAACCGTTTAGCACCATTTTTGAGTGAGTTGCCAAAAGTCAGATTTTTGCTGAAATTGTGACCCCGGAGTTTAGGGATTTTTTCAGAAAAATCTTTTTCTGCCGGTTAAGTTGTCGAGAGCTGATATCTTGTCCTGTGATAAAAAGCCTTCTGTTTCTTTTGCCAAAGCGTTCAGCGGAGCATTTGCAACAGTTTGGCATCGTTTTTGAGTAAATTGCCAAAAGTCAGATTTTTGCTGAAATTGTGACCTCGGGGCTTAGGGATTTTTTCAAAAAAATGTTTTTCTGTCGGTTATGTTTTTGAGGGCTGATTTCTTCTCCTGTGATAAAAAGCCTTCTGTTTTGACCGCCAAAGCCTTCAGGGGAGCATTTGCAACAGTTTTGCATCATTTTTGATTGAGTTGCCAAAAGTCAGATTTTTGCTGAAATTGTGACCCCGGGGCTTAGGGATTTTTTCAAAAAAATCTTCTTCTGCTGATTAAGTTGTCGAGTGCTGATTTCTTCTCCTGTGATAAAAAGCCTTCTGTTTCGATTGCCAAACCTTTCACGGGAGCATTTGCAACCGTTTAGCACCATTTTTGAGTGAATCGCCAAAAGTCAGATTTTTTCAGAAATTGTGATCCCGGGGCTTAGGGATTTTTTCAAAAAAATGTTTTTCTGTTGCTTATGTTGTCGAGGGCTGATTTCTTGTCCTGTGATAAAAAGCCTTCTGTTTCCTTCGCCAAAGCATTCAGGGGAGCATTTGCAACAGTTTGGTATCATTTTTGACTAAATTCCCAAAAGTCAGATATTTTCAGAAATTGTGACCCCGGGGCTTAGGGATTTTTTCTAAAAATCTGTTTCCGTCGGTTAAGTTGTCGAGGGCTGATTACTTCTCCTGTGATAAAAAGCCTTCTGTTTCTTTTGCCAAAGCGTTCAGCGGAGCATTTGCAACAGTTTGGCATCATTTTTGAGTAAATTGCCAAAAGTCAGATTTTTGCTGAAATTGTGACCTCGGGGCTTAGGGATTTTTTCAAAAAAATGTTTTTCTGTCGGTTATGTTTTTGAGGGCTGATTTCTTCTCCAGTGATAAAAAGCCTTCTGTTTTGACCGCCAAAGCCTTCAGGGGAGCATTTGCAACCGTTTGGCATCATTTTTGAGTGAATTGCCAAAAACCAGATTTTTGCTGAAATTGTGACCCCGGGGCTTAGGGATTTTTTGAAAAAATCTTTTTCTGCCAATTAATTTGTCGAGGGCTGATTACTTCTCCTGTGATAAAAAGCCTTATGTATCGACTGCCAAACCTTTCACGGTAGCGTTTGCAACCGTTTGGCATCATTTTTGAGTGAATTGCCAAAAACCAGATTTTTGCTGAAATTGTGACCCCGGGGCTTAGGGATTTTTTCAAAAAAATCTTTTTCAGCCGGTTAAGTTGTCGAGGGCTGATTTCTTCTCCTGTGATAAAAAGCCTTCTGTTTCCTTCGCCAAAGCATTCAGGGGAGCATTTTCAAATGTTTAGCATCATTTTTGAGTGAATTGCCAAAAGTCAGATATTTTCAGAAATTGTGACCCCGGGGCTTAGGGATTTTTATCAAAAAATCTTTTTCTGCCGGTTAAGTTGTCGAGGGCTGAGGTCTTGTCCTGTGATAAAAAGCCTTCTGTTTTGATTGCCAAACCTTTCACGGGAGCATTTGCAACTGTTTAGCACCATTTTTGAGTGAGTTGCCAAAAGTCAGATTTTTGCTGAAATTGTGACCCCGGGGCTTAGGGATTTTTTCAAAAACATCTTTTTCTGCCGATTAAGTTGTTGAGGGCTGCTTTTTTCTCCTGTGATAAAAAGCCTTTTGTTTCGACGGCCAAAGTGTTCAGGGGAGCATTTGCAACAGGTTTGCATCATTTTTGAGTGAATTGCCAAAAGTCAGATTTTTGCTGAAATTGTGACCCCGGGCCTTAGGGATTTTTTCAAAAAAATGTTTTCTGACGGTTAAGTTGTCGAGGGCTGATTTGTTCTCCTGTGATAAAAAGCCTTCTGTTTCCTTCGCCAAAGCATTCAGGGGAGCATTTGCAACAGTTTGCATCATTTTTGAGTAAATTCCCAAAAGTCAGATTTTTGCTGAAATTGTGACCTCGGGGCTTAGGGATTTTTTCAAAAAAATGTTTTTCTGTCGGTTATGTTTTTGAGGGCTGATTTCTTCTCCTGTGATAAAAAGCCTTCTGTTTTGACCGCCAAAGCCTTCAGGGGAGCATTTGCAACAGTTTTGCATCATTTTTGATTGAGTTGCCAAAAGTCAGATTTTTGCTGAAATTGTGACCCCGGGGCTTAGGGATTTTTTCAAAAAAATCTTCTTCTGCTGATTAAGTTGTCGAGTGCTGATTTCTTCTCCTGTGATAAAAAGCCTTCTGTTTCGATTGCCAAACCTTTCACGGGAGCATTTGCAACCGTTTAGCACCATTTTTGAGTGAATCGCCAAAAGTCAGATTTTTTCAGAAATTGTGATCCCGGGGCTTAGGGATTTTTTCAAAAAAATGTTTTTCTGTTGCTTATGTTGTCGAGGGCTGATTTCTTGTCCTGTGATAAAAAGCCTTCTGTTTCCTTCGCCAAAGCATTCAGGGGAGCATTTGCAACAGTTTGGTATCATTTTTGACTAAATTCCCAAAAGTCAGATATTTTCAGAAATTGTGACCCCGGGGCTTAGGGATTTTTTCTAAAAATCTGTTTCCGTCGGTTAAGTTGTCGAGGGCTGATTACTTCTCCTGTGATAAAAAGCCTTCTGTTTCTTTTGCCAAAGCGTTCAGCGGAGCATTTGCAACAGTTTGGCATCATTTTTGAGTAAATTGCCAAAAGTCAGATTTTTGCTGAAATTGTGACCTCGGGGCTTAGGGATTTTTTCAAAAAAATGTTTTTCTGTCGGTTATGTTTTTGAGGGCTGATTTCTTCTCCAGTGATAAAAAGCCTTCTGTTTTGACCGCCAAAGCCTTCAGGGGAGCATTTGCAACCGTTTGGCATCATTTTTGAGTGAATTGCCAAAAACCAGATTTTTGCTGAAATTGTGACCCCGGGGCTTAGGGATTTTTTGAAAAAATCTTTTTCTGCCAATTAATTTGTCGAGGGCTGATTACTTCTCCTGTGATAAAAAGCCTTATGTATCGACTGCCAAACCTTTCACGGTAGCGTTTGCAACCGTTTGGCATCATTTTTGAGTGAATTGCCAAAAACCAGATTTTTGCTGAAATTGTGACCCCGGGGCTTAGGGATTTTTTCAAAAAAATCTTTTTCAGCCGGTTAAGTTGTCGAGGGCTGATTTCTTCTCCTGTGATAAAAAGCCTTCTGTTTCCTTCGCCAAAGCATTCAGGGGAGCATTTTCAAATGTTTAGCATCATTTTTGAGTGAATTGCCAAAAGTCAGATATTTTCAGAAATTGTGACCCCGGGGCTTAGGGATTTTTATCAAAAAATCTTTTTCTGCCGGTTAAGTTGTCGAGGGCTGAGGTCTTGTCCTGTGATAAAAAGCCTTCTGTTTTGATTGCCAAACCTTTCACGGGAGCATTTGCAACTGTTTAGCACCATTTTTGAGTGAGTTGCCAAAAGTCAGATTTTTGCTGAAATTGTGACCCCGGGGCTTAGGGATTTTTTCAAAAACATCTTTTTCTGCCGATTAAGTTGTTGAGGGCTGCTTTTTTCTCCTGTGATAAAAAGCCTTTTGTTTCGACGGCCAAAGTGTTCAGGGGAGCATTTGCAACAGGTTTGCATCATTTTTGAGTGAATTGCCAAAAGTCAGATTTTTGCTGAAATTGTGACCCCGGGCCTTAGGGATTTTTTCAAAAAAATGTTTTCTGACGGTTAAGTTGTCGAGGGCTGATTTGTTCTCCTGTGATAAAAAGCCTTCTGTTTCCTTCGCCAAAGCATTCAGGGGAGCATTTGCAACAGTTTGCATCATTTTTGAGTAAATTCCCAAAAGTCAGATTTTTGCTGAAATTGTGACCCCGGGGCTTAGGGATTTTTTCAAAAAATCTTTTTCCGTCGGTTAAGTTGTCGAGGGCTGATTTCTTCTCCTGTGATAAAAAGCCTTCTGTTTCCTTCGCCAAATCGTTCAGGGGAGCATTTGCCACAGTTTGGCATCATTTTTGAGTAAATTCCCAAAAGTCAGATATTTTCAGAAATTGTGACCCCGGGGCTTAGGGATTTTTTCAAAAAAATCTTTTTCTGCCGGTTATGTTGTCGAGGGCTGATTTCTTCTCCTGTGATAAAAAGCCTTCTGTTTTGACCACCAAACCTTTCAGGGGAGCATTTGGAACCGTTTAGCACCAATTTTGAGTGAGTTGCCAAAAGTCAGATTTTTGCTGAAATTGTGACCCCGGAGCTTAGGGATTTTTTCAGAAAAATCTTTTTCTGCCGGTTAAGTTGTCGAGAGCTGATATCTTGTCCTGTGATAAAAAGCCTTCTGTTTCGACTGCCAAACCTTTCAGGGGAGCATTTGCAACAGTTTGGCATCATTTTTGAGTTAATTGCCAAAAGTCAGATTTTCGCTGAAATTTTGACCCCGGGGGCTTAGGGATCTTTTCAAATAAATCTTTTTCTGCCGGTTAAGTTGTCGAGGGCTGATTTCTTCTCCTGTGATAAAAAGCCTTCTGTTTCTTTTGCCAAAGCGTTCAGCGGAGCATTTGCAACAGTTTGGCATCGTTTTTGAGTAAATTGCCAAAAGTCAGATTTTTGCTGAAATTTTGACCCCGGGGCTTAGGGATTTTTTCAAAAAAATCTTCTTCTGCTGATTAAGTTGTCGAGGGCTGATTTCTTCTCCTGTGATAAAAAGCCTTCTGTTTCGATTGCCAAACCTTTCACGGGAGCACTTGCAACCGTTTGGCATCATTTTTGAGTGAATTGCCAAAAACCAGATTTTTGCTGAAATTGTGATCCCGGGGCTTAGGGATTTTTTCAAAAAAATGTTTTTCTGTTGCTTATGTTGTCGAGGGCTGATTTCTTGTCCTGTGATAAAAAGCCTTCTGTTTCCTTCGCCAAAGCATTCAGGGGAGCATTTGCAACAGTTTGGTATCATTTTTGAGTAAATTCCCAAAAGTCAGATTTTTCCAGAAATTGTGACCCCGGGGCTTAGGGATTTTTTCTAAAAATCTGTTTCCGTCGGTTAAGTTGTCGAGGGCTGATTTCTTCTCCTGTGATAAAAAGCCTTCTGTTTCTTTTGCCAAAGCGTTCAGCGGAGCATTTGCAACAGTTTGGCATCATTTTTGAGTAAATTGCCAAAAGTCAGATTTTTGGTGAAATTGTGACCTCGGGGCTTAGGGATTTTTTCAAAAAAATGTTTTTCTGTCGGTTATGTTTTTGAGGGCTGATTTCTTCTCCTGTGATAAAAAGCCTTCTGTTTTGACCGCCAAAGCCTTCAGGGGAGCATTTGCAACCGTTTGGCATCATTTTTGAGTGAATTGCCAAAAACCAGATTTTTGCTGAAATTGTGACCCCGGGGCTTAGGGATTTTTTGAAAAAATCTTTGTCTGCGAATTAATTTGTCGAGGGCTGATTACTTCTCCTGTGATAAAAAGCCTTCTGTATCGACTGCCAAACCTTTCATGGGAGCATTTGCAACCGTTTGGCATCATTTTTGAGTGAATTGCCAAAAACCAGATTTTTGCTGAAATTGTGACCCCGGGGCTTAGGGATTTTTATCAAAAAATCTTTTTCTGCCGGTTAAGTTGTCGAGGGCTGAGGTCTTGTCCTGTGATAAAAAGCCTTCTGTTTTGATTGCCAAACCTTTCACGGGAGCATTTGCAACTGTTTAGCACCATTTTTGAGTGAGTTGCCAAAAGTCAGATTTTTGCTGAAATTGTGACCCCGGGGCTTAGGGATTTTTTCAAAAAAATCTTTTTCTGCCGATTAAGTTGTTGAGGGCTGATTTCTTGTCCTGTGATAAAAAGCCTTTTGTTTCGACCGCCAAAGTGTTCAGGGGAGCATTTGCAACAGGTTTGCATCATTTTTGAGTGAATTGCCAAAAGTCAGATTTTTGCTGAAATTGTGACCCCGGGCCTTAGGGATTTTTTCAAAAAAATGTTTTCTGACGGTTAAGTTGTCGAGGGCTGATTTCTTCTCCTGTGATAAAAAGCCTTCTGTTTCCTTCGCCAAAGCATTCAGGGGAGCATTTGCAACAGTTTGCATCATTTTTGAGTAAATTCCCAAAAGTCAGATTTTTGCTGAAATTGTGACCCCGGGGCTTAGGGATTTTTTCAAAAAATCTTTTTACGTCGGTTAAGTTGTTGAGGGCTGATTTCTTCTCCTGTGATAAAAAGCCTTCTGTTTCCTTCGCCAAATCGTTCAGGGGAGCATTTGCCACAGTTTGCCATCATTTTTGACTAAATTCCCAAAAGTCAGATATTTTCAGAAATTGTGACCCCGGGTGTCAGGACTGCCGCTAGGTCCCAGCTCACGGAGGACCAACGCCCAGTGGATATTATATACAAAAGTCTTTATTGAAGTTTAGTTTCCATTTCCAAGCTCTGGGCGCGCAGGCCCACGTCTTAACGCTAGACCGGCTAAGTCCCCTCTGACTCACTGCTCCACCCACACCAGTTTAAGATTCTAGCCCGGCTCCACCTCTTGCGCTGCTCTTTCCTGCGTTGGGTCCTTCTGCCCTCTGGGGTTCCCTCCTTCCTGGACTCCTCTGACGCGGAGCCTCCTGAGTCTTGCCCCTCCCTCCGGCGGGCTTTAGGACCTGGCTCCCTTCCCGGGCTCCCCGCTGTGCCGCGCTCCTGTACATTTGAACTTGGCGCGCGCGCCCAGCCGGTGACTTTCCTTCTGACCGTTTCCCCGCTTCCTGATGTGGGTGTTGCCAAACCTGACTCCTCTCCTCCCTCTGGTGGTGAGGACACTGGTCCCGACTCCTGGGACTCCCCCTCCCCACTGCGCTCTGGTGGAGACGCTGGCCCTGATCTCCAGCTGCTGTTCAGGGACTCCCCGCTGGCCCCTCCCTCTTGAGGTTTCTCCCTTGGAATCTCCCTTGCTCTGGCCACCGGCGCTCCCTTCTGTGAGTCCTCCGATTCGCTAGAGAGGCTTGTGGAATAACTCTGGCCACTGTCACTGCCTGCGCCCCCCTCGTACTCCTCCTCCTCACTCTCCATTTGCTCCCCCTCCTGTGTCTCTCCTTCTGAACCCCTGACATCCATCCCCCCCTCGAAGCCCCCCCTTCCCCCCTCCCCCTCTTCCGGTGCGGGTTCCGGGTGCTCCATTGTTGTAGGGGTGAGTCCAGGATACAGCTCGTCCCCTGAGGCTTGCAACCAACGAGATAAGTCCGGGAAGTCCCCCATGGGCTCGTCGACGACGACCTCCTCCGCTTCCATCTCCTGCGCGGTGTGCTCGAAATCTGCGCTCGACCCCAAATCACCCAAGAGCCCTCCTCCCCCTGTTGCTTGATGGGGGTCCACCTCCCAGGGCCCCTTCGGCATGTCTCTGCGCCAGCCCACTTCGGGTTGGTCCTCCCACCAATAAGATCCCCCCGTGCCAAAACCTGAAAGTGATCCCTCCGGAGAGCTGCCTCCCGGAGCCGAGTCCTCAGCTGACGAGAAACCCCGGAAAGTGCTGGCCGAGAGTGTGGGTGTGAACAAACAATCCTCGAAAAAGCCCGCCGGCATCGGCTTGTGCGGGAAAAGTGTGTGGAATTCTTCCTTGAGCAACTGCTCTTCCACTGCGTAATCCGGCACCCACCTGTTGGCGCTGGCCGGGGTGTCCTCTGTGGCGAGAAGATATTCAATCCCGTCCTCCCCCCACCTTGAGTCTAAAATCTCAGTGGCTTCATTAAGTGGCTCCCCTTTCGGCGACCCCCCTTTTTTGGGCGCTTCTCTGAGCGGGTCTGGCGCCTTCCCCCGTGCTTGAAACCTGTGGGGCTCTCTGTAGGGCGTGAGCACTGATCTATGAAAGACCGGGTGCATTCTGGAACCCTCCGGGAGTGTCAACCGGAAGGCCACTGGGTTGATCTGCGCCTCTACTTGGTAAGGCCCTAGCTGCTTGTGCCCTAGTTTCTTCTTGGCTAACGATCTGGCTGGAACTGCTTGTGCTGCCAACCAGACCCAGTCTCCCACCTGGATGTCCTCCCCAACCCTCCTGTGTCGATCTGCCTGCACTTTGTAAGCCTGTTTTGCCAACTCTAACTGCCTCCTGAGCTGCTCGTGGATCTCCTGCAACTCCGCTGCCACTTCCTCTGCTCCCTGTGGCTCCCCCTCCCGCACTGTGTCCAGACCCGGGAAGGTTCTGGGATGCCTCCCGTAGTTGGCGAAAAATGGGGTCACCCCCGTGGACCCGTGCTTCGTGTTGTTGTAGGCAAACTCGGCCAACGGTAGATAGTCCACCCAGGTCGATGGCTGCTGGTTCGCGTAGCATCTCAGGTACTGCTGCATGATGGCGTTGACCCTTTCCGCCTGCCCGTTAGTTTGCGGGTGTCTCGCCGACGCCAGGCTGACCTTGACGTTCAGGAATCCCATCAGCTTTTGCCAGAAGTTGGAGATGAACTGGCGCCCCCGGTCGGACAAAATAGACCGTGGTAGGCCGTGCACCTTGAACACGTGGTCTATGAACATCTTAGCGGTCTGCTCGGCCGTGGCCACCTTCGCGCACGGAATGAAGTGGGCCATCTTGGTGAACAGGTCCACTACCACGAGCACTGCCGTCTTGCCCCTTGAGCTGGGTAGATCTGTGACAAAGTCCAGGGCCACCCTCTCCCACGGTACGAACGGTGTCTGTAGCGGTTCCAACAGGCCCGCCGGCGGCTGGTGCACAGGCTTAGCCCTTTGGCAGGTGTCGCACCTATTGACATAGTCCGCGACATCCCCCCGCATCTTAGGCCACCAAAAGTCTCTGGCTACTAAGTCCACCGTCTTCTCCTTGCCGAAGTGCCCCGCGCTGGGCGCGTCGTGCAGCTGTTGCAGGACCTTCGCGCGGAGGCTGTCTCCTGGTACGTAGAGGACTCCCTTGCGTAGGAGCAAGCCGTCGCGCACTTGGAATTCGTCGCCCCTCGCCTTGCCACTGCACACCTCCTCCATCTTGGCTCGGGCGAACGAGTCCGTTTGCAGCGCGCGGCGCACCGCGTCCAGGTCCACCGTGGCTGACGCGCATGCCCACGCCTGTGGTGTGAAAATGTGCTTGGCCGCCGCCGGTGCCTCTGCCTCCAGATACTGCGGTTTTCTGGACAGCGCGTCCGCCAAGACGTTGCTGTTTCCTGGGATGTACTCAATTCTGAAGTCGAAATCTGCAAAGAACTCCGCCCAGCGGATGTGTCGCTGGTTCAGGAACCTCGCCGTGTGCCAGTACTCCAAGTTCTTATGGTCTGTGCGGACCTGCACCGTGTGCTTGGCTCCGACGAGGAAGTGCCGCCACGCCTTGAAGGCTGCATGTATGGCCAGCAACTCCCTGTCCCAAATGGTGTAGTTCTGCTCCGCTTTGCTGAGTTTTCTGGAGTAGAAAGCGCACGGCTTCCAGTCCCCCTGGTGGTCTTGCTGCAACAGAACGGCTCCCACGGCCCTGTCTGAGGCGTCCGACTCCACTCTCATGGGCCTGCTGGGATTTACGTGCAGTAGGTTCTCTTCGGAAGCGAAGAGCTGCTTGAGCTTCTGAAAGGACTGCTCTGCCTGCTCCGTCCAGATGAACCTCTTCTTCTTGGAACTGAGGGTGTCGGTGATGGCCGCTGTCTGCATGGCGAAACCCTTGATGAACTTGCGATAAAAGTTGGCAAAACCGACAAACCTCTGTACTTCCTTCCTATTGCGTGGGCTCTTCCAATCCAGTACTGCACGTACCTTGGCACCGTCCATAGCCAGTCCCTTGTCGGACAGTTTGTAGCCCAAGAAATCCACCTCCGTCTTGTCGAACTGGCACTTCTCCAGCTTGGCGTACAGCCTGTGCTCCCGCAGCCTCTGCAGAACTTCCCTAACATCTCTCTCGTGAGCCTCCAGTGATTCCGAGAAGATTAGGATGTCATCCAGGAAGCAGACGCACTTCTTGTAGAGGAGACCCGCCAAGACATGATGCATGAAGGCTTGAAAGCAGTGGGAACCATTTTTTAATCCAAAAGGCATAACTCTGTATTCATAAGTGCCCAGCGGCGTAAACATGGTTGTTTTCCACTCGTCGCCTTCCCGTACGCGAATGAGATTGTACGCTCCGCGCAGATCCAACTTGGTAAAGATGCGACCCTTCCTCACCGTCGCCAGCAGGTCATCGATCTTGGGCATAGGGAAGGCTGAGGGCTTGGTCTTGAGGTTCAAGAAGCGGAAATCAACGACCAGCCTCTTTTGGGGCGTGTCCCGCTTCTTTACAAAGAACACTGGACTGCCTCCTGCCGCCTTGGACTCCCGGATGAATCCCCGCTTCAGGTTGTGATCTATGAACTCCCTGAGCTCTTGCAATTCATCCTCAGACATGGAGTACAGTTTCCCCGTCGGGAGCGTCGCCCCGGGCAGGAGGTCGATCTTGCAGTCGTAGGGTCTGTGGGGTGGCAGCTTATCCGCCTCTTTCTCGCAGAAGACCTCCAAAAACTCCTTGTATTTGTTAGGCACCGCTTGCAACATGCCCAAGTTCAGCTGTGGTCCATCCTCGTGCCCCTCATCTTCCAAGTCCGCCAGGATGCAGTGTTCTGCGCAGTAAGAGGAGCCGAAGGTCAGTTGCCGCTGGTACCAAGCTAATGCCGGGCTGTGCCTATCCAGCCAACTCATTCCCAACACTATGGGCGTGTCTGACAGGCGGGTGACGTTGAAGCTGATGACCTCACGGTGGTTTCCAATGCGCATCACCATTGGCGGCGTCTGCTGTAGCACTTGCCCTCCCAGTAGCTCCCTGCCGTCCACTGTGACGACTTTCAGAGGTACCGCCGCTGGCAGAAGGGCTATGCCATGTTGCTGGAGGAACTGCATGTCTATAAAATCTGCATTGCTCCCCGAGTCGATGGTGATGGGAATTTCCACAAGTAGCCCATTGGGGAGCTGAAGGGATGCGGTGAGCTGCACTACTGGTTTGGGTGGGAGGGGGTCGGTGGGCTGTAAGATCCCTGGGGATTGCTTCACTGACTTGTCTGGCTGGTCCCCAGAGACGCCATCTCCAGCCAGACAGTGGAGTTTTCCTGCTGCGACTCCCTCTGCTGAATTGCGTCTGTTACTGTCGCTGCGGCTGCAGTATGCTTGTGAAACCGCTGGGGACACTCTTTTGCCATATGCTGAGCACTGTCGCAGATGTAGCACTTCCTGGTTCCTCTAGGAGGCTTCATCTTGACTGCTCCCGGAGTTAGGGCTCCGACTGTGGAGTGAGCCTTAGCACCACCTATCTCCATCGGCTCCTCTCCCCCTCCCAGCGGAGGCATGGATCGAGCGCGCGCCGCCTCCTTGGGGAAGGGAGGCAGTCCTCTCGCTGGCGTGCGTCCCACTCGTACTCCTCCTCCTCACTCTCCATTTGCTCCCCCTCCTGTGTCTCTCCTTCTGAACCCCTGACACCGGGGCTTAGGGATTTTTTCAAAAAAATGTTTTTCTCTCGGTTATGTTTTTGAGGGCTGATTTCTTCTCCTGTGATAAAAAGCCTTCTGTTTTGACCGCCAAAGCCTTCAGGGGAGCATTTGCAACAATCATGCATCATTTTTGATTGAGTTGCCAAAAGTCAGATTTTTGCTGAAAGTGTGACCCCGGGGCTTAGGGATTTTTTTCTAAAAAAAATTTCTGCCGGTTAAGTTGTCGAGGGCTGATTTCTTCTCCTGTGATAAAAAGCCTTCTGTTTCGACTGCCAAATCTTTCAGGGGAGCATTTGCAACAGTTTGGCATCATTTTTGAGTGAATTGCCAAAAACCAGATTTTTGCTGAAATTGTGACCCTGGGGCTTAGGGATTTTTTCAAAAAAATCTTTTTCTGTCGGTTAAGTTGTCGAGGGGTGATTTCTTGTCCTGTGATAAAAAGCCTTCTGTTTTGACCGCCAACCCTTCCAGGGGAGCATTTACAACCGTTTAGCACCATTTTTGAGTGAATTGCCACAAGTCAGATTTTTGCTGAAAGTGTGACCCCGGGGCTTAGGGATTTTTTTCTAAAAAAATTTTCTGCCGGTTAAGTTGTCGAGGGCTGATTTCTTCTCCTGTGATAAAAAGCCTTCTGTTTCGACTGCCAAATCTTTCAGGGGAGCATTTGCAACAGTTTGGCATCATTTTTGAGTGAATTGCCAAAAGTCAGATTTTTTCAGAAATTGTGACCCCGGGGCTTTGGGATTTTTTCTAAAAATCTGTTTCCATCGGTTAAGTTGTCGAGGGCTGATTTCTTCTCCTGTGATAAAAAGCCTTCTGTTTTGACCGCCAAACCTTTCAGGGGAGCATTTGGAACCGTTTAGCACTATTTTTGAGTGAGGTGCCAAAAGTCAGATTTTTGCTGAAATTGTGACCCCAGGGCTTAGGGATTTTTTCAAAAAAATCTTTTTCTGCCGGTTAAGTTGTCGAGGGCTGATTTCTTCTCCTGTGATAAAAACCCTTCTGTTTTGACCGCCAAAGCTTTCAGGGGAGCATTTGCAACAGTTTGGCATCATTTTTGAGTGTTTTGCCACAAGTCACATTTTTGCTGAAATTGTGACCCCGGGGCTTAGGGATTTTTTTCAAAAAAATCTTTTTCTGCTGATTAACTTGTCGAGGGCTGATTACTTGTCCTGTGATAAAAAGCCTTCTATATCGACTGCCAAACCTTTCACGGGAGCATTTGCAACCGTTTGGCATCATTTTTGAGTGAATTGCCAAAAACCAGATTTTTGCTGAAATTGTGACCCCGGGGCTTAGGGATTTTTTCACATAAATCTTTTTCTGCCGGTTAAGTTGTCGTGGGCTGAGTTCTTCTCCTGTGATAAAACGCCTTCTGTTTCCTTCGCCAAAGAATTCAGGGGAGCATTTGCAACCGTTTAGCACCATTTTTGAGTGAATTGCCAAAAGTCAGATTTTTGCTGAAATTGTGACCCCGGGGCTTAGGGATTTTTTCAAAAAAATCTTCTGCTGCTGATTAAGTTGTCGAGGGCTGATTTCTTCTCCCGTGATAAAAAGCCTTCAGTTTCGATTGCCAAACCTTTCAAGGGAGCATTTGCAACCGTTTGGCATCATTTTTGAGTGAATTGCCAAAAACCAGATTTTTGCTGAAATTGTGACCCTGGGGCTTAGGGATTTTTTCAAAAAAATCTTTTTCTGTCGGTTAAGTTGTCGAGGGGTGATTTCTTGTCCTGTGATAAAAAGCCTTCTGTTTTGACCGCCAACCCTTCCAGGGGAGCATTTGCAACCGTTTAGCACCATTTTTGAGTGAATTGCCACAAGTCAGATTTTTGCTGAAAGTGTGACCCCGGGGCTTAGGGATTTTTTTCTAAAAAAATTTTCTGCCGGTTAAGTTGTCGAGGGCTGATTTCTTCTCCTGTGATAAAAAGCCTTCTGTTTCGACTGCCAAATCTTTCAGGGGAGCATTTGCAACAGTTTGGCATCATTTTTGAGTGAATTGCCAAAAGTCAGATTTTTTCAGAAATTGTGACCCCGGGGCCTTGGGATTTTTTCTAAAAATCTGTTTCCGTCGGTTAAGTTGTCGAGGGCTGATTACTTGTCCTGTGATAAAAAGCCTTCTATATCGACTGCCAAACCTTTCACGGGAGCATTTGCAACCGATGGCATCATTTTTGAGTGAATTGCCAAAAACCAGATTTTTGCTGAAATTGTGACCCCGGGGCTTAGGGATTTTTTCACATAAATCTTTTTCTGCCGGTTAAGTTGTCGTGGGCTGAGTTCTTCTCCTGTGATAAAACGCCTTCTGTTTCCTTCGCCAAAGAATTCAGGGGAGCATTTGCAACCGTTTAGCACCATTTTTGAGTGAATTGCCAAAAGTCAGATTTTTGCTGAAATTGTGACCCCGGGGCTTAGGGATTTTTTCAGAAAAATCTTCTGCTGCTGATTAAGTTGTCGAGGGCTGATTTCTTCTCCCGTGATAAAAAGCCTTCAGTTTCGATTGCCAAACCTTTCAAGGGAGCATTTGCAACCGTTTGGCATCATTTTTGAGTGAATTGCCAAAAACCAGATTTTTGCTGAAATTCTGACCCTGGGGCTTAGGGATTTTTTCAAAAAAATCTTTTTCTGTCGGTTAAGTTGTCGAGGGGTGATTTCTTGTCCTGTGATAAAAAGCCTTCTGTTTTGACCGCCAACCCTTCCAGGGGAGCATTTGCAACCGTTTAGCACCATTTTTGAGTGAATTGCCACAAGTCAGATTTTTGCTGAAAGTGTGACCCCGGGGCTTAGGGATTTTTTTCTAAAAAAATTTTCTGCCGGTTAAGTTGTCGAGGGCTGATTTCTTCTCCTGTGATAAAAAGCCTTCTGTTTCGACTGCCAAATCTTTCAGGGGAGCATTTGCAACAGTTTGGCATCATTTTTGAGTGAATTGCCAAAAGTCAGATTTTTTCAGAAATTGTGACCCCGGGGCTTTGGGATTTTTTCTAAAAATCTGTTTCCGTCGGTTAAGTTGTCGAGGGCTGATTTCTTCTCCTGTGATAAAAAACCTTCTGTTTTGACCGCCAAACCTTTCAGGGGAGCATTTGGAACCGTTTAGCACTATTTTTGAGTGAGTTGCCAAAAGTCAGATTTTTGCTGAAATTGTGACCCCAGGGCTTAGGGATTTTTTCAAAAAAATCTTTTTCTGCCGGTTACGTTGTCGAGGGCTGATTTCTTCTCCTGTGATAAAAACCCTTCTGTTTTGACCGCCAAAGCTTTCAGGGGAGCATTTGCAACAGTTTGGCATCATTTTTGAGTGTTTTGCCACAAGTCACATTTTTGCTGAAATTGTGACCCCGGGGCTTAGGGATTTTTTTCAAAAAAATCTTTTTCTGCTGATTAACTTGTCGAGGGCTGATTACTTGTCCTGTGATAAAAAGCCTTCTATATCGACTGCCAAACCTTTCACGGGAGCATTTGCAACCGTTTGGCATCATTTTTGAGTGAATTGCCAAAAACCAGATTTTTGCTGAAATTGTGACCCCGGGGCTTAGGGATTTTTTCACATAAATCTTTTTCTGCCGGTTAAGTTGTCGTGGGCTGAGTTCTTCTCCTGTGATAAAACGCCTTCTGTTTCCTTCGCCAAAGAATTCAGGGGAGCATTTGCAACCGTTTAGCACCATTTTTGAGTGAATTGCCAAAAGTCAGATTTTTGCTGAAATTGTGACCCCGGGGCTTAGGGATTTTTTCAAAAAAATCTTCTGCTGCTGATTAAGTTGTCGAGGGCTGATTTCTTCTCCCGTGATAAAAAGCCTTCAGTTTCGATTGCCAAACCTTTCAAGGGAGCATTTGCAACCGTTTGGCATCATTTTTGAGTGAATTGCCAAAAACCAGATTTTTGCTGAAATTGTGACCCCGGGGCTTAGGGATTTTTTCACATAAATCTTTTTCGGCCGGTTAAGTTGTCGTGGGCTGAGTTCTTCTCCTGTGATAAAAAGCCTTCTGTTTCCTTCGCCAAAGAATTCAGGGGAGCATTTGCAACCGTTTAGCACCATTTTTGAGTGAATTGCCAAAAGTCAGATTTTTGCTGAAACTGTGACCCCGGGGCTTAGGGAATTTTTCAAAAAAATGTTATTCTGTCGGTTATGTTGTTGAGCACTGATTTCTTCTCCTGTGATAAAATGCCTTCTGTTTTGACCGCCAACCCTTTCAGGGGAGCATTTGCAATCGTTTAGCACCATTTTTGAGTGAATTGCCAAAAGTCAGATTTTTGCTGAAATTGTGACCCCGGGGCTTAGGGATTTTTTCAAAAAATCTTTTTCTGCCGGTTAAGTTGTCGAGGGCTGATTTCTTCTCCTGTGATAAAAAGCAATCTGTGTTGACCGCCAAAGTGTTCAGGGGAGCATTTGCAACAGTTTGGCATCATTTTTGAGTAAATTCCAAAAGTCAGATTTTTGCTGAAATTGTGACCCCGGGGCTTAGGGATTTTTGCAAAAAAAATCTTTTTCTGCCGGTTAAGTTGTCGAGGGCTGATTTCTTCTCCTGTGATAAAAAGCCTTCTGTTTTGACCGCCAACCCTATCAGGGGAGCATTCGCAACCGTTTAGCACCATTTTTGAGTGAATTGCCAAAAGTCATGTTTTTGTGAAATTGTTACCCTGGGGCTTAGGGATTTTTTCAAAAAAATCTTTTTCGGCCGGTTAAGTTGTCGTGGGCTGAGTTCTTCTCCTGTGATAAAAAGCCTTCTGTTTCCTTCGCCAAAGAATTCAGGGGAGCATTTGCAACCGTTTAGCACCATTTTTGAGTGAATTGCCAAAAGTCAGATTTTTGCTGAAACTGTGACCCCGGGGCTTAGGGAATTTTTCAAAAAAATGTTATTCTGTCGGTTATGTTGTTGAGCACTGATTTCTTCTCCTGTGATAAAATGCCTTCTGTTTTGACCGCCAACCCTTTCAGGGGAGCATTTGCAATCGTTTAGCACCATTTTTGAGTGAATTGCCAAAAGTCAGATTTTTGCTGAAATTGTGACCCCGGGGCTTAGGGATTTTTTCAAAAAATCTTTTTCTGCCGGTTAAGTTGTCGAGGGCTGATTTCTTCTCCTGTGATAAAAAGCAATCTGTGTTGACCGCCAAAGTGTTCAGGGGAGCATTTGCAACAGTTTGGCATCATTTTTGAGTAAATTCCAAAAGTCAGATTTTTGCTGAAATTGTGACCCCGGGGCTTAGGGATTTTTGCAAAAAAAATCTTTTTCTGCCGGTTAAGTTGTCGAGGGCTGATTTCTTCTCCTGTGATAAAAAGCCTTCTGTTTTGACCGCCAACCCTATCAGGGGAGCATTCGCAACCGTTTAGCACCATTTTTGAGTGAATTGCCAAAAGTCATGTTTTTGTGAAATTGTTACCCTGGGGCTTAGGGATTTTTTCAAAAAAATCTTTTTCTGCCGGTTAAGTTGTCGAGGGCTGATTTCTTCTCCTGTGATAAAAAGCCTTCTGTTTTGATCGCCAAAGCTTTCAGGGGAGCATTTGCAACAGTTTGGCATCATTTTGAGTAAATTCCCAAAAGTCAGATATTTTCAGAAATTGTGACCCAGAGGCTTAGGGATTTTTTCAAAAAAATGTCATTCTGTCGGTTATCTTGTCGAGCACTGATTTCTTCTCCTGTGATAAAAAGCCTTCTGTTTTGACCGCCAACCCTTTCAGGGGAGCATTTGCAACCGTTTAGCACCATTTTTGAGTGAATTGCCAAAAGTCAGATTTTTGCTGAAATTGTGACCCCGGGGGCTTAGAATTTTTTTCAAAAAAATCTTTTTCTGCCGATTAACTTGTCGAGGGCTGATTACTTGTCCTGTGATAAAAAGCCTTCTGTATCGACTGCCAAACCTTTCACGGGAGCATTTGCAACCGTTTGGCATTATTTTTGAGTGAATTGCCAAATACCAGATTTTTGCTGAAATTGTGACCCCGGGGCTTAGGGATTTTTTCAAAAAAATCTTCTGCTGCTGATTAAGTTGTCGAGGGCTGATTTCTTCTCCCGTGATAAAAAGCCTTCAGTTTCGATTGCCAAACCTTTCAAGGGAGCATTTGCAACCGTTTGGCATCATTTTTGAGTGAATTGCCAAAAACCAGATTTTTGCTGAAATTGTGACCCTGGGGCTTAGGGATTTTTTCAAAAAAATCTTTTTCTGTCGGTTAAGTTGTCGAGGGGTGATTTCTTGTCCTGTGATAAAAAGCCTTCTGTTTTGACCGCCAACCCTTCCAGGGGAGCATTTGGAACCGTTTAGCACCATTTTTGAGTGAATTGCCACAAGTCAGATTTTTGCTGAAATTGTGACCCCAGGGCTTAGGGATTTTTTCAAAAAAATCTTTTTCTGCCGGTTAAGTTGTCGAGGGCTGATTTCTTCTCCTGTGATAAAAACCCTTCTGTTTTGACCGCCAAATCTTTCAGGGGAGCATTTGCAACAGTTTGGCATCATTTCTGAGTGAATTGCCAAAAGTCAGATTTTTTCAGAAATTGTGACCCCGGGGCTTTGGGATTTTTTCTAAAAATCTGTTTCCGTCGGTTAAGTTGTCGAGGGCTGATTTCTTCTCCTGTGATAAAAAGCCTTCTGTTTTGACCGCCAAACCTTTCAGGGGAGCATTTGGAACCGTTTAGCACTATTTTTGAGTGAGTTGCCAAAAGTCAGATTTTTGCTGAAATTGTGACCCCAGGGCTTAGGGATTTTTTCAAAAAAATCTTTTTCTGCCGGTTAAGTTGTCGAGGGCTGATTTCTTCTCCTGTGATAAAAACCCTTCTGTTTTGACCGCCAAAGCTTTCAGGGGAGCATTTGCAACAGTTTGGCATCATTTTTGAGTGTTTTGCCACAAGTCACATTTTTGCTGAAATTGTGACCCCGGGGCTTAGGGATTTTTTTCAAAAAAATCTTTTTCTGCTGATTAACTTGTCGAGGGCTGATTACTTGTCCTGTGATAAAAAGCCTTCTATATCGACTGCCAAACCTTTCACGGGAGCATTTGCAACCGTTTGGCATCATTTTTGAGTGAATTGCCAAAAGTCAGATTTTTGCTGAAAGTGTGACCCCGGGGCTTTGGGATTTTTTCTAAAAATCTGTTTCCGTCGGTTAAGTTGTCGAGGGCTGATTACTTGTCCTGTGATAAAAAGCCTTCTATATCGACTGCCAAACCTTTCACGGGAGCATTTGCAACCGATGGCATCATTTTTGAGTGAATTGCCAAAACCCAGATTTTTGCTGAAATTGTGACCCCGGGGCTTAGGGATTTTTTCACATAAATCTTTTTCTGCCGGTTAAGTTGTCGTGGGCTGAGTTCTTCTCCTGTGATAAAACGCCTTCTGTTTCCTTCGCCAAAGAATTCAGGGGAGCATTTGCAACCGTTTAGCACCATTTTTGAGTGAATTGCCAAAAGTCAGATTTTTGCTGAAATTGTGACCCCGGGGCTTAGGGATTTTTTCAGAAAAATCTTCTGCTGCTGATTAAGTTGTCGAGGGCTGATTTCTTCTCCCGTGATAAAAAGCCTTCAGTTTCGATTGCCAAACCTTTCAAGGGAGCATTTGCAACCGTTTGGCATCATTTTTGAGTGAATTGCCAAAAACCAGATTTTTGCTGAAATTGTGACCCTGGGGCTTAGGGATTTTTTCAAAAAAATCTTTTTCTGTCGGTTAAGTTGTCGAGGGGTGATTTCTTGTCCTGTGATAAAAAGCCTTCTGTTTTGACCGCCAACCCTTCCAGGGGAGGATTTGCAACCGTTTAGCACCATTTTTGAGTGAATTGCCACAAGTCAGATTTTTGCTGAAAGTGTGACCCCGGGGCTTAGGGATTTTTTTCTAAAAAAATTTTCTGCCGGTTAAGTTGTCGAGGGCTGATTTCTTCTCCTGTGATAAAAAGCCTTCTGTTTCGACTGCCAAATCTTTCAGGGGAGCATTTGCAACAGTTTGGCATCATTTTTGAGTGAATTGCCAAAAGTCAGATTTTTTCAGAAATTGTGACCCCGGGGCTTAGGGATTTTTTCAAAAAAATCTTTTTCTACCGGTTAACTTGTCGAGGGCTGAGTTCTTCTCCTGTGATAAAAAGCCTTCTGTTTCCTTCGCCAAAGAATTCAGGGGAGCATTTGCAACCGTTTAGCACCATTTTTGAGTGAGTTGCCAAAAGTCAGATTTTTGCTGAAATTGTGACCCCGGGGCTTAGGGATTTTTTCAAAAAAAATCTTTTTCTGCCGGTTAAGTTGTCAAGGGCTGATTTCTTCTCCTGTGATAAAAATCCTTCTGTTTCCTTCGCCAAAGCATTCAGGGGAGCATTTGCAACCGTTTGGCATCATTTTTGAGTAAATTCCCAAAAGTCAGATATTTTCAGAAACTGTGACCCAGGGGCTTAGGGATTTTTTCAAAAAAATCTTTTGCTGCCGGTTATGTTGTCGAGGGCTGATTTCTTCTCCTGTGATAAAAAGCCTTCTGTTTTGACCACCAAACCTTTCAGGGGAGCATATGCAACAGTTTGGTATCATTTTTGAGTGAATTGCCACAAGTCAGATTTTTGCTGAAATTGTGACCCTGGGCTTAGGGATATTTTCGAAAAAATCTTTTTCTGCCGGTTAAGTTGTCGAGGGCTGATTTCTTCTCCTGTGATAAAAAGCCTTCTGTTTTGATCGCCAAAGCTTTCAGGGGAGCATTTGCAACAGTTTGGCATCATTTTGAGTAAATTCCCAAAAGTCAGATATTTTCAGAAATTGTGACCCAGAGGCTTAGGGATTTTTTCAAAAAAATGTCATTCTGTCGGTTATCTTGTCGAGCACTGATTTCTTCTCCTGTGATAAAAAGCCTTCTGTTTTGACCGCCAACCCTTTCAGGGGAGCATTTGCAACCGTTTAGCACCATTTCTGAGTGAATTGCCAAAAGTCAGATTTTTGCTGAAATTGTGACCCCGGGGGCTTAGGATTTTTTTCAAAAAAATCTTTTTCTGCCGATTAACTTGTCGAGGGCTGATTACTTGTCCTGTGATAAAAAGCCTTCTGTATCGACTGCCAAACCTTTCACGGGAGCATTTGCAACCGTTTGGCATTATTTTTGAGTGAATTGCCAAAAACCAGATTTTTGCTGAAATTGTGACCCCGGGGCTTAGGGATTTTTTCAAAAAAATCTTTTTCTACCGGTTAACTTGTCGAGGGCTGAGTTCTTCTCCTGTGATAAAAAGCCTTCTGTTTCCTTCGCCAAAGAATTCAGGGGAGCATTTGCAACCGTTTAGCACCATTTTTGAGTGAGTTGCCAAAAGTCAGATTTTTGCTGAAATTGTGACCCCGGGGCTTAGGGATTTTTTCAAAAAAAATCTTTTTCTGCCGGTTAAGTTGTCAAGGGCTGATTTCTTCTCCTGTGATAAAAATCCTTCTGTTTCCTTCGCCAAAGCATTCAGGGGAGCATTTGCAACCGTTTGGCATCATTTTTGAGTAAATTCCCAAAAGTCAGATATTTTCAGAAACTGTGACCCAGGGGCTTAGGGATTTTTTCAAAAAAATCTTTTGCTGCCGGTTATGTTGTCGAGGGCTGATTTCTTCTCCTGTGATAAAAAGCCTTCTGTTTTGACCACCAAACCTTTCAGGGGAGCATATGCAACAGTTTGGTATCATTTTTGAGTGAATTGCCACAAGTCAGATTTTTGCTGAAATTGTGACCCTGGGCTTAGGGATATTTTCGAAAAAATCTTTTTCTGCCGGTTAAGTTGTCAAGGTCTGATTTCTTGTCCTGTCATAAAAAGCCTTCTGTTTTGATCGCCAAACCTTTCATGGGAGCATTTGCAACCGTTTAGCACCATTTTTGAGTGAATTGCCAAATGTCAGATTTTTGCAGAAATTGTGACCCCGGGGCTTAGGGATTTTTTCAAAAAAAATCTTTTTATGGCGGTTAAGTTGTCGAGGGCTGATTTCTTATCCTCTGATAAAAAGCCTTCTGTTTCTACTGCCAAAACTTTCACGGGAGCATTTGCAACAGTTTGGCACCATTTTTGAGTGAGTTGCCAAAAGTCAGATTTTTGCTGAAATTGTGACCCCGGGGCTTAGGGATTTTTTCAAAAAATCTTTTTCTGCCGGTTAAGTTGTCGAGGGCTGATTTCTTGTCCTGTGATAAAAAGCCTTCTGTTTTGACCGCCAAAGTGTTCAGGGGAGCATTTGCAACAATTTGGAATCATTTTTGAGTAAATTCCCAAAAGTCAGATTTTTGCTGAAATTGTTACCCCCGGGGCGTAGGGATTTTTGCAAAAAAATCTTTTTCTGCCGGTTAACTTGTCGAGGGCTGATTTCTTCTCCTGTGATAAAAAGCCTTCTGTTTCCTTCGCCAAAGCGTTCAGGGGAGCATTTGCAACAGTTTGGCATCATTTTTGAGTAAATTCCCAAAAGTCAGATATTTTCAGAAATTGTGACCCCGGGGCTTAGGGATTTTTTCAAAAAAATCTTTTTCTGCCGGTTATGTTGTCGAGGGCTGATTTCTTCTCCTGTGATAAAAAGCCTTTTGTTTTGACCGCCAAACCTTTCAGGGGAGCATATGCAACAGTTTGGTATCATTTTTGAGTGAATTGCCACAAGTCAGATTTTTGCTGAAATTGTGACCCAGGGCTTGGGGATTTTTTCGAAAAAATCTTCTTCTTCCGGTTAAGTTGTCAAGGTCTGATTTCTTGTCCTGTGATAAAAAGCCTTCTGTTTTGATAGCCAAACCTTTCAGGTGAGCATTTGCAACCGTTTAGCACCATTTTTGAGTTAATTTGCCAAATGTCAGATTTTTGCAGAAATTGTGACCCCGGGGCTTAAGGATTTTTTCAAAAAAAATCTTTTTATGGCGTTTAAGTTGTCGAGGGCTGATTTCTTATCCTCTGATAAAAAGCCTTCTGTTTCTACTGCCAAAACTCTCACAGGAGCATATGCAACAGTTTGGTATCATTTTTGAGTGAATTGCCACAAGTCAGATTTTTGCTGAAATTGTGACCCCGGGGCTTAGGATTTTTTTCCAAAAATCTTTTTCTGCCAGTTAAGTTGTCGAGGGCTAATTTCTTCTCCTGTGATAAAAAGCCTTCTGTTTCGACTGCCAAACCTTTCAGTGGAGCATTTGCAACAGTTTGGCATCATTTTTGAGTGAATTGCCAAAAGTCAGATTTTTGCTGAAATTGTTACCCCCGGGGCGTAGGGATTTTTGCAAAAAAATCTTTTTCTGCCGGTTAAGTTGTCGAGGGCTGATTTCTTCTCCTGTGATAAAAAGCCTTCTGTTTCCTTCGCCAAAGCGTTCAGGGGAGCATTTGCAACAGTTTGGCATCATTTTTGAGTAAATTCCCAAAAGTCAGATATTTTCAGAAATTGTGACCCCGGGGCTTAGGGATTTTTTCAAAAAAATCTTTTTCTGCCGGTTATGTTGTCGAGGGCTGATTTCTTCTCCTGTGATAAAAAGCCTTCTGTTTTGACCGCCAAACCTTTCAGGGGAGCATATGCAACTGTTTGGTATCATTTTTGAGTGAATTGCCACAAGTCAGATTTTTGCTGAAATTGTGACCCCGGGGCTTAGGGATTTTTTCAAAAAATCTTTTTCTGCCGGTTAAGTTGTCGAGGGCTGATTTCTTGTCCTGTGATAAAAAGCCTTCTGTTTTGACCGCCAAAGTGTTCAGGGGAGCATTTGCAACAATTTGGCATCATTTTTGAGTAAATTCCCAAAAGTCAGATTTTTGCTGAAATTGTTACCCCCGGGGCATAGGGATTTTTGCAAAAAAATCTTTTTCTGCCGGTTAACTTGTCGAGGGCTGATTTCTTCTCCTGTGATAAAAAGCCTTCTGTTTCCTTCGCCAAAGCGTTCAGGGGAGCATTTGCAACAGTTTGGCATCATTTTTGAGTAAATTCCCAAAAGTCAGATATTTTCAGAAATTGTGACCCCGGGGCTTAGGGATTTTTTCAAAAAAATCTTTTTCTGCCGGTTATGTTGTCGAGGGCTGATTTCTTATCCTGTGATAAAAAGCCTTCTGTTTTGACCGCCAAACCTTTCAGGGGAGCATATGCAACTGTTTGGTATCATTTTTGAGTGAATTGCCACAAGTCAGATTTTTGCTGAAATTGTGACCCCGGGGCTTAGGGATTTTTTCAAAAAATCTTTTTCTGCCGGTTAAGTTGTCGAGGGCTGATTTCTTGTCCTGTGATAAAAAGCCTTCTGTTTTGACCGCCAAAGTGTTCAGGGGAGCATTTGCAACAATTTGGCATCATTTTTGAGTAAATTCCCAAAAGTCAGATTTTTGCTGAAATTGTTACCCCCGGGGCGTAGGGATTTTTGCAAAAAAATCTTTTTCTGCCGGTTAACTTGTCGAGGGCTGATTTCTTCTCCTGTGATAAAAAGCCTTCTGTTTCCTTCGCCAAAGCGTTCAGGGGAGCATTTGCAACAGTTTGGCATCATTTTTGAGTAAATTCCCAAAAGTCAGATATTTTCAGAAATTGTGACCCCGGGGCTTAGGGATTTTTTCAAAAAAATCTTTTTCTGCCGGTTATGTTGTCGAGGGCTGATTTCTTCTCCTGTGATAAAAAGCCTTTTGTTTTGACCGCCAAACCTTTCAGGGGAGCATATGCAACAGTTTGGTATCATTTTTGAGTGAATTGCCACAAGTCAGATTTTTGCTGAAATTGTGACCCAGGGCTTGGGGATTTTTTCAAAAAAATCTTTTTCTGCCGGTTAAGTTGTCAAGGTCTGATTTCTTGTCCTGTGATAAAAAGCCTTCTGTTTTGATAGCCAAACCTTTCAGGTGAGCATTTGCAACCGTTTAGCACCATTTTTGAGTTAATTTGCCAAATGTCAGATTTTTGCAGAAATTGTGACCCCGGGGCTTAAGGATTTTTTCAAAAAAAATCTTTTTATGGCGTTTAAGTTGTCGAGGGCTGATTTCTTATCCTCTGATAAAAAGCCTTCTGTTTCTACTGCCAAAACTCTCACGGGAGCATATGCAACAGTTTGGTATCATTTTTGAGTGAATTGCCACAAGTCAGATTTTTGCTGAAATTGTGACCCCGGGGCTTAGGATTTTTTCCCAAAAATCTTTTTCTGCCAGTTAAGTTGTCGAGGGCTAATTTCTTCTCCTGTGATAAAAAGCCTTCTGTTTCGACTGCCAAACCTTTCAGTGGAGCATTTGCAACAGTTTGGCATCATTTTTGAGTGAATTGCCAAAAGTCAGATTTTTGCTGAAATTGTTACCCCCGGGGCGTAGGGATTTTTGCAAAAAAATCTTTTTCTGCCGGTTAAGTTGTCGAGGGCTGATTTCTTCTCCTGTGATAAAAAGCCTTCTGTTTCCTTCGCCAAAGCGTTCAGGGGAGCATTTGCAACAGTTTGGCATCATTTTTGAGTAAATTCCCAAAAGTCAGATATTTTCAGAAATTGTGACCCCGGGGCTTAGGGATTTTTTCAAAAAAATCTTTTTCTGCCGGTTATGTTGTCGAGGGCTGATTTCTTCTCCTGTGATAAAAAGCCTTCTGTTTTGACCGCCAAACCTTTCAGGGGAGCATATGCAACTGTTTGGTATCATTTTTGAGTGAATTGCCACAAGTCAGATTTTTGCTGAAATTGTGACCCTGGGCTTGGGGATTTTTTCGAAAAAATCTTTTTCTGCCGGTTAAGTTGTCAAGGTCTGATTTCTTGTCCTGTGATAAAAAGCCTTCTGTTTTGATCGCCAAACCTTTCAGGTGAGCATTTGCAACCGTTTAGCACCATTTTTGAGTGAGTTGCGAAAAGTCAGATTTTTGCTGAAATTGTGACCCCGGGGCTTAGGAATTTTTTCAAAAAAATCTTTTTCTGCCGGTTAAGTTGTCGAGGGCTGATTTCTTATCCTGTGATAAAAAGCCGTCTGTTTTGACCGCCAAACCTTTCAGGGGAGCATTTGCAACCGTTTAGCACCATTTTTGAGTGAGTTGCCAAAAGTCAGATTTTTGCTGAAATTGTGACCCCGGGGCTTAGGGATTTTTTCAAAAAAATATTTTTCTGCCGGTTATGTTGTCGAGGGCTGATTTCTTCTTCTGTGATAAAAAGCCTTCTGTTTTGACCGCCAAAGTGTTTAGGGGAGCATTTGCAATTTTTTGGCATCATTTTTGAGTAAATTCCCAAAAGTCAGATATTTTCAGAAATTGTGACGCCAGGGCTTAGGGAATTTTTCAAAAAAATGTTATTCTGTCGGTTATGTTGTTGAGCACTGATTTCTTCTCCTGTGATAAAAAGCCTTCTGTTTTGATCGCCAAACCTTTCAGGTGAGCATTTGCAACCGTTTAGCACCATTTTTGAGTGAGTTGCGAAAAGTCAGATTTTTGCTGAAATTGTGACCCCGGGGCTTAGGAATTTTTTCAAAAAAATCTTTTTCTGCCGGTTAAGTTGTCGAGGGCTGATTTCTTATCCTGTTATAAAAGGCCTTCTGTTTCGACTTCCAAACCTTTCACGGGAGCATTTGCAACTGTTTGGCATCATTTTTGAGTGAATTGCCAAAAACCAGATTTTTGCTGAAATTGTGACCCCGGGGCTTAGGGATTTTTTCAGAAAAATCGTTTTCTGCCGCTTAAGTTGTCGAGGGCTGATTTCTTGTCCTGTGATAAAAAGCCGTCTGTTTTGACCGCCAACCCTTTCAGGGGAGCATTTGGGACCGTTTAGCAACATTTTTGAGTGAGTTGCGAAAAGTCAGATTTTTGCTGAAATTGTGACCCCGGGGCTTAGGAATTTTCTCAAAAAAATCTTTTTCTGCCGGTTAAGTTGTCGAGGGCTGATTTCTTCTACTGTGATAAAAAGCATTCTGTTTTGACCGCCAACCCTTTCAGGGGAGCATTTGGGACCGTTTAGCAACATTTTTGAGTGAGTTGCGAAAAGTCAGATTTTTGCTGAAATTGTGACCCCGGGGCTTAGGGATTTTTTCAAAAAAATCTTTTGCTGCCGGTTATGTTGTCGAGGGATGATTTCTTCTCCTGTGATAAAAAGCCTTCTGTTTTGACCGCCAAACCTTTCAGGGGAGCATTTGCAACCGTTTAGCACCATTTTTGAGTGAATTGCCACAAGTCAGATTTTTGCTGAAATTGTGACCCTGGGCTTAGGGATATTTTCAAAAAAAATCTTTTTATGGCGGTTAAGTTGTCGAGGGCTGATTTCTTATCCTCTGATAAAAAGCCTTCTGTTTCTACTGCCAAAACTCTCACGGGAGCATATGCAACAGTTTAGTATCATTTTTGAGTGAATTGCCACAAGTCAGATTTTTGCTGAAATTGTGACCCCGGAGCTTAGGATTTTTTTCCAAAAATATTTTTCTGCCGGGTAAGTTGTCGAGGGCTGATTTCTTCTCCTGTGATAAAAAGCCTTCTGTTTCGACTGCCAAACATTTCAGGGGAGCATTTGCAACAGTTTGGCATCATTTTTGAGGGAATTGCCAAAAGTCAGATTTTTGCTGAAATTGTGACCCCGGGGCTTAGGGATTTTTTCAAAAAAATCTTTTTCTGCCGGTTATGTTGTCGAGGGCTGATTTCTTCTCCTGTGATAAAAAGCCTTCTGTTTTGACCGCCAAAGTGTTTAGGGGAGCATTTGCAATTTTTTGGCATCATTTTTGAGTAAATTTCCAAAAGTAAGATATTTTCAGAAATTGTGACGCCGGGGCTTAGGGAATTTTTCAAAAAAATGTTATTCTGTCGGTTATGTTGTTGAGCACTGATTTCTTCTCCTGTGATAAAAAGCCTTCTGTTTTGACCGCCAACCCTTTCAGGGGAGCATATGCAACAGTTTGGTATCATTTTTGAGTGAATTGCCACAAGTCAGATTTTTGCTGAAATTGTGACCCCGGGGCTTAGGATTTTTTCCCAAAAATCTTTTTCTGCCAGTTAAGTTGTCGAGGGCTAATTTCTTCTCCTGTGATAAAAAGCCTTCTGTTTCGACTGCCAAACCTTTCAGTGGAGCATTTGCAACAGTTTGGCATCATTTTTGAGTGAATTGCCAAAAGTCAGATTTTTGCTGAAATTGTTACCCCCGGGGCGTAGGGATTTTTGCAAAAAAATCTTTTTCTGCCGGTTAAGTTGTCGAGGGCTGATTTCTTCTCCTGTGATAAAAAGCCTTCTGTTTCCTTCGCCAAAGCGTTCAGGGGAGCATTTGCAACAGTTTGGCATCATTTTTGAGTAAATTCCCAAAAGTCAGATATTTTCAGAAATTGTGACCCCGGGGCTTAGGGATTTTTTCAAAAAAATCTTTTTCTGCCGGTTATGTTGTCGAGGGCTGATTTCTTCTCCTGTGATAAAAAGCCTTCTGTTTTGACCGCCAAACCTTTCAGGGGAGCATATGCAACTGTTTGGTATCATTTTTGAGTGAATTGCCACAAGTCAGATTTTTGCTGAAATTGTGACCCTGGGCTTGGGGATTTTTTCGAAAAAATCTTTTTCTGCCGGTTAAGTTGTCAAGGTCTGATTTCTTGTCCTGTGATAAAAAGCCTTCTGTTTTGATCGCCAAACCTTTCAGGTGAGCATTTGCAACCGTTTAGCACCATTTTTGAGTGAGTTGCGAAAAGTCAGATTTTTGCTGAAATTGTGACCCCGGGGCTTAGGAATTTTTTCAAAAAAATCTTTTTCTGCCGGTTAAGTTGTCGAGGGCTGATTTCTTCTCCTGTGATAAAAAGCCGTCTGTTTTGACCGCCAAACCTTTCAGGGGAGCATATGCAACTGTTTGGTATCATTTTTGAGTGAATTGCCACAAGTCAGATTTTTGCTGAAATTGTGACCCCGGGGCTTAGGGATTTTTTCAAAAAATCTTTTTCTGCCGGTTAAGTTGTCGAGGGCTGATTTCTTGTCCTGTGATAAAAAGCCTTCTGTTTTGACCGCCAAAGTGTTCAGGGGAGCATTTGCAACAATTTGGCATCATTTTTGAGTAAATTCCCAAAAGTCAGATTTTTGCTGAAATTGTTACCCCCGGGGCGTAGGGATTTTTGCAAAAAAATCTTTTTCTGCCGGTTAACTTGTCGAGGGCTGATTTCTTCTCCTGTGATAAAAAGCCTTCTGTTTCCTTCGCCAAAGCGTTCAGGGGAGCATTTGCAACAGTTTGGCATCATTTTTGAGTAAATTCCCAAAAGTCAGATATTTTCAGAAATTGTGACCCCGGGGCTTAGGGATTTTTTCAAAAAAATCTTTTTCTGCCGGTTATGTTGTCGAGGGCTGATTTCTTCTCCTGTGATAAAAAGCCTTTTGTTTTGACCGCCAAACCTTTCAGGGGAGCATATGCAACAGTTTGGTATCATTTTTGAGTGAATTGCCACAAGTCAGATTTTTGCTGAAATTGTGACCCAGGGCTTGGGGATTTTTTCAAAAAAATCTTTTTCTGCCGGTTAAGTTGTCAAGGTCTGATTTCTTGTCCTGTGATAAAAAGCCTTCTGTTTTGATAGCCAAACCTTTCAGGTGAGCATTTGCAACCGTTTAGCACCATTTTTGAGTTAATTTGCCAAATGTCAGATTTTTGCAGAAATTGTGACCCCGGGGCTTAAGGATTTTTTCAAAAAAAATCTTTTTATGGCGTTTAAGTTGTCGAGGGCTGATTTCTTATCCTCTGATAAAAAGCCTTCTGTTTCTACTGCCAAAACTCTCACGGGAGCATATGCAACAGTTTGGTATCATTTTTGAGTGAATTGCCACAAGTCAGATTTTTGCTGAAATTGTGACCCCGGGGCTTAGGATTTTTTCCCAAAAATCTTTTTCTGCCAGTTAAGTTGTCGAGGGCTAATTTCTTCTCCTGTGATAAAAAGCCTTCTGTTTCGACTGCCAAACCTTTCAGTGGAGCATTTGCAACAGTTTGGCATCATTTTTGAGTGAATTGCCAAAAGTCAGATTTTTGCTGAAATTGTTACCCCCGGGGCGTAGGGATTTTTGCAAAAAAATCTTTTTCTGCCGGTTAAGTTGTCGAGGGCTGATTTCTTCTCCTGTGATAAAAAGCCTTCTGTTTCCTTCGCCAAAGCGTTCAGGGGAGCATTTGCAACAGTTTGGCATCATTTTTGAGTAAATTCCCAAAAGTCAGATATTTTCAGAAATTGTGACCCCGGGGCTTAGGGATTTTTTCAAAAAAATCTTTTTCTGCCGGTTATGTTGTCGAGGGCTGATTTCTTCTCCTGTGATAAAAAGCCTTCTGTTTTGACCGCCAAACCTTTCAGGGGAGCATATGCAACTGTTTGGTATCATTTTTGAGTGAATTGCCACAAGTCAGATTTTTGCTGAAATTGTGACCCTGGGCTTGGGGATTTTTTCGAAAAAATCTTTTTCTGCCGGTTAAGTTGTCAAGGTCTGATTTCTTGTCCTGTGATAAAAAGCCTTCTGTTTTGATCGCCAAACCTTTCAGGTGAGCATTTGCAACCGTTTAGCACCATTTTTGAGTGAGTTGCGAAAAGTCAGATTTTTGCTGAAATTGTGACCCCGGGGCTTAGGAATCTTTTCAAAAAAATCTTTTTCTGCCGGTTAAGTTGTCGAGGGCTGATTTCTTATCCTGTGATAAAAAGCCGTCTGTTTTGACCGCCAAACCTTTCAGGGGAGCATTTGCAACCGTTTAGCACCATTTTTGAGTGAGTTGCCAAAAGTCAGATTTTTGCTGAAATTGTGACCCCGGGGCTTAGGGATTTTTTCAAAAAAATATTTTTCTGCCGGTTATGTTGTCGAGGGCTGATTTCTTCTTCTGTGATAAAAAGCCTTCTGTTTTGACCGCCAAAGTGTTTAGGGGAGCATTTGCAATTTTTTGGCATCATTTTTGAGTAAATTCCCAAAAGTCAGATATTTTCAGAAATTGTGACGCCGGGGCTTAGGGAATTTTTCAAAAAAATGTTATTCACTCGGTTATGTTGTTGAGCACTGATTTCTTCTCCTGTGATAAAAAGCCTTCTGTTTTGATCGCCAAACCTTTCAGGTGAGCATTTGCAACCGTTTAGCACCATTTTTGAGTGAGTTGCGAAAAGTCAGATTTTTGCTGAAATTGTGACCCCGGGGCTTAGGAATTTTTTCAAAAAAATCTTTTTCTGCCGGTTAAGTTGTCGAGGGCTGATTTCTTATCCTGTTATAAAAGGCCTTCTGTTTCGACTTCCAAACCTTTCACGGGAGCATTTGCAACTGTTTGGCATCATTTTTGAGTGAATTGCCAAAAACCAGATTTTTGCTGAAATTGTGACCCCGGGGCTTAGGGATTTTTTCAGAAAAATCTTTTTCTGCCGCTTAAGTTGTCGAGGGCTGATTTCTTGTCCTGTGATAAAAAGCCGTCTGTTTTGACCGCCAACCCTTTCAGGGGAGCATTTGGGACCGTTTAGCAACATTTTTGAGTGAGTTGCGAAAAGTCAGATTTTTGCTGAAATTGTGACCCCGGGGCTTAGGAATTTTTTCAAAAAAATCTTTTTCTGCCGGTTAAGTTGTCGAGGGCTGATTTCTTCTACTGTGATAAAAAGCATTCTGTTTTGACCGCCAACCCTTTCAGGGGAGCATTTGGGACCGTTTAGCAACATTTTTGAGTGAGTTGCGAAAAGTCAGATTTTTGCTGAAATTGTGACCCCGGGGCTTAGGGATTTTTTCAAAAAAATCTTTTGCTGCCGGTTATGTTGTCGAGGGATGATTTCTTCTCCTGTGATAAAAAGCCTTCTGTTTTGACCGCCAAACCTTTCAGGGGAGCATTTGCAACCGTTTAGCACCATTTTTGAGTGAATTGCCACAAGTCAGATTTTTGCTGAAATTGTGACCCTGGGCTTAGGGATATTTTCAAAAAAAATCTTTTTATGGCGGTTAAGTTGTCGAGGGCTGATTTCTTATCCTCTGATAAAAAGCCTTCTGTTTCTACTGCCAAAACTCTCACGGGAGCATATGCAACAGTTTAGTATCATTTTTGAGTGAATTGCCACAAGTCAGATTTTTGCTGAAATTGTGACCCCGGAGCTTAGGATTTTTTTCCAAAAATATTTTTCTGCCGGGTAAGTTGTCGAGGGCTGATTTCTTCTCCTGTGATAAAAAGCCTTCTGTTTCGACTGCCAAACATTTCAGGGGAGCATTTGCAACAGTTTGGCATCATTTTTGAGTGAATTGCCAAAAGTCAGATTTTTGCTGAAATTGTGACCCCGGGGCTTAGGGATTTTTTCAAAAAAATCTTTTTCTGCCGGTTATGTTGTCGAGGGCTGATTTCTTCTCCTGTGATAAAAAGCCTTCTGTTTTGACCGCCAAAGTGTTTAGGGGAGCATTTGCAATTTTTTGGCATCATTTTTGAGTAAATTTCCAAAAGTAAGATATTTTCAGAAATTGTGACGCCGGGGCTTAGGGAATTTTTCAAAAAAATGTTATTCTGTCGGTTATGTTGTTGAGCACTGATTTCTTCTCCTGTGATAAAAAGCCTTCTGTTTTGACCGCCAACCCTTTCAGGGGAGCATATGCAACAGTTTGGTATCATTTTTGAGTGAATTGCCACAAGTCAGATTTTTGCTGAAATTGTGACCCCGGGGCTTAGGATTTTTTCCCAAAAATCTTTTTCTGCCAGTTAAGTTGTCGAGGGCTAATTTCTTCTCCTGTGATAAAAAGCCTTCTGTTTCGACTGCCAAACCTTTCAGTGGAGCATTTGCAACAGTTTGGCATCATTTTTGAGTGAATTGCCAAAAGTCAGATTTTTGCTGAAATTGTTACCCCCGGGGCGTAGGGATTTTTGCAAAAAAATCTTTTTCTGCCGGTTAAGTTGTCGAGGGCTGAATTCTTCTCCTGTGATAAAAAGCCTTCTGTTTCCTTCGCCAAAGCGTTCAGGGGAGCATTTGCAACAGTTTGGCATCATTTTTGAGTAAATTCCCAAAAGTCAGATATTTTCAGAAATTGTGACCCCGGGGCTTAGGGATTTTTTCAAAAAAATCTTTTTCTGCCGGTTATGTTGTCGAGGGCTGATTTCTTCTCCTGTGATAAAAAGCCTTCTGTTTTGACCGCCAAACCTTTCAGGGGAGCATATGCAACTGTTTGGTATCATTTTTGAGTGAATTGCCACAAGTCAGATTTTTGCTGAAATTGTGACCCTGGGCTTGGGGATTTTTTCGAAAAAATCTTTTTCTGCCGGTTAAGTTATCGAGGGCTGATTTCTTGTCCTGTGATAAAAAGCCTTCTGTTTTGATCGCCAAACCTTTCAGGTGAGCATTTGCAACCGTTTAGCACCATTTTTGAGTGAGTTGCGAAAAGTCAGATTTTTGCTGAAATTGTGACCCCGGGGCTTAGGAATTTTTTCAAAAAAATCTTTTTCTGCCGGTTAAGTTGTCGAGGGCTGATTTCTTATCCTGTGATAAAAAGCCGTCTGTTTTGACCGCCAAACCTTTCAGGGGAGCATTTGCAACCGTTTAGCACCATTTTTGAGTGAGTTGCCAAAAGTCAGATTTTTGCTGAAATTGTGACCCCGGGGCTTAGGGATTTTTTCAAAAAAATCTTTTTCTGCCGGTTATGTTGTCGAGGGCTGATTTCTTCTTCTGTGATAAAAAGCCTTCTGTTTTGACCGCCAAAGTGTTTAGGGGAGCATTTGCAATTTTTTGGCATCATTTTTGAGTAAATTCCCAAAAGTCAGATATTTTCAGAAATTGTGACGCCGGGGCTTAGGGAATTTTTCAAAAAAATGTTATTCTGTCGGTTATGTTGTTGAGCACTGATTTCTTCTCCTGTGATAAAAAGCCTTCTGTTTTGATCGCCAAACCTTTCAGGTGAGCATTTGCAACCGTTTAGCACCATTTTTGAGTGAGTTGCGAAAAGTCAGATTTTTGCTGAAATTGTGACCCCGGGGCTTAGGAATTTTTTCAAAAAAATCTTTTTCTTCCGGTTAAGTTGTCGAGGGCTGATTTCTTATCCTGTTATAAAAGGCCTTCTGTTTCGACTTCCAAACCTTTCACGGGAGCATTTGCAACTGTTTGGCATCATTTTTGAGTGAATTGCCAAAAACCAGATTTTTGCTGAAATTGTGACCCCGGGGCTTAGGGATTTTTTCAGAAAAATCTTTTTCTGCCGCTTAAGTTGTCGAGGGCTGATTTCTTGTCCTGTGATAAAAAGCCGTCTGTTTTGACCGCCAACCCTTTCAGGGGAGCATTTGGGACCGTTTAGCAACATTTTTGAGTGAGTTGCGAAAAGTCAGATTTTTGCTGAAATTGTGACCCCGGGGCTTAGGGATTTTTTCAAAAAAATCTTTTGCTGCCGGTTATGTTGTCGAGGGATGATTTCTTCTCCTGTGATAAAAAGCCTTCTGTTTTGACCGCCAAACCTTTCAGGGGAGCATTTGCAACCGTTTAGCACCATTTTTGAGTGAATTGCCACAAGTCAGATTTTTGCTGAAATTGTGACCCTGGGCTTAGGGATATTTTCAAAAAAAATCTTTTTATGGCGGTTAAGTTGTCGAGGGCTGATTTCTTATCCTCTGATAAAAAGCCTTCTGTTTCTACTGCCAAAACTCTCACGGGAGCATATGCAACAGTTTAGTATCATTTTTGAGTGAATTGCCACAAGTCAGATTTTTGCTGAAATTGTGACCCCGGAGCTTAGGATTTTTTTCCAAAAATATTTTTCTGCCGGGTAAGTTGTCGAGGGCTGATTTCTTCTCCTGTGATAAAAAGCCTTCTGTTTCGACTGCCAAACATTTCAGGGGAGCATTTGCAACAGTTTGGCATCATTTTTGAGTGAATTGCCAAAAGTCAGATTTTTGCTGAAATTGTGACCCCGGGGCTTAGGGATTTTTTCAAAAAAATCTTTTTCTGCCGGTTATGTTGTCGAGGGCTGATTTCTTCTCCTGTGATAAAAAGCCTTCTGTTTTGACCGCCAAAGTGTTTAGGGGAGCATTTGCAATTTTTTGGCATCATTTTTGAGTAAATTTCCAAAAGTAAGATATTTTCAGAAATTGTGACGCCGGGGCTTAGGGAATTTTTCAAAAAAATGTTATTCTGTCGGTTATGTTGTTGAGCACTGATTTCTTCTCCTGTGATAAAAAGCCTTCTGTTTTGACCGCCAACCCTTTCAGGGGAGCATTTGCAACCGTTTAGCACCATTTTTGAGTGAATTGCCAAAAGTCAGATTTTTGCTGAAATTGTGACCCCGGGGCTTAGGGATTTTTTCAAAAAAAATCTTTTTCTGCCGGTTAAGTTGTTAAGGGCTGATTTCTTCTCCTGTGATAAAAATCCTTCTGTTTCCTTCGCCAAAGCGTTCAGGGGAGCATTTGCAACCGTTTGGCATCATCTTTGAGTAAATTCCCAAAAGTCAGATATTTTCAGAAATTGTGACCCCGGGGCTTAGGGATTTTTTCAAAAAAATCTTTTGCTGCCGGTTATGTTGTCGAGGGATGATTTCTTCTCCTGTGATAAAAAGCCTTCTGTTTTGACCACCAAACCTTTCAGGGGAGCATATGCAACAGTTTGGTATCATTTTTGAGTGAATTGCCACAAGTCAGATTTTTGCTGAAATTGTGACCCTGGGCATAGGGATATTTTCAAAAAAAATCTTTTTATGGCGGTTAAGTTGTCGAGGGCTGATTTCTTATCCTCTGATAAAAAGCCTTCTGTTTCTACTGCCAAAACTCTCACGGGAGCATATGCAACAATTTAGTATCATTTTTGAGTGAATTGCCACAAGTCAGATTTTTGCTGAAATTGTGACCCCGGGGCTTAGGATTTTTTTCCAAAAATCTTTTTCTGCCGGGTAAGTTGTCGAGGGCTGATTTCTTCTCCTGTGATAAAAAGCCTTCTGTTTCGACTGCCAAACATTTCAGGGGAGCATTTGCAACAGTTTGGCATCATTTTTGAGTGAATTGCCAAAAGTCAGATTTTTGCTAAAATTGTGACCCCGGGGCTTAGGGATTTTTTTCAAAAAAATCTTTTTCTGCCGATTTACTTGTCGAGGGCTGATTTCTTGTCCTGTGATAAAAAGCCTTCTGTTTCGACTGCCAAACCTTTCAGGGGAGCATTTGGGACCGTTTAGCAACATTTTTGAGTGAGTTGCGAAAAGTCAGATTTTTGCTGAAATTGTGACCCCGGGGCTTAGGAATTTTTTCAAAAAAATCTTTTTCTGCCGGTTATGTTGTCGAGGGCTGATTTCTTCTCCTATGATAAAAATCCTTCTGTTTTGACCGCCAAAGTGTTTAGGGGAGCATTTGCAATTTTTTGGCATCATTTTTGAGTAAATTTCCAAAAGTAAGATATTTTCAGAAATTGTGACGCCGGGGCTTAGGGAATTTTTCAAAAAAATGTTATTCTGTCGGTTATGTTGTTGAGCACTGATTTCTTCTCCTGTGATAAAAAGCCTTCTGTTTTGACCGCCAACCCTTTCAGGGGAGCATTTGCAACCGTTTAGCAACATTTTTGAGTGAGTTGCGAAAAGTCAGATTTTTGCTGAAATTGTGACCCCGGGGCTTAGGGATTTTTTCAAAAAAAATCTTTTTCTGCCGGTTAAGTTGTTAAGGGCTGATTTCTTCTCCTGTGATGAAAATCCTTCTGTTTCCTTCGCCAAAGCGTTCAGGGGAGCATTTGCAACCGTTTGGCATCATCTTTGAGTAAATTCCCAAAAGTCAGATATTTTCAGAAATTGTGACCCCGGGGCTTAGGGATTTTTTCAAAAAAATCTTTTGCTGCCGGTTATGTTGTCGAGGGATGATTTCTTCTCCTGTGATAAAAAGCCTTCTGTTTTGACCACCAAACCTTTCAGGGGAGCATATGCAACAGTTTGGTATCATTTTTGAGTGAATTGCCACAAGTCAGATTTTTGCTGAAATTGTGACCCTGGGCATAGGGATATTTTCAAAAAAAATCTTTTTATGGCGGTTAAGTTGTCGAGGGCTGATTTCTTATCCTCTGATAAAAAGCCTTCTGTTTCTACTGCCAAAACTCTCACGGGAGCATATGCAACAGTTTAGTATCATTTTTGAGTGAATTGCCACAAGTCAGATTTTTGCTGAAATTGTGACCCCGGGGCTTAGGATTTTTTTCCAAAAATCTTTTTCTGCCGGGTAAGTTGTCGAGGGCTGATTTCTTCTCCTGTGATAAAAAGCCTTCTGTTTCGACTGCCAAACATTTCAGGGGAGCATTTGCAACAGTTTGGCATCATTTTTGAGTGAATTGCCAAAAGTCAGATTTTTGCTGAAATTGTGACCCCGGGGCTTAGGGATTTTTTTCAAAAAAATCTTTTTCTGCCGATTTACTTGTCGAGGGCTGATTTCTTGTCCTGTGATAAAAAGCCTTCGGTTTCGACTGCCAAACCTTTCAGGGGAGCATTTGCAACAGTTTGGGATCATTTTTGAGTGAATTGCCAAAGTCAGATTTTTGCTGAAATTGTTACCCCCGGGGCGTATGGATTTTTTCAAAAAAATCTTTTTCTGCCGGTTATGTTGTCGAGGGCTGATTTCCTCTCCTGTGATAAAAAGCCTTCTGTTTTGACCGCCAAACCTTTCAGGGGAGCATATGCAACAGTTTGGTATCATTTCTGAGTGAATTGCCACAAGTCAGATTTTTGCTGAAATTGTGACCCTGGGCTTGGGGATTTTTTCGAAAAAATCTTTTTCTGCCGGTTAAGTTGTCAAGGTCTGATTTCTTGTCCTGTGATAAAAAGCCGTCTGTTTTGATCGCCAAACCTTTCAGGTGAGCATTTGCAACCGTTTAGCACCATTTTTGAGTGAATTGCCAAATGTCAGATTTTTGCAGAAATTGTGACCCCGGGGCTTAAGGATTTTTTCAAAAAAAATCTTTTTATGGCGGTTAAGTTGTCGAGGGCTGATTTCTTATCCTCTGATAAAAAGCCTTCTGTTTCTACTTCCAAAACTTTCACGGGAGCATATGCAACACTTTGGTATCATTTTTGAGTGAATTGCCACAAGTCAGATTTTTGCTGAAATTGTGACCTCGGGGCTTAGGATTTTTTTCCAAAAATCTTTTTCTGCCGGTTAAGTTGTCAAGGGCTGATTTCTTCTCCTGTGATAAAAAGCCTTCTGTTTCGACTGCCAAACTTTTCAGGGGAGCATTTGCAACAGTTTGGCATCATTTTTGAGTGAATTGCCAAAAGTCAGATATTTTCAGAAATTGTGACCCCTGGGCTTGGGGATTTTTTCGAAAAAATCTTTTTCTGCCGGTTAAGTTGTCAAGGTCTGATTTCTTGTCCTGTGATAAAAAGCCGTCTGTTTTGATCGCCAAACCTTTCAGGTGAGCATTTGCAACCGTTTAGCACCATTTTTGAGTGAATTGCCAAATGTCAGATTTTTGCAGAAATTGTGACCCCGGGGCTTAAGGATTTTTTCAAAAAAAATCTTTTTATGGCGGTTAAGTTGTCGAGGGCTGATTTCTTATCCTCTGATAAAAAGCCTTCTGTTTCTACTGCCAAAACTTTCACGGGAGCATATGCAACACTTTGGTATCATTTTTGAGTGAATTGCCACAAGTCAGATTTTTGCTGAAATTGTGACCTCGGGGCTTAGGATTTTTTTCCAAAAATCTTTTTCTGCCGGTTAAGTTGTCAAGGGCTGATTTCTTCTCCTGTGATAAAAAGCCTTCTGTTTCGACTGCCAAACTTTTCAGGGGAGCATTTGCAACAGTTTGGCATCATTTTTGAGTGAATTGCCAAAAGTCAGATATTTTCAGAAATTGTGACCCCGGGGCTTAGGGATTTTTTCTAAAAAATCTTTTGCTGCCGGTTATGTTGTCGAGGGCTGATTTCTTGTTCTGTGATAAAAAGCCTTCTGTTTTGACCACCAAACCTTTCAGGGGAGCATTTGGAACCGTTTAACACAGGAGAAGAAATCTGCCCTCGACAATTTAACCGGCAGAAAAAGATTTTTTGAAAAAATCCCTAAGCCCCGGGGTCACAATTTCAGCAAAAATGTGACTTGTGGCAAAACACTCAAAAATGATGCCAAACTGTTGCAAATGCTCCCCTGAAAGCTTTGGCGGTCAAAACAGAAGGCTTTTTATCACAGGAGAAGAAATCAGCCCTCGACAACTTAACCGGCAGAAAAAGATTTTTTTGAAAAAATCCCTAAGCCCCGGGGTCACAATTTCAGCAAAAATCTGACTTTTGGCAACTCACTCAAAAATTGTGCTAAACGGTTGCAAATGCTCCCGTGAAAGGTTTGGCAGTCGATACAGAAGGCTTTTTATCACAGGACAAGTAATCAGCCCTCGACAAGTTAATCGGCAGAAAAAGATTTTTTTGAAAAAAATCCCTAAGCCCCGGGGTCACAATTTCAGCAAAAATCTGAAAGGGTTGGCGGTCAAAACAGAAGGCTTTTTATCACAGGAGAAGAAATCAGTGCTCGACAAGATAACCGACAGAATGACGGTAAAGTTGTCGAGGGCTGATTTATTCTGTCGGTTATGTTGTTGAAATTGTGACCCCGGGGCTTAGGGATTTTTTCAAAAAAAATCTTTTTCTGCCGGTTAACTTGTCGAGGGCTGAGTTCTTCTCCTGTGATAAAAAGCCTTCTGTTTCCTTCGCCAAAGCATTCAGGGGAGCCTTCTGTTTCGATTGCCAAATCTTTCACAGGAGCATTTGCAACCGTTTGGCATCATTTTTGAGTGAATTGCCAAAAGTCAGATTTTTGCTGAAATTGTGACCCCGGGGCTTAGGGATTTTTTCAAAAAAATCTTCTGCTGATTAAGTTGTCGAGGGCTGATTTCTTCTCTTGTGATAAAAAGCCTTCTGTTTCGATTGCCAAATCTTTCACGGGAGCATTTGCAACCGTTTGGCATCATTTTTGAGTGAATTGCCAAAAACCAGATTTTTGCTGAAATTGTGACCACGGGGCTTAGGGATTTTTTCAAAAAATCCTTTTTCTGCGGTTAAGTTGTCGAGGGCTGATTTCTTCTCCTGTCATAAAAAGCCTTCTGTTTTGACCACCAAACCTTTCAGGGGAGCATTTGGAACCGTTTAACACCATTTTTGAGTGAGTTGCCAAAAGTCAGATTTTTGCTGAAATTGTGACCCCGGGGGCTTAGGGATCTTTTCAAATAAATCTTTTTCTTCCGGTTAAGTTGTCGAGGGCTGATTTCTTGTCCTGTGATAAAAAGCCTTCTGTTTCCTTCGCCAAAGCATTCAGGGGAGCATTTGCAACAGTTTGGTATCATTTTTGAGTAAATTCCCAAAAGTCAGATTTTTTCTAAAAATCTGTTTCCGTCGGTTAAGTTGTCGAGGGCTGATTTCTTCTCCTGTGATAAAAAGCCTTCTGTTTCTTTTGCCAAAGCGTTCAGGGGAGCATTTGCAACCGTTTGGCATCATTTTTGAGTGCATTGCCAAAGTCAGATTTTTTCAGAAATTGTGACCCCGGGGGTTAGGGATTTTTTCAAAAAAATCTTCTTCTGCCGATTAACTTATAGAGGGCTGATTACTTGTCCTGTGATAAAAAGCCTTCTGTATCGACTGCCAAACCTTTCACGGGAGCATTTGCAACCGTTTGGCATTATTTTTGAGTGAATTGCCAAAAACCAGATTTTTGCTGAAATTGTGACCCCGGGGCTTAGGGATTTTTTCAAAAAAATCTTTTTCTGCCGGTTAACTTGACGAGGGCTGAGTTCTTCTCCTGTGATAAAAAGCCTTCTGTTTCCTTCGCCAAAGAATTCAGGGGAGCATTTGCAACCGTTTAGCACCATTTTTAGTGAATTGCCAAAAGTCAGATTTTTGCTGAAATTGTGACCCCGGGGCTTAGGGATTTTTTCAAAAAATCTTTTTCTGCCGGTTAAGTTGTCGAGGGATGATTTCTTCTCCTGTGATAAAAAGCAATCTGTGTTGACCGCCAAAGTGTTCAGGGGAGCATTTGCAACCGTTTAGCACCATTTTTGAGTGAATTGCCAAAAGTCAGATTTTTGCTGAAAATGTGACCCCGGGGCTTAGGGATTTTTTCAAAAAAATCTTCTTCTGCTGATTAAGTTGTCGAGGGCTGATTTCTTCTCCTGTGATAAAAAGCCTTCTGTTTCGATTGCCAAATCTTTCACGGGAGCATTTGCAACCGTTTGGCATCATTTTTGAGTGAATTGCCAAAAGTCAGATTTTTGCTGAAATTGTGACCCCGGGGCTTAGGGATTTTTTCAAAAAATCCTTTTTCTGCGGTTAAGTTGTCGAGGGCTGATTTCTTCTCCTGTCATAAAAAGCCTTCTGTTTTGACCACCAAACCTTTCAGGGGAGCATTTGGAACCGTTTAGCACCATTTTTGAGTGAGTTGCCAAAAGTCAGATTTTTGCTGAAAATCTGTTTCCGTCGGTTAAGTTGTCGAGGGCTGATTTCTTCTCCTGTGATAAAAAGCCTTCTGTTTCTTTTGCCAAAGCGTTCAGGGGAGCATTTGCAACAGTTTGGCATCATTTTTGAGTAAATGCCCAAAAGTCAGATTTTTGCTGAAATTGTGACCCCGGGGCTTAGGGATTTTTTCAAAAAAATCTTTTTCTGCCGGTTAACTTGTCGAGTGCTTATTTCTTCTCCTGTGATAAAAAGCCTTCTGTTTCCTTCGCCAAAGCATTCAGGGGAGCATTTGCAACACTTTGGCATCATTTTTGAGTGAATTGCCAAAAGTCAGATTTTTGCTGAAATTGTGACCCCGGGGCTTAGGGATTTTTTCACATAAATCTTTTTCTGCCGGTTAAGTTGTCGTGGGCTGATTTCTTCTCCCGTGATAAAAAGCCTTCAGTTTCCTTCGCCATAGCATTCAGGGGAGCATTTGCTACAGTTTGGCATCATTTTTGAGTGAATTCCCAAAAGTCAGATTTTTTCAGAAATTGTGACCCCGGGGCTTAGGGATTTTTTCTAAAAATCTGTTTCCGTCGGTTAAGTTGTCGAGGGCTGATGTATTCTCCTGTGATAAAAAGCCTTCTGTGTCTTTCGCCAAAGCGTTCAGGGGAGCATTTGCAACAGTTTGGCATATTTTTGAGTACATTCCCAAAAGTCATATATTTCCAGAAATTGTGACCCCGGGGCTTAGAGATATTTTCAAAAAAATCTTTTTCTGCCGGTTAAGTTGTGGAGGGCTGATTTCTTCTCCTGTGATAAAAAGCCTTCTGTTTTGACCGCCAAAGCTTTCAGGTGAGCATTTGCAACAGTTTGGCATCATTTTTGAGTGAATTGCCACAAGTCAGATTTTTGCTGAAATTGTGACCCCAGGGCTTAGGGATTTTTTTCAAAAAAATCTTTTTCTGCCGGTTAAGTTGTCGAGGGCTGATTACTGGTCCTGTGATAAAAAGCCTTCTGTTTCGACAGCCAAACCTTTCAGGGGAGCATTTGCAAGGTTTGGCATCATTTTTGAGTGCATTGCCAAAGTCAGATTTTTTCAGAAATTGTGACCCCGGGGGTTAGGGATTTTTTCAAAAAAATCTTCTTCTGCCGATTAACTTGTCGAGGGCTGATTACTTGTCCTGTGATAAAAAGCCTTCTGTATCGACTGCCAAACCTTTCACCGGAGCATTTGCAACCGTTTGGCATTATTTTTGAGTGAATTGCCAAAAACCAGATTTTTGCTGAAATTGTGACCCCGGGGCTTAGGGATTTTTTCAAAAAAATCTTTTTCTGCCGGTTAACTTGACGAGGGCTGAGTTCTTCTCCTGTGATAAAAAGCCTTCTGTTTCCTTCGCCAAAGAATTCAGGGGAGCATTTGCAACCGTTTAGCACCATTTTTAGTGAATTGCCAAAAGTCAGATTTTTGCTGAAATTGTGACCCCGGGGCTTAGGGATTTTTTCAAAAAATCTTTTTCTGCCGGTTAAGTTGTCGAGGGCTGATTTCTTCTCCTGTGATAAAAAGCAATCTGTGTTGACCGCCAAAGTGTTCAGGGGAGCATTTGCAACCGTTTAGCACCACTTTTGAGTGAATTGCCAAAAGTCTGATTTTTGCTGAAATTGTGACCCCGGGGCTTAGGGATTTTTTTTCAAAAAAAATCTTTTTCTGCCGGTTAACTTGTCGAGGGCTGAGTTCTTCTCCTGTGATAAAAAGCCTTCTGTTTCCTTCGCCAAATCATTCAGGGGAGCATTTGCAACCGTTTAGCACCATTTTTGAGTGAATTGCCAAAAGTCAGATTTTTGCTGAAATTGTGACCCCGGGGCTTAGGGATTTTTTTTCAAAAAAAATCTTTTTCTGCCGGTTAACTTGTCGAGGGCTGAGTTCTTCTCCTGTGATAAAAAGCCTTCTGTTTCCTTCGCCAAAGCATTCAGGGGAGCATTTGCAACCGTTTAGCACCATTTTTGAGTGAATTGCCAAAAGTCAGATTTTTGCTGAAATTGTGACCCCGGGGCTTAGGGATTTTTTCAAAAAAATCTTCTTCTGCTGATTAAGTTGTCGAGGGCTGATTTCTTCTCCTGTGATAAAAAGCCTTCTGTGTCTTTCGCCAAAGCGTTCAGGGGAGCATTTGCAACCGTTTGGCATCATTTTTGAGTGAATTGCCAAAAGTCAGATTTTTGCTGAAATTGTGACCCCGGGGCTTAGGGATTTTTTCAAAAAAATCTTCTGCTGATTAAGTTGTCGAGGGCTGATTTTTTCTCTTGTGATAAAAAGCCTTCTGTTTCGATTACCAAATCTTTCCCGGGAGCATTTGCAACCGTTTGGCATCATTTTTGAGTGAATTGCCAAAAACCAGATTTTTGCTGAAATTGTGACCCCGGGGCTTAGGGATTTTTTCAAAAAATCCTTTTTCTGCGGTTAAGTTGTCGAGGGCTGATTTCTTCTCCTGTCATAAAAAGCCTTCTGTTTTGACCACCAAACCTTTCAGGGGAGCATTTGGAACCGTTTAGCACCATTTTTGAGTGAGTTGCCAAAAGTCAGATTTTTGCTGAAATTGTGACCCCGGGGCTTAGGGATCTTTCAAATAAATCTTTTTCTTCCGGTTAAGTTGTCGAGGGCTGATTTCTTGTCCTGTGATAAAAAAGCCTTCTGTTTCCTTCGCCAAAGCATTCAGGGGAGCATTTGCAACAGTTTGGTATCATTTTTGAGTAAATTCCCAAAAGTCAGATTTTTTCTAAAAATCTGTTTCCGTCGGTTAAGTTGTCAAGGGCTGATTTCTTCTCCTGTGATAAAAAGCCTTCTGTGTCTTTCGCCAAAGCGTTCAGGGGAGCATTTGCAACAGTTTGGCATATTTTTGAGTAAATGCCCAAAAGTCAGATTTTTGCTGAAATTGTGACCCCGGGGCTTAGGGATTTTTTCACATAAATCTTTTTCTGCCGGTTAAGTTGTCGTGGGCTGAGTTCTTCTCCTGTGATAAAAAGCCTTCTGTTTCCTTCGCCAAAGAATTCAGGGGAGCATTTGCAACCGTTTAGCACCATTTTTGAGTGAATTGCCAAAAGTCAGATTTTTGCTGAAATTGTGACCCCGGGGCTTAGGGATTTTTTCAAAAAAATCTTCTTCTGCTGATTAAGTTGTCGAGGGCTGATTTCTTCTCCCATGATAAAAAGCCTTCAGTTTCCTTCGCCATAGCATTCAGGGGAGCATTTGCTACAGTTTGGCATCATTTTTGAGTGAATTCCCAAAAGTCAGATTTTTTCAGAAATTGTGACCCCGGGGCTTAGGGATTTTTTCTAAAAATCTGTTTCCGTCGGTTAAGTTGTCGAGGGCTGATGTATTCTCCTGTGATAAAAAGCCTTCTGTGTCTTTCGCCAAAGCGTTCAGGGGAGCATTTGCAACAGTTTGGCATATTTTTGAGTACATTCCCAAAAGTCATATATTTCCAGAAATTGTGACCCCGGGGCTTAGAGATATTTTCAAAAAAATCTTTTTCTGCCGGTTAAGTTGTGGAGGGCTGATTTCTTCTCCTGTGATAAAAAGCCTTCTGTTTTGACCGCCAAAGCTTTCAGGTGAGCATTTGCAACAGTTTGGCATCATTTTTGAGTGAATTGCCACAAGTCAGATTTTTGCTGAAATTGTGACCCCAGGGCTTAGGGATTTTTTTCAAAAAAATCTTTTTCTGCCGGTTAAGTTGTCGAGGGCTGATTACTGGTCCTGTGATAAAAAGCCTTCTGTTTCGACAGCCAAACCTTTCAGGGGAGCATTTGCAACCGTTTGGCATCATTTTTGAGTGCATTGCCAAAGTCAGATTTTTTCAGAAATTGTGACCCCGGGGGTTAGGGATTTTTTCAAAAAAATCTTCTTCTACTGATTAAGTTGTCGAGTGCTGATTTCTTCTCCTGTGTTAAAAAGCCTTCTATTTCGATTGCCAAACCTTTAACGGGAGCATTTGCAACCGTTTAGCACCATTTTTGAGTGAATTGCCAAAAGTCAGATTTTTGCTGAAATTGTGACCCCGGGGCTTAGGGATTTTTTTTCAAAAAAAATCTTTTTCTGCCGGTTAACTTGTCGAGGGCTGAGTTCTTCTCCTGTGATAAAAAGCCTTCTGTTTCCTTCGCCAAAGCATTCAGGGGAGCATTTGCAACCGTTTAGCACCATTTTTGAGTGAATTGCCAAAAGTCAGATTTTTGCTGAAATTGTGACCCCGGGGCTTAGGGATTTTTTCAAAAAAATCTTCTTCTGCTGATTAAGTTGTCGAGGGCTGATTTCTTCTCCTGTGATAAAAAGCCTTCTGTTTCGATTGCCAAACCTTTCACAGGAGCATTTGCAACCGTTTGGCATCATTTTTGAGTGAATTGCCAAAAACCAGATTTTTGCTGAAATTGTGACCCCGGGGCTTAGGGATTTTTTCAAAAAAAAATTTCTGCGGTTAAGTTGTCGAGGGCTGATTTCTTCTCCTGTGATAAAAAGCCTTATGTTTCCTTCGCCAAAGAATTCAGGGGAGCATTTGCAACCGTTTAGCACCATTTTTGAGTGAATTGCCAAAAGTCAGATTTTTGCTGAAATTGTGACCCCGGGGCTTAGGGATTTTTTCAAAAAAATCTTCTTCTGCTGATTAAGTTGTCGAGGGCTGATTTCTTCTCCCGTGATAAAAAGCCTTCAGTTTCCTTCGCCATAGCATTCAGGGGAGCATTTGCTACAGTTTGGCATCATTTTTGAGTGAATTCCCAAAAGTCAGATTTTTTCAGAAATTGTGACCCCGGGGCTTAGGGATTTTTTCTAAAAATCTGTTTCCGTCGGTTAAGTTGTCGAGGGCTGATGTATTCTCCTGTGATAAAAAGCCTTCTGTGTCTTTCGCCAAAGCGTTCAGGGGAGCATTTGCAACAGTTTGGCATATTTTTGAGTACATTCCAAAAGTCATATATTTCCAGAAATTGTGACCCCGGGGCTTAGAGATATTTTCAAAAAAATCTTTTTCTGCCGGTTAAGTTGTGGAGGGCTGATTTCTTCTCCTGTGATAAAAAGCCTTCTGTTTTGACCGCCAAAGCTTTCAGGTGAGCATTTGCAACAGTTTGGCATCATTTTTGAGTGAATTGCCACAAGTCAGATTTTTGCTGAAATTGTGACCCCAGGGCTTAGGGATTTTTTTCAAAAAAATCTTTTTCTGCCGGTTAAGTTGTAGAGGGCTGATTACTGGTCCTGTGATAAAAAGCCTTCTGTTTCGACAGCCAAACCTTTCAGGGGAGCATTTGCAACCGTTTGGCATCATTTTTGAGTGCATTGCCAAAGTCAGATTTTTTCAGAAATTGTAACCCCGGGGCTTAGGGATTTTTTCAAAAAAATCTTCTTCTGCTGATTGTCTTTCGCCAAAGCGTTCAGGGGAGCATTTGCAACAGTTTGGCATATTTTTGAGTACATTCCCAAAAGTCATATATTTCCAGAAATTGTCACCCCGGGGCTTAGGGATTTTTTCAAAAAAATCTTCTTCTGCTGATTAAGTTGTCGAGTGCTGATTTCTTCTCCTGTGTTAAAAAGCCTTCTGTTTCGATTGCCAAACCTTTAACGGGAGCATTTGCAACCGTTTAGCACCATTTTTGAGTGAATTGCCAAAAGTCAGATTTTTGCTGAAATTGTGACCCCGGGGCTTAGGGATTTTTTTTCAAAAAAAATCTTTTTCTGCCGGTTAACTTGTCGAGGGCTGAGTTCTTCTCCTGTGATAAAAAGCCTTCTGTTTCCTTCGCCAAAGCATTCAGGGGAGCATTTGCAACCGTTTAGCACCATTTTTGAGTGAATTGCCAAAAGTCAGATTTTTGCTGAAATTGTGACCCCGGGGCTTAGGGATTTTTTCAAAAAAATCTTGTTCTGCTGATTAAGTTGTCGAGGGCTGATTTCTTCTCCTGTGATAAAAAGCCTTCTGTTTCGATTGCCAAACCTTTCACGGGAGCATTTGCAACCGTTTGGCATCATTTTTGAGTGAATTGCCAAAAACCAGATTTTTGCTGAAATTGTGACCCCGGGGCTTAGGGATTTTTTCAAAAAAAAATTTCTGCGGTTAAGTTGTCGAGGGCTGATTTCTTCTCCTGTGATAAAAAGCCTTCTGTTTTGACCGCCAAAGCTTTCAGGGGAACATTTGCAACCGTTTGGCATTATTTTTGAGTGAATTGCCAAAAACCAGATTTTTGCTGAAATTGTGACCCCGAGGCTTAGGGATTTTTTCAAAAAAATCTTCTTCTGCTGATTAAGTTGTCGAGGGCTGATTTCTTCTCCCATGATAAAAAGCCTTCAGTTTCGATTACCAAACGTTTCAAGGGAGCATTTGCAACCGTTTGGCATCATTTTTGAGTGAATTGCCAAAAACCAGATTTTTGCTGAAATTGTGACCCCGGGGCTTAGGGGTTTTTTTCAAAAAATCTTTTTCTGCCGGTTAAGTTGTCGAGGGCTGATTTGTTCTCCTGTGATAAAAAGCCTTCTGTTTTGACCGCCAAACCTTTCAGGGGAGCATTTGCAACAGTTTGGCATCATTGTTGAGTGAATTGCCAAAGTCAGATTTCTTCAGAAATTGTGATCCCGGGGCTTAGGGATTTTTTCAAAAAAATGTTTTTCTGTTGGTTATGTTGTCGAGCGCTGATTTCTTCTCCTGCCATAAAAAGCCTTCTCTTTTGACCGCCAACCCTTTCAGGGGAGCATTTGCAACCGTTTAGCACCATTTTTGAGTGAATTGCCAAAAGTCAGATTTTTGCTGAAATTGTGACCCCGGGGCTTAGGGATTTTTTCAAAAAAATCTTCTTCTGCTGATTAAGTTGTCGAGGGCTGATTTCTTCTCCTGTGATAAAAAGCCTTCTGTTTTGACCACCAAACCTTTCAGGGGAGCATTTGGAACCGTTTAGCACCATTTTTGAGTGAGTTGCCAAAAGTCAGATTTTTGCTGAAATTGTGACCCCGGAGCTTAGGGATTTTTGCAGAAAAATCTTTTTCTGCCGGTTAAGTTGTCGAGAGCTGATTTCTTGTCCTGTGATAAAAAGCATTCTGTTTCCTTCGCCAAAGCATTCAGGGGAGCATTTGCAACAGTTTGGCATCATTTTTGAGTAAATTCCCAAAAGTCAGATTTTTTCAGAAATTGTGACCCCGGGGCTTAGGGATTTTTTCTAAAAATCTGTTTCCGTCGGTTAAGTTGTCGAGGGCTGATTTCTTCTCCTGTGATAAAAAGCCTTCTGTTTCGATTGCCAAACCTTTCACGGGAGCACTTGCAACTGTTTGGCATCATTTTTGAGTGAATTGCCAAAAACCAGATTTTTGCTGAAATTGTGACCCCGGGGCTTAGGGATTTTTTCAGAAAATCTTTTTCTGCGGTTAAGTTGTCGAGTGCTGATTTCTTCTCCTGTGATAAAAAGCCTTCTGTTTCCTTCGCCAAAGCATTCAGGGGAGCATTTGCAACCGTTTAGCACCATTTTTGAGTGAATTGCCAAATTCAGATTTTTGCTGAAATTGTGACCCCGGGGTTTAGGGATTTTTTCAAAAAAATGTTTTTCTGCCGGTTAAGTTGTCGAGGGCTGATTTCTTGTCCTGTGATAAAAAGCCTTCTGTTTTGACCGCTAAACCTTTCAGGGGAGCATTTGCAACCGTTTAGCACCATTTTTGAGTGAATTGCCAAAAGTCAGATTTTTGCTGAAATCTTTTTCTGCCGGTTATGTTGTCGAGGGCTGATTTCTTCTCCTGTGATAAAAAGCCTTCTGTTTTGACCGCCAAACCATTCAGGGGAGCATATGCAACAGTTTGGTATCATTTTTGAGTGAATTGCCATAAGTCAGATTTTTGCTGAAATTGTGACCCTGGGCTTAGGGATTTTTTTAAAAAAATCTTTTTCTGCCGGTTAAGTTGTCGAGGGCTGATTTCTTCTCCTGTGATAAAAAGCCTTCTGTTTCGACTGCCAAACATTTCACGGGAGCATTTGCAACCGTTTGGCATCATTTTTGAGTGAATTGCCACAAGTCAGATTTTTGCTGAAATTGTGACCCCGGGGCCTAGGAATTTTTTCCAAAAATCTTTTTCTGCCGGTTAAGTTATCGAGGGCTGATTTCTTGTCCTGTGATAAAAAGCATTCTGTTTCCTTCGCCAAACCTTTCAGGGGAGCATTTGCAACCGTTTAGCACCATTTTTGAGTGAATTGCCAAAAGTCAGATTTTTGCTGAAATTGTGACCCCGGGGCTTAGGGATTTTTTCAAAAAAATCTTTTTCTGCCGGTTAAGTTGTCGAGGGCTGACTTCTTCTCCTGTGATAAAAAGCCTTCTGTTTTGACCGCCAAAGTGTTCAGGGGAGCATTTTCAACAGTTTGGCATCATTTTTGAGTAAATTCCCAAAAGTCAGATATTTTCAGAAATTGTGAACCCGGGACTTAGGGATTTTTGCAGAAAAATCTTTTTCTGCCGGTTAAGTTGTCGAGAGCTGATTTCTTGTCCTGTGATAAAAAGCATTCTGTTTCCTTCGCCAAAGCATTCAGGGGAGCATTTGCAACAGTTTGGCATCATTTTTGAGTAAATTCCCAAAAGTCAGATTTTTTCAGAAATTGTGACCCCGGGGCTTAGGGATTTTTTCTAAAAATCTGTTTCCGTCGGTTAAGTTGTCGAGGGCTGATTTCTTCTCCTGTGATAAAAAGCCTTCTGTTTCGATTGCCAAACCTTTCACGGGAGCACTTGCAACTGTTTGGCATCATTTTTGAGTGAATTGCCAAAAACCAGATTTTTGCTGAAAGTGTGACCCCGGGGCTTAGGGATTTTTTCAGAAAATCTTTTTCTGCGGTTAAGTTGTCGAGTGCTGATTTCTTCTCCTGTGATAAAAAGCCTTCTGTTTCCTTCGCCAAAGCATTCAGGGGAGCATTTGCAACCGTTTAGCACCATTTTTGAGTGAATTGCCAAATTCAGATTTTTGTTGAAATTGTGACCCCGGGGTTTAGGGATTTTTTCAAAAAAATGTTTTTCTGCCGGTTAAGTTGTCGAGGGCTGATTTCTTGTCCTGTGATAAAAAGCCTTCTGTTTTGACCGCTAAACCTTTCAGGGGAGCATTTGCAACCGTTTAGCACCATTTTTGAGTGAATTGCCAAAAGTCAGATTTTTGCTGAAATCTTTTTCTGCCGGTTATGTTGTCGAGGGCTGATTTCTTCTCCTGTGATAAAAAGCCTTCTGTTTTGACCGCCAAACCATTCAGGGGAGCATATGCAACAGTTTGGTATCATTTTTGAGTGAATTGCCATAAGTCAGATTTTTGCTGAAATTGTGACCCTGGGCTTAGGGATTTTTTTAAAAAAATCTTTTTCTGCCGGTTAAGTTGTCGAGGGCTTATTTCTTCTCCTGTGATAAAAAGCCTTCTGTTTCGACTGCCAAACATTTCACGGGAGCATTTGCAACCGTTTGGCATCATTTTTGAGTGAATTGCCACAAGTCAGATTTTTGCTGAAATTGTGACCCCGGGGCCTAGGAATTTTTTCCAAAAATCTTTTTCTGCCGGTTAAGTTATCGAGGGCTGATTACTTGTCCTGTAATAAAAAGCCTTCTGTTTCCTTCGCCAAAGCATTCAGGGGAGCATTTGCAACCGTTTAGCACCATTTTTGAGTGAATTGCCAAAAGTCAGATTTTTGCTGAAATTGTGACCCCGGGGCTTAGGGATTTTTTCAAAAAAATCTTTTTCTGCCGGTTAAGTTGTCGAGGGCTGACTTCTTCTCCTGTGATAAAAAGCCTTCTGTTTTGACCGCCAAAGTGTTCAGGGGAGCATTTTCAACAGTTTGGCATCATTTTTGAGTAAATTCCCAAAAGTCAGATATTTTCAGAAATTGTGAACCCGGGACTTAGGGATTTTTTCAAAAAAATGTCATTCTGTCGGTTCTGTTGTCGAGCACGGATTTCTTCTCCTGTGATAAAAAGTCTTCTGTTTTGACCGCAGCACCTTTCAGGGGAGCATCTGCAACCGTTTAGCAGCATTTTTGCGTGAGTTCCCACAAGTCAGATTTTTGCTGAAATGGTGACCCCGGGGCTTAGGAATTTTTTCCAAAAATCCTTTCTGCCGGTTAAGTTGTCGAGGGCTGATTTCGTATCCTGTGATAAAAAGCCTTCTGTTTCTACTGCCAAACCTTTCACGGGAGCATTTGCAACCGTTTGGCATCATTTTTGAGTGAATTGCCAAAAACCAGATTTTTGCTGAAATTCTGACCCCGGGGTTTAGGGATTTTTTCAAAAAAATCTTTTTTCTGCCGGTTAAGTTGTTGAGGGCTGATTTCTTCTCCTGTGATAAAAAGCCTTCTGTTTTGACCGCCAGCCCTTTCATGGGAGCATTTGCAACCGTTTAGCACCATTTTTGAGTGAATTGCCAAAAGTCAGATTTTTGCTGAAATCTTATTCTGCCGGTTATGTTGTCGAGGGCTGATTTCTTGTCCTGTGATAAAAAGCCTTCTGTTTTGACCACCAAAGCATTCAGGGGAGCATATGCAACAGTTTAGTATCATTATTGAGTGAATTGCCACAAGTCAAATTTTTGCTGAAATTGTGACCCTGGGCTTAGCGATTTTTTCAAAAAAATCTTTTTCTGCCGGTTAAGTTGTCGAGGGCTGATTTCTTCTCCTGTGATAAAAAGCCTTATGTTTCGACAGCCAAACCTTTCAGGGGAGCATTTGCAACAGTTTGGCTTCATTTCTGAGTGAGTTGCCAAAAGTCAGATTTTTGCTGAAATTGTGACCCTGGGGCTTAGTGATTTTTTCAAAAAATCTTTTTCCATTGGTTAAGTTGTCGAGGGCTGATTTCTTCTCCTGTGATAAAAAGCCTTATGTTTCGACAGCCAAACCTTTCAGGGGAGCATTTGCAGCTGTTTGGCATCATTTTTGAGTGAATTGCCAAAAGTCAGATTTTTGCTGAAATTTTGTCCCCGGGGTTTAGGGATTCTTTCAAAAAAATCTTTTTCTGCCGGTTAAGTTGTCGAGGGCTGATTTCTTCTCCTGTGATAAAAAGCCTTCTGTTTTGACCGCCAAAGTGTTCAGGGGAGCATTTGCAACAGTTTGGCATCATTTTTGAGTAAATTCCCAAAAGTCAGATATTTTCAGAAATTGTGAGCCCGGGCTTAGGGATTTTTTCAAAAAAATGTTATTCTGTCGGTTATGTTGTCGAGTACTGATTTCTTCTCCTGTGATAAAAAGCCTTCTGTTTTGACCGCCAACCCTTTCAGGGGAGCATTTGAAACCGTTTAGCACCATTTTTGAGTGAATTGCCAAAAGTCAGATTTTTGCTGAAATTGTGACCCCGGGGCTTAGGGATTTTTTCAAAAAAATCTTTTTCTGCCGGTTAAGTTGCCTAGGGCTGATTTCTTGTCCTTTGATAAAAAGCCTTCTGTTTTGACCGCAAAACCTTTCAGGGGAGCATCTGCTACAGTTTGGCATCATTTTTGAGTGAATTCCCAAAAGTCAGATTTTTTCAGAAATTGTGACCCCGGGGCTTAGGGATTTTTTCTAAAAATCTGTTTCCGTCGGTTAAGTTGTCGAGGGCTGATGTATTCTCCTGTGATAAAAAGCCTTCTGTGTCTTTCGCCAAAGCGTTCAGGGGAGCATTTGCAACAGTTTGGCATATTTTTGAGTACATTCCCAAAAGTCATATATTTCCAGAAATTGTGACCCCGGGGCTTAGAGATATTTTCAAAAAAATCTTTTTCTGCCGGTTAAGTTGTGGAGGGCTGATTTCTTCTCCTGTGATAAAAAGCCTTCTGTTTTGACCGCCAAAGCTTTCAGGTGAGCATTTGCAACAGTTTGGCACCATTTTTGCGTGAGTTTCCACAAGTCAGATTTTTGCTGAAATGGTGACCCCGGGGCTTAGGACTTTTTCCAAAAATCCTTTTTCTGCCGGTTAAGTTGTCGAGGGCTGACTTCTTCTCCTGTGATAAAAAGCCTTCTGTTTTGACCGCCAAAGTGTTCAGGGGAGCATTTTCAACAGTTTGGCATCATTTTTGAGTAAATTCCCAAAAGTCAGATATTTTCAGAAATTGTGATCCCGGGGCTTAGGGATTTTTTCAAAAAATCTTTTTCCATTGGTTAAGTTGTCGAGGGCTGATTTCTTCTCCTGTGATAAAAAGCCTTCTGTTTCCTTTGCCAAAGCGTTCAGGGGAGCATTTTCAACAGTTTGGCATCATTTTTGAGTAAATTCCCAAAAGTCAGATATTTTCAGAAATTGTGACTCCGGGGCTTAGGGATTCTTTCAAAAAAATGTTATTCTGTCGGTTATGTTGTTGAGCACTGATTTCTTCTCCTGTGATAAAAAGCCTTCTGTTTTGACCGCCAAAGTGTTCAGGGGAGCATTTGCAACAGTTTGGCATCATTTTTGAGTAAATTCCCAAAAGTCAGATATTTTCAGAAATTGTGACCCCGGGCTTAGGGATTTTTTCAAAAAAATGTTATTCTGTCGGTTATGTTGTCGAGCACTGATTTCTTCTCCTGTGATAAAAAGCCTTCTGTTTTGACCGCCAACCCTTTCAGGGGAGCATTTGCAACCGTTTAGCACCATTTTTGAGTGAATTGCCAAAAGTCAGATTTTTGCTGAAATTGTGACCCTGGGCTTAGCGATTTTTTCAAAAAAAATCTTTTTCTGCCGGTTAAGTTGTCGAGGGCTGATTTCTTCTCCTGTGATAAAAAGCCTTATGTTTCGACAGCCAAACCTTTCAGGGGAGCATTTGCAACAGTTTGGCATCATTTTTGAGTGAATTGCCAAAAGTCAGATTTTTGCTGAAATTGTGACCCCGGGCTTAGGGATTCTTTCAAAAAAATCTTTTTCTGCCGGTTAAGTTGTCGACGGCTGATTTCTTCTCCTGTGATAAAAAGCCTTCTGTTTTGGCTGCCAAAGTGTTCAGAGGAGCTTTTGCAACAGTTTGGCATCATTTTTGAGTAAATTCCCAAAAGTCAGATATTTTCAGAAATTGTGACCCCGGGCTTAGGGATTTTTTCAAAAAAATGTTATTCTGTCGGTTATGTTGTCGAGCACTGATTTCTTCTCCCGTGATAAAAAGCCTTCTGTTTTGACCGCCAACCCTTTCAGGGGAGCATTTGCAACCTTTTAGCACCATTTTTGAGTGAATTGCCAAAAGTCAGATTTTTGCTGAAATTGTGACCCCGGGGTTTAGGGATTTTTTCAAAAAATCTTTTTCTGCCAGTTAAGTTGTCGAGGGCTGATTTCGTATCCTGTGATAAAAAGCCTTCTGTTTCTACTGCCAAACCTTTCACGGGAGCATTTGCAACAGTTTGGCACCATTTTTGCGTGAGTTTCCACAAGTCAGATTTTTGCTGAAATGGTGACCCCGGGGCTTAGGACTTTTTCCAAAAATCCTTTTTCTGCCGGTTAAGTTGTCGAGGGCTGACTTCTTCTCCTGTGATAAAAAGCCTTCTGTTTTGACCGCCAAAGTGTTCAGGGGAGCATTTTCAACAGTTTGGCATCATTTTTGAGTAAATTCCCAAAAGTCAGATATTTTCAGAAATTGTGATCCCGGGGCTTAGGGATTTTTTCAAAAAATCTTTTTCCATTGGTTAAGTTGTCGAGGGCTGATTTCTTCTCCTGTGATAAAAAGCCTTCTGTTTCCTTTGCCAAAGCGTTCAGGGGAGCATTTTCAACAGTTTGGCATCATTTTTGAGTAAATTCCCAAAAGTCAGATATTTTCAGAAATTGTGACTCCGGGGCTTAGGGATTCTTTCAAAAAAATGTTATTCTGTCGGTTATGTTGTTGAGCACTGATTTCTTCTCCTGTGATAAAAAGCCTTCTGTTTTGACCGCCAAAGTGTTCAGGGGAGCATTTGCAACAGTTTGGCATCATTTTTGAGTAAATTCCCAAAAGTCAGATATTTTCAGAAATTGTGACCCCGGGCTTAGGGATTTTTTCAAAAAAATGTTATTCTGTCGGTTATGTTGTCGAGCACTGATTTCTTCTCCTGTGATAAAAAGCCTTCTGTTTTGACCGCCAACCCTTTCAGGGGAGCATTTGCAACCGTTTAGCACCATTTTTGAGTGAATTGCCAAAAGTCAGATTTTTGCTGAAATTGTGACCCTGGGCTTAGCGATTTTTTCAAAAAAAATCTTTTTCTGCCGGTTAAGTTGTCGAGGGCTGATTTCTTCTCCTGTGATAAAAAGCCTTATGTTTCGACAGCCAAACCTTTCAGGGGAGCATTTGCAACAGTTTGGCATCATTTTTGAGTGAATTGCCAAAAGTCAGATTTTTGCTGAAATTGTGACCCCGGGCTTAGGGATTCTTTCAAAAAAATCTTTTTCTGCCGGTTAAGTTGTCGACGGCTGATTTCTTCTCCTGTGATAAAAAGCCTTCTGTTTTGGCTGCCAAAGTGTTCAGAGGAGCTTTTGCAACAGTTTGGCATCATTTTTGAGTAAATTCCCAAAAGTCAGATATTTTCAGAAATTGTGACCCCGGGCTTAGGGATTTTTTCAAAAAAATGTTATTCTGTCGGTTATGTTGTCGAGCACTGATTTCTTCTCCCGTGATAAAAAGCCTTCTGTTTTGACCGCCAACCCTTTCAGGGGAGCATTTGCAACCTTTTAGCACCATTTTTGAGTGAATTGCCAAAAGTCAGATTTTTGCTGAAATTGTGACCCCGGGGTTTAGGGATTTTTTCAAAAAATCTTTTTCTGCCAGTTAAGTTGTCGAGGGCTGATTTCTTCTCCTGTGATAAAAAGCCTTCTGTTTTGGCTGCCAAAGTGTTCAGAGGAGCTTTTGCAACAGTTTGGCATCATTTTTGAGTAAATTCCCAAAAATCAGATATTTTCAGAAATTGTGACCCCGGGCTTAGGGATTTTTTTAAAAAAATGTTATTCTGTCGGTTATGTTGTCGAGGCCTGATTTCTTCTCCTGTGATAAAAAAGCCTTCTGTTTCCTTCGCCAAAGCATTCAGGTGAGCATTTGCAACAGTTTGGCACCATTTTTGAGTGAATTGCCACAAGTCAATTTTTTGCTGAAATTGTGACCCTGGGCTTAGCGATTTTTTCAAAAAAATCTTTTTGTGCCGGTTAAGTTGTCGAGGGCTGATTTCTTCTCCTGTGATAAAAAGCCTTATGTTTCGACAGCCAAACCTTTCAGGGGAGCATTTGCAGCTTTTTGGCATCATTTTTGAGTGAATTGCCACAAGTCAGATTTTTGCTATAATTGTGACCCCGGGGCTTAGGGATTTTTTCCAAAAATCTTTTTCTGCCGGTTAAGTTGTCGAGGCCTGATTTCTTCTCCTGTGATAAAAAGCATTCTGTTTCCTTTGCCAGTTACACCTGATCTACACCGTCTGAAACCGCCTTCAACCGATTCCAACTGGCTTCAACCTGTTCCAACCGGTCTGAACCGGTTCCAACCAGTCTAGATCAGTTCCAACCGGTCTAGATCCGTTCAAACCGGCTTGAACTGGTTCCAACTGGTCTGAACAGGTTTCAACCAGTCTAGATCGGTTCCAAACGGTGTCAAACTGTTCCAACTGGTCTGAACCCGGTTCAAACCGGTCTAGACCAGTTCCAACCAGTTTGGAGTGTTTACGACCGGTCTAAACCGGCTGAAACCAGTTTCAACCGGTTCAAACCGGTTGGGACTGGTTCCAACCGGTTTAGAACGGTTTGAACCGGTTACAACTGGTCTAAACCGGCTAAAACCGGCTTCAACCGGTTCCAACTGGCTTCAACCGGTTCCAACCGGTCTGAACCGGTTCCAACCAGTCTAGATCGGTTCCAATCGGTCTAGATCCGTTCAAACCAGCTTGTACTGGTTCCAACTGGTCTGAACTGGTTTCAACCGGTGTAGATCGGTTCCAAACGGTTTGAAACGATTCCAACTGGTCTGAACCCGGTTCAAACCGGTCTAGACCAGTTCCAACCAATTTGGACCGGTTACGACAGGTCTAGACCGGCTTAAACCGGTTTCAACCTGTTCAAACCGGTCTGGACTGGTTCCAACCGGTTTAGACCGGTCTGAACCGGTTACAACTGGCCTAGACCAGACGAAACCGGCTTCAACCGGTTCCAACCAGTCTAGAACCGGAGTCAACCGGTTCCAACCAGCTTGGACCGGTTGAAACCGGCTTCAACCCGTTCCAACTGGCTTCAACGGTTGAACCGGTTACAACTGGTCTACACCGTCTGAAACCGGCTTCAACCGGTTCCAACTGGCTTCAACCGGTTCCAACCGGTCTGAACTGGTTACAACCAGTCTAGATCCGTTCAAACCGGCTTGAACTGGTTCCAACTGGTCTGAACAGGTTCAAACCGGTTGGGACGGGTTCAAACCGTTTTAGACCGGTCTGAACCGGTTACAACTGGTCTACAACGGCTGAAACCTTCTTCAACCGGTTCCAACCAGTCTAGATTGGTTCTAGCCGGCTTCAACCAGTTCCAACCGGTGTTGACCGGTTTCAACCAGCTTGGAAAGGTTCAAACCGGCTTCAACCGGTTCCAACTGGCTTAAATTGGTTCCAACTGGTTCGAACCAGCTTGGACCGGTTCCAACCGGTCTAGATCCATTCAAACCGGTCTAGATCCGTCTGAAACCGGCTTCAACCGGTTCCAACTGGCTTCAACCGGTTCCAACCGGTCTGAACCGGTTCCAACCAATCTAGATCGGTTCCAACCGGTCTAGATCTGTTCAAACCGGCTTGAACTGGTTCCAACTGGTCTGAACTGGTTTCAACCGGTGTAGATCGTTTACAAACGGTTTGAAACGCCTCCAACTGGTCTGAACCCGGTCTAGATCCGTTCAAACCGGCTTGAACTGGTTCCAACTGGTCTGAATCGGTTTCAACCGGTCTAGATTGGTTCCAAACCGTTTGAAACGGTTCCAACTGGTCTGAACCCGGTTCAAAACGGTCTAGACCAGTTACAACCAGTTTGGACCGGTGATGACCAGTCTAGACCGGCTGAAACCGGTTTCAACTGGTTCAAACCGGTCAGGACTGGTTCCAACCGGTTTAGACCAGTCTAAACCGGTTACAACTGGTCTACACCGTCTGAAACTGGCTAAAACCGGTTACAACTGGTTTCAACCGGTTCCAATCGGTCTGAACCGGTTCCAACCAGTCTAAATCGGTTCCAACCGGTCTAGATCCATTCAAACTGGCTTGAACTGGTTCCAAATGGTCTGAACTGGTTTCAACCGGTCTAGATCGGTTCCAAACGGTTTGAAACGGTTCCAACTGGTCTGAACCCGGTTCAAACCGGTATAGACCAGTTCCCACCAGTTCTAGACCAGTTTGGACCAGTAACGACCGGAGTAGACTGGCTGAAACTGGTTCAAACCGTTTGGGACTGGTTCCAACCGGTTTAGATCGGTTTGAACCGGTTCCAACTGGTCTACACCGGCTGAAACCCGCTTCAACCGGTTCCAACCAGTCTAGATTGGTTCAAGCCGGCTTCAACCAGTTCCAACCGGAGTTAACCGGTTCCAACCAGCTTGGACCGGTTCCAACCAGCTTGGACCGGTTCAAACCGGCTTCAATTGGTTCCAACTGGTCTGAACGGGTTCCAACCAGTCTAGATCGGTTCCAAACGGTTTGAAACGGTTCCAACTGGTCTGAACCCGGTTCAAACCAGTATAGACCAGTTCCAACCAGTTTGGACCGGTTACGACCGGCTGAAACCGGTTTCAACCGGTTCAAACCGGTCAGGACTGGTTCCAACCGGTTTAGACCGGTCTGAACCGGTTCCAACTGGTCTACACCGGCTGAAACCGGCTTCAACCAGTTCCAACCAGTCTAGATTGGTTCTAGCCGGCTTCAACCAGTTCCAACCGGTGTCGACCGGTTCCAACCAGCTTGGACCGGTTCAAACCAGCTTCAACCGGTTCCAACTGGCTTCAACCGGTTCCAACCGGTCTGAACCGGTTCCAACCGGTCTAGATCCATTCAAACCAGCTTGAACTGGTTCCAACTGGTCTGAACTAATATCAACCGGTCTAGATCGGTTCCAAACAGTTTGAAACGGTTCCAACTGGCCTTAACCCAGTTCAAACCGGTATAGACCAGTTCGAACCAGTTTGTACCGGTTACGACTGGTCTAGACCGGCTGACTGGTCTAGACCAGTTCAGACCGGTCTAAACTGGTTGGAACCAGTCCCAACCGGTTTGAACCGGTTGAAGAAGGTTTCAGCCGGTGTAGACCAGTTGTAACCGGTTCAGACCGGTCTAAACCGATTGGAACCAGACCGGTCTAGACCGGCTGAAACCGGTTTCAACCGGATCAAACTGGTCTAAACCGGCTAAAACCGGCTTCAACCGGTTCAAACCAGTCTAGATTGGTTCAAACCGTCTTCAACCAGTTCCAAACGGTTTCGACTGTTTCGAACCAGCTTGGACCGGTTCCAACCGGTCTAGATCCGTTCAAACCGGTCTAGATCAGATCCGTCTGAAACCGGCTTCAACCGGTTCCAACTGGCTTCAACCGGTTCCAACCGGTCTGAACTGGTTACAACCAGTCTAGATCGGTTCCAACCGGTCTAGATCCGTTCAAACCGGCTTGAACTGGTTCCAACTGGTCTGAACAGGTTCAAACCGGTTGGGACGGGTTCAAACCGTTTTAGACCGGTCTGAACCGGTTACAACTGGTCTACAACGGCTGAAACCTTCTTCAACCGGTTCCAACCAGTCTAGATTGGTTCTAGCTGGCTTCAACCAGTTCCAACCGGTGTTGACCGGTTTCAACCAGCTTGGAAAGGTTCAAACCGGCTTCAACCGGTTCCAACTGGCTTAAATTGGTTCCAACTGGTTCGAACCAGCTTGGACCGGTTCCAACCGGTCTAGATCCATTCAAACCGGTCTAGATCCGTCTGAAACCGGCTTCAACCGGTTCCAACTGGCTTCAACCGGTTCCAACCGGTCTGAACCGGTTCCAACCAATCTAGATCGGTTCCAACCGGTCTAGATCTGTTCAAACCGGCTTGAACTGGTTCCAACTGGTCTGAACTGGTTTCAACCGGTGTAGATCGTTTACAAACGGTTTGAAACGCCTCCAACTGGTCTGAACCCGGTCTAGATCCGTTCAAACCGGCTTGAACTGGTTCCAACTGGTCTGAATCGGTTTCAACCGGTCTAGATTGGTTCCAAACCGTTTGAAACGGTTCCAACTGGTCTGAACCCGGTTCAAAACGGTCTAGACCAGTTACAACCAGTTTGGACCGGTGATGACCAGTCTAGACCGGCTGAAACCGGTTTCAACTGGTTCAAACCGGTCAGGACTGGTTCCAACCGGTTTAGACCAGTCTAAACCGGTTACAACTGGTCTACACCGTCTGAAACTGGCTAAAACCGGTTACAACTGGCTTCAACCGGTTCCAATCGGTCTGAACCGGTTCCAACCAGTCTAAATCGGTTCCAACCGGTCTAGATCCATTCAAACTGGCTTGAACTGGTTCCAAATGGTCTGAACTGGTTTCAACCGGTCTAGATCGGTTCCAAACGGTTTGAAACGGTTCCAACTGGTCTGAACCCGGTTCAAACCGGTATAGACCAGTTCCCACCAGTTCTAGACCAGTTTGGACCAGTAACGACCGGAGTAGACTGGCTGAAACTGGTTCAAACCGTTTGGGACTGGTTCCAACCGGTTTAGATCGGTTTGAACCGGTTCCAACTGGTCTACACCGGCTGAAACCCGCTTCAACCGGTTCCAACCAGTCTAGATTGGTTCAAGCCGGCTTCAACCAGTTCCAACCGGAGTTAACCGGTTCCAACCAGCTTGGACCGGTTCCAACCAGCTTGGACCGGTTCAAACCGGCTTCAATTGGTTCCAACTGGTCTGAACGGGTTCCAACCAGTCTAGATCGGTTCCAAACGGTTTGAAACGGTTCCAACTGGTCTGAACCCGGTTCAAACCAGTATAGACCAGTTCCAACCAGTTTGGACTGGTTACGACCGGCTGAAACCGGTTTCAACCGGTTCAAACCGGTCAGGACTGGTTCCAACCGGTTTAGACCGGTCTGAACCGGTTCCAACTGGTCTACACCGGCTGAAACCGGCTTCAACCAGTTCCAACCAGTCTAGATTGGTTCTAGCCGGCTTCAACCAGTTCCAACCGGTGTTGACCGGTTCCAACCAGCTTGGACCGGTTCAAACCAGCTTCAACCGGTTCCAACTGGCTTCAACCGGTTCCAACCGGTCTGAACCGGTTCCAATCGGTCTAGATCCATTCAAACCAGCTTGAACTGGTTCCAACTGGTCTGAACTAATATCAACCGGTCTAGATCGGTTCCAAACAGTTTGAAACGGTTCCAACTGGCCTTAACCCAGTTCAAACCGGTATAGACCAGTTCGAACCAGTTTGTACCGGTTACGACTGGTCTAGACCGGCTGACTGGTCTAGACCAGTTCAGACCGGTCTAAACTGGTTGGAACCAGTCCCAACCGGTTTGAACCGGTTGAAGAAGGTTTCAGCCGGTGTAGACCAGTTGTAACCGGTTCAGACCGGTCTAAACCGGTTGGAACCAGACCGGTCTAGACCGGCTGAAACCGGTTTCAACCGGATCAAACTGGTCTAAACCGGCTAAAACCGGCTTCAACCGGTTCAAACCAGTCTAGATTGGTTCAAACCGTCTTCAACCAGTTCCAAACGGTTTCGACTGTTTCGAACCAGCTTGGACCGGTTCCAACCGGTCTAGATCCGTTCAAACCGGTCTAGATCCGTCTGAAACCGGCTTCAACCGGTTCCAACTGGCTTCAACCGGTTCCAACCGGTCTGAACTGGTTACAACCAGTCTAGATCGGTTCCAACCAGTCTAGATCCGTTCAAACCGGCTTGAACTGGTTCCAACTGGTCTGAACAGGTTCAAACCGGTTGGGACGGGTTCAAACCGTTTTAGACCGGTCTGAACCAGTTACAACTGGTCTACAACGGCTGAAACCTTCTTCAACCGGTTCCAACCAGTCTAGATTGGTTCTAGCCGGCTTCAACCAGTTCCAACCGGTGTTGACCGGTTTCAACCAGCTTGGAAAGGTTCAAACCAGCTTCAACCGGTTCCAACTGGCTTCAATTGGTTCCAACTGGTTCAAACCAGCTTGGACCGGTTCCAACCGGTCTAGATCCATTCAAACCGGTCTAGATCCGTCTGAAACCGGCTTCAACCGGTTCCAACTGGCTTCAACCGGTTCCAACCGGTCTGAACCGGTTCCAACCAGTCTAGATCGGTTCCAACCGGTCTAGATCCGTTCAAACCGGCTTGAACTGGTTCCAACTGGTCTGAACTGGTTTCAACCGGTGTAGATCGTTTACAAACGGTTTGAAACGCCTCCAACTGGTCTGAATCCGGTCTAGATCCGTTCAAACCGGCTTGAACTGGTTCCAACTGGTCTGAATCGGTTTCAACCGGTCTAGATTGGTTCCAAACCGTTTGAAACGGTTCCAACTGGTCTGAACCCGGTTCAAAACGGTCTAGACCAGTTACAACCAGTTTGGACCGGTGATGACCAGTCTAGACTGGCTGAAACCGGTTTCAACTGGTTCAAACCGGTCAGGACTGGTTCCAACCGGTTTAGACCAGTCTGAACCGGTTACAACTGGTCTACACCGTCTGAAACTGGCTACAACCGGTTCCAACTGGCTTCAACCGGTTCCAATCGGTCTGAACCGGTTCCAACCAGTCTAAATCGGTTCCAACCGGTCTAGATCCATTCAAACTGGCTTGAACTGGTTCCAAATGGTCTGAACTGGTTTCAACCGGTGTAGATCGGTTCCAAACGGTTTGAAACGGTTCCAACTGGTCTGAACCCGGTTCAAACCGGTATAGACCAGTTCCCACCAGTTCTAGACCAGTTTGGACCAGTAACGACCGGAGTACACTGGCTGAAACTGGTTCAAACCGGTTGGGACTGGTTCCAACCGGTTTAGATCGGTTTGAACCGGTTCCAACTGGTCTACACCGGCTGAAACCCGCTTCAACCGGTTCCAACCAGTCTAGATTGGTTCAAGCCGGCTTCAACCAGTTCCAACCGGAGTTAACCGGTTCCAACCAGCTTGGACCGGTTCCAACCAGCTTGGACCGGTTCAAACCGGCTTCAATTGGTTCCAACTGGTCTGAACGGGTTCCAACCAGTCTAGATCGGTTCCAAACGGTTTGAAACGGTTCCAACTGGTCTGAACCCGGTTCAAACCAGTATAGACCAGTTCCAACCAGTTTGGACCGGTTACGACCGGCTGAAACCGGTTTCAACCAGTTCAAACCGGTCAGGACTGGTTCCAACCGGTTTAGACCGGTCTGAACCGGTTCCAACTGGTCTACACCGGCTGAAACCGGCTTCAACCAGTTCCAACCAGTCTAGATTGGTTCTAGCCGGCTTCAACCAGTTCCAACCGGTGTCGACCGGTTCCAACCAGCTTGGACCGGTTCAAACCAGCTTCAACCGGTTCCAACTGGCTTCAACCGGTTCCAACCGGTCTGAACCGGTTCCAACCGGTCTAGATCCATTCAAACCAGCTTGAACTGGTTCCAACTGGTCTGAACTAATATCAACCGGTCTAGATCGGTTCCAAACAGTTTGAAACGGTTCCAACTGGCCTTAACCCGGTTCAAACCGGTATAGACCAGTTCGAACCAGTTTGTACCGGTTACGACTGGTCTAGACCGGCTGACTGGTCTAGACCAGTTCAGACTGGTCTAAACTGGTTGGAACCAGTCCCAACCGGTTTGAACCGGTTGAAGAAGGTTTCAGCCGGTGTAGACCAGTTGTAACCGGTTCAGACCGGTCTAAACCGGTTGGAACCAGACCGGTCTAGACCGGCTGAAACCGGTTTCAACCGGTTCAAACTGGTCTAAACCGGCTAAAACCGGCTTCAACCGGTTCAAACCAGTCTAGATTGGTTCAAACCGTCTTCAACCAGTTCCAAACGGTTTCGACTGTTTCGAACCAGCTTGGACCGGTTCCAACCGGTCTAGATCCGTTCAAACCGGTCTAGATCCGTCTGAAACCGGCTTCAACCGGTTCCAACCGGTCTGAACCGGTTCCAACAGGTCTAGATCGGTTCCAACTGGTCTAGATCCGTTCAAACCGGCTTGAACTGGTTCCAACTTGTCTGAGCTGGTTTCAACCGGTCTAGATCGGTTCCAAACGGTTTGAAACGGTTCCAACTGGTCTGAACCCGGATCAACCCGGGCTAGACCAGTTCCAACCAGTTTGCACCATTTACGACCAGTCTAGACTGGCTGAAACCGGTTTCAACCAGTTCAAACCAGTCTGGACTGGTTCCAACCGGTTTAGACCGGTCTGAACCGGTTACAACTGGTCTACACCGGCTGAAACCGGCTTCAACCGGTTCCAACTGGCTTCAACCGGTCTGAACCGGTTCCCCAACCAAACTAGACCCGTTCCAACCAGCTTGGACTGGTTCCAACCAGCGTCAACCGGTCTGGACCAGTTCCAACAGGTTTAGACCGGTTCAAACCGGCGTCAACCGGTCTGAACCGGTTCCAACTGGTCTAGACCGGATGAAACCGGCTTCAACCGGTTCCAACCAGTCTAGACCCGTTGTAACCAGCTTGGATAGGTTCAAACCGGCTTCAACCGGTTCTAACGGGTCCGGACCAGTTCCAACTGGTCTAGACCGGTTCCAACCAGCTTAGACCAGTTCAAACGGTCTAGACCGGATCCAAGCATCTTGGACCGGTTCCAACCGGCGTCAACGGGTTCCAACCGGTCTGAAACGGTTCCAACTGGTCTAGTCTGGATGAAACCGGCTTCAACCGGTTTAAATTGGTCTGGGCCGCTTCCAACCGATCTAGACTGGCTGAAACCGGTTCCAACCAGTCTAGACCGATTCAAACCTGCTTCAATCGGTTCCAACCTGTCTCGACTGGTTCCAACCAGCTTGGACCAGTTCCAACCAGTCTGAACCGGTTCAAACTAGCTTGAACCAGTTCTAAACGGTCTAGATCGGTTCCATCCGGTTTAAAGAGGATCCAACTGGTCTGAACCAGTCTAGACCAGTTCGAACCATCTTGGATCTGTTCCAAACAGCTTGGACCGATTCAAACCGGCTTAAACCGGTTACAACCAGTCTAGACCAGTTCAAACCGACTTCAACCAGTTCTAACCAATCTCGACTGGCTCCAACCACCTTCAACTGGTTCAAACCAGCTTCAGCCTTTTCCAACCGGTCTAGACTGGTTCCAAGCAGCTTGGACCGGTTCCAAATGTTCTAGACCAGACGAAACGTGCTTCAACCATTTCAAACCGGTCTGCATCGATTCCAACCAGCTTGTACCGGTTTCAACCGATCTAGACTGGCTGAAACCGGCGTCAACCGGTTCTTACTGCTCTGAACTGGTTCAGACTGGTCTAGACCGGTTCCAACCAGCTTGGACTGGTTCCAACAGGTCTAGTCCAGATGAAACTGCCTTCAACTGGTTTAAATCGGTCTGGACCGGTTCCAACCAGTCTAGGCCGGCTGAAACCGGTTTCAACCTGTTCCAACCAGTCTAGACCGGTTCAAACCGGCTTCAACCAGTTCCAACCGGTCTCGACCGGTTCCAGCCAGCTTGGACCGGTTCCAACCGGTCTGAACCGGTCCCAACCGCCAGATCGGTTCAAACTGCTCTAGATCCATTCAAACCGGCTTGAACTGGTTCCAACTGGTCTGAACTGGTTTCTACCGGTCTAAATCGGTTCCAACCGGTCTAGACCAGTTCCAACCAGGTTGGACCGGTTACAACTGGTCTACACCGGCTTCAACCGGCTTCAACCAGTTCCAACCAGTCTAGATTGGTTCAAGCCGGCTTCATCGAGTTCCAACCGATGTCGACCGGTTCCAACCAGCTTGGACCGGTTCAAACCAGCTTCAACCGGTTCCAACTGGCTTCAACCGGTTCCAACCGGTCTGAACCGGTTCCAACCAGTCTATATCAGTTCCAACCGGTCTAGATCCGTTCAAACCGGCTTGAACTGGTTCCAACTGGTCTGAACAGGTTTCAACCGGTGTAGATCGGTTCCAAACGATTTGAAACGGTTCCAACTGGTCTGAACCCGGTTCAAACTGGTCTAGACCAGTTCCAACCAGTTTGGACCGGTTACGACCAGCTGAAACCGGTTTCAACCAGTTCAAACCGGTCAGGACTGGTTCCAACCGGTTTAGACCGGTCTGAACCGGTTACAACTGGTCTACACTGTCTGAAATTGGCTTCAACCGGTTCCAACTGGCTTCAACCAGTTCCAACCAGTTTGGACCGGTTACAACCGGTCTAGACCGGTTCTAACCTGTCTCGACCGGTTCCAACCAGCTTGGACAGGTTCAAACCGGCTTCAACCAATTCCAACCAGTCTGAACCAGTTCCAAGCAGCTTGGACCGATTCAAACCGGCTTCAACCGGTTCCAACCGGTCTGGACCGATTCCCCCCAGCTTGTACTATAAGCCTTATTGGCACAAAGGTGGAGAACAAGTCTAGTACCCACTAAGGAAGAATGGCATTGTAAAATGTTTGAAGACGCCTGCTTCTTGGGAGGAAAGCAATGACAAACCTATACAGCATCTTAAAAAGCAGAGACATCACCTTGCCAACAAAGGTCCGTATAGTTAAAGCCATGGTTTTCCCAGTAGTGATGTATGGAAGTGAGAGCTAGACCATAAAGAAGGCTGGTCGCCGAAGAATTGATGCTTTTGAATTATGGTGCTGGAGGAGACTGTTGAGTACTTTGGCCACCTCATGAGAAGAGAAGACTCCCTGGAAAAGACCCTGATCTTGGGAAAGATGGAGGGCACAAGGAGAAGGGGACGACAGAGGACGAGATGGTTGGACAGTGTTCTCGAAGCTACCAGCATGAGTTTGACCAAACTGGGGGAGGCAGTGGAAGACAGGAGTGCCTGGCATGCTCTGGTCCATGGGGTCACGAAGAGTCGGACACTACTAAATGACTAAACAACAACAACAACAACATCATGCTCAACTGGCTGTTCTGATGAACAGGATAAGAGAAAACGAAGATGAGGAGGAATATACAAGGAGGAATGGATAATGTTTATTGAATATATTAAGAACCAATATAGACAAATACATAACTTATTTTTAATAGATGACAAATTGCATTATTGAAAAGATGCGGATTACGCGGACTAGCAGAAAAGCAGAGGAACCAGGTAAAGGCTGGAAGGGAAGTCATATGTAGACATCATGCATTTGGCACGAAGTTGCAAATGGGACACGGGGAGGGGGCTAAAGACTCTCTCTGCTCTTGAAAATGCAAATAAAAACCAATTAAAAGGAAGAAAGCATTGGGTAACAGCACGGATGACGCTTCGCGCCACCGAAGCCCCGCCTCCAACAAAGGTCACGCAAACGCCGAGACATCCGGTACACATATGTTGTTGTTGTTGTTGTTTAGTCGTTTAGTCGTGTCCGACTCTTCGTGACCCCATGGACCAGAGAACGCCAGGCACCTCTGTCCTCCACTGCCTCCCGCAGTTTGCTCAAACTCATGCTGGTAACCTCGAAAACACTATCCAACCATCTCGTCCTCTGCCGTCCCCTTCTCCTTGTGCCCTCCATCTTTCCCAACATCAGGGTCTTCTCCAGGGAGTCTTCTCTTCTCATGAGGTGGCCAAAGTACTGGAGCCTCAGCTTCACAATCTGTCCTTCCAGTGAGCACTCAGGGTTGATTTCCTTCAGTATGGAGAGGTTTGATCTTCTTGCAGTCCATGGGACTCTCAAGAGTCTCCTCCAGCACCATAATTCAAAAGGGCCTATATACAACAGTGCAAAAAAAAAAAAGTCGGGCTAGATCTTCCCTGTTAATTGCGCAGGAGCCTGGTCCTGACAAAGAGAGAGGAGAGGCGCGCTGCTCTTCAAGCCACTTTCCCCACCCCCTCACTCCAAGCGCGTCGCACGAACAGGCACTTCCGCCACTCGCTTCCCCGCACATGGCGGAGGCCGCCCAATGGCAACCGGAAGGGGGGCTGCGTCAGTGCGTCACGGGAGCGCGGAACTCTACGGGATATTTTTTTTGGCGGCGGTTTGATTCCTCCCAAGATGGCGGCGGCTTTCCCTCAGTCGTTCGGCTCTCGCCGCAGCCGCTCAGGCTGGGACGGGACGGCGGGAAGGAGAGCGGCGGCGGCGGCTGCTCCGGCCTTGGTGGCGTTGGCGGCCGCCGTCGCCGCCGTCGCCTCGGCTTCGCAAGACCCCGGCGCGGCGGGGCGGCCAGTGAGCGAGCTGAGCGGGTCCAACTGGAGCCTCCTGCTGCAAGGCCAGTGGATGGTCCAATTGTGAGTCGCTTGCGGCGCTTCGGGGACTCTCGGACTACGACTCCCGGCGGCCCCTGCGCGAGCGCTGCCCTCCGGGGCTGCTGGGAGTTGTAGTCCAAACCTTCCAGGAAGGGCGGGGCGGGGACACCACTAAGCAGGCTGGTTTCAGAATTGCTCAGGATCTAAATGGAGGAAGCTGGACTCTGGTGGGTGGCAGTCGGTGGGTTTGGAGGCTCCCTCCCTCTGGTTCCTTTGGCTTCACCAGGCACAATTTTTTTTTTACATTGATTAAATTTATACCTGGAGAAATGGGAGGGACCCCAGCAGGTCATCTAGTCCAACCCGCTCCCCTGCCCTGCAGGGATATTAAGATGCCGGCCCTAATGTGATTCAAAACCATACCAGACCCTTCTTCTGGAGTTGATTCAGACTCTCTGATTGTCTTCTGCAATACAGTTAAGGTCATTTCATTTTAGGTGGCTTGCGGGTGGGAGTGGGGAGGCACAAGCGTTCATAGTTTTCTTGTTTTGATGCTGGGGATTAAAACAAGAAAACTATGGAGTCCGTCCCGACAAGTCAGCCTGGATAGGTCAGTGGGTTGGAGCGTGGTGCTAATAACGGCAAGGTTGCAGGTTGTGATCCCTGTATGGGACAGCTGCATATTCTTGCATTGCAGAGAGTTGGACTAGATCAATCGTTACCAACCTTTTTCTGGCCATGTCTCAACTAAGTATCTCTAAAACGCTGACCCCACCCCCTTGGCATATAATTCTTTTATTCAAAAAGTGAACTCCTGTTCACGTGGAGGAAGCCTAAAAGGCCATGAACTTGGTCTAACCAGGGGTTGGCAAGGTTTACCAGCCATGGGCTGGATCACTCCCATGGAGATTGACCATGGGCCGGACTGGCGCAGCGCAGTGCCGGAAATAGCTTCTGCTCATGCCCAGATGCCGAAAATCATGCCTACACAGAACTGGTTTTCGGTGTTTGGACATGCGCAAATGCGATTTCCAGTATCTGCGCATGCACAAACGTGATTTCCGGTGCTGCTTGGTGAGTCCCCACGCTACACTGCGTTTGGCGCAGCATGTGGGGAACTTGCCAAGCGGGTGGCTCAGTTCAGGGGTGGCTTGTGGGCTGGTAAAATGGTCTTTGTGGGCCGCATCTGGCCCATGGGCCTCATGTTGCTGCCCCCTGGTCTAACTCATTCTTGAATTGCCCCCTTGTGGGCTGTGTGCCCCATGTTGGGAACCACGGGTCTAGATGATTCCTCAGCATCCCTTCCAGATCTGCAATTCTAGGATTCTAAGAGGCGTCCAACTTAGAATCATAGAATTATAGAGTTGGAGGGGGGTCCTTTCCACTGTCAAACAGCGTTTACCATCAGAAAATTATTCCTGATGTTGAGGCGGAATCTCTGTTCTTGTAAATCCATGGGTTCGGGCCCTAGCTTCCAGAGCAGGTGAAAGCAAACTTGCTGCATCCTCTATGTGACAGCCCTTTAGATACTAGAAGATGGCTATCCTGTCTCACCTCAGACTCCTCTTTTCCAGGGTAAACACAGGTAACTCCCTCAAATGTTCCTCACATCCTGCCCTTCCAGGGTTTTTTATGGTGCATTGCTGGTCTTGTTCTGTTTGCTGGTCCCTGATTATCAGGCAACATCACTCTCACCTGGTGGCATGGCTTGCGTTTCTTACCTTTGCTCCCATCTCAGGGCTGGCCCACTCAGGAGGCCAGGTGAGGTGATGGCCTCAAGACAGCAGCATCCAAGGGACAACAATTCCCAATTTCGATCTCACCATCCCGCCTCTGTTCTTGATGTAAATCTCCACTCGCTCCTTCTTCCCTGTTGGGGAGGGTGCTCTTTTGTGGGGGATCGATTGCCACAGGTGCTCAATGTATTAGGCCGGTCCTGCCTATGAATCCTCACGTCATTTAGAGATGTGTATGCCCATGGCTTTTTTAATTTTAGGGATGTCAAATCCCACCCATAGCTTCTTAAAGGTAAAGGGACCCCTGACTGTTAGGTCCAGTCACGGACGACTCTGGGGTTGCGGCGCTCATCTTGCTTTGTTGGCCGAGGGAGCCGGAGTACAGCTTCCAGGTCATGTGGCCAGCATGACTAAGCTGCTTCTGGCGAACCAGAGCAGCGCACGGAAACACCGTTTACCTTCCCGCCGGAGTGGTACCTATTTATCTACTTGCACTTTGACGTGCTTTCGAACTGCTAGGTTGGCAGGAGCTGGGACCGAGCAAAGGGAGTTCACCCCATCGTGGGGATTCGAACTGCCGACCTTCCGAGCAGCAAGCCCTAGGCTCTGTGGTTTAGACCACAGCGCCACCCGCATCTCCCATAGCTTCTTAGCTACCTAATAATGCGGCACAGCTTTTCTCTTGCCTTGGCAGGCTTGTTGGAGGCGTATTGAAAAAGGAGACACCTTTTTAGGAATTTACAGAAGAGCCCTGTTGGCTTGGGCCAAAGGTCCAGCTAACCTAGCATCCCTCTTTCCCACTGTGACACCCAGCTGCTTATTGGCAACCCCTAGACATGAAGGAAACAGCACCCCCATATGCTCCCCAGTCATGAGTATTCAGAGGCATATTCTGCCTCTGCTGCTGTGAGTAGAAACCATTGATCTCCAAATTCTCTCTCTCTTTCTTTGCATTTAGGGTGTAACTGTATGTAGAGTTTCTGTAGTCATTCTGCCAACTTTGTAAAGTAAATAACTATATCTCTGTACTGCAGATTAAAGGTTAGACGGAGGAAGAATGGCGGATCTGCAAATGGCCACTTAATTTCTGAATTTATGGCCGAGATTGCTTTTAGCGATCTGTGCTATAACTGGTCATTTCATACATCTGACTGGGAGAGAGAAGGCTGTCTTAGTTTAGGCCATGCAGGCATAGATAAGTTTTTAAAAAAATAAAAAGAGAGCAATAGGCAGCTTAAAAAATGTTTCACCTGAACCATTTGCATACACATTTTCTAGAGGATGTTTGTTAACATGGCAGCTGGTAACTCAAGCACAGCTTCCTTTTGCACATTTTGGGCCTTCATAGGATGGAATCTAATTTGTATGGAAACTGCAGAAGTGTTGTAAAACCACTTGTTAGAAACTGGAAGACTGACAATCTGCTTACAGCTCCAGTTGATTTTTTTTTATTTTTTTTAAAAAAAGATAATTTGAATTCAGTGGTACCTCGGGTTAAGTACTTAATTCGTTCCGGAGGTCCGTTCTTAACCTGAAACTGTTCTTAACCTGAAGCACCACTTTAGCTAATGGGGCCTCCTGCTGCCGCAGCGCCGCCAGAGCACGATTTCTGTTCTCATCCTGAAGCAAAGTTCTTAACCTGAAGCACTATTTCTGGGTTAGCGGAGTCTGTAACCTGAAGCGTATGTAACCTGAAGCGTACTTAACCTGAGGTACCACTGTAATAGCAATTCAAGAGAGGGATCCACTACAGTTTAAAAGCAAAAAATATTGTGTGAGAAGCTGCTCATTCAAGAACTTAGCTGTTTTCTAGCAAAGAAATGACAACCACATCTGAAGAAATGTGTTTTATGAGTATAGAGAAGGTATGGCCCCTTTGCGGTTTTCCTGCTTGGATCAGGATTTATGAACTGAATCTAGTTAGACTGCCCAGAGTTATATTTTTGTATAACAGTTTTTAAGGCACTGAAAGTGGCTGTAGTTTGGAATCCAAAGTTTGCTGCAGTTGTCCTCTAAATTTGTCTTTATTCCTAAATGGACAGTTCCTAGAAAGTGTGTGCAACAGAAACGCTGCTATTAAATAGCAGTAAATCCTTTGGTAAACTTGAACTCATGTTAGTTTACTTTGTGGACAAAGAGGATATTGACAGGCATGTTCTTTAATTATTTATTTTATTATATGATAACAGAATAGTTGGTGTTAAGGGGACATTAGCATTGGTCTCTGTCCAGCAGCATATTATCCGGACACTTTCTGCATGGGTAGGGAGCTTCAGATGTTAGTAGGTCGGATGGCCGAAATATTGGGAAATAATAGATAAAACTGGAGACAATTGGAGGCTGCAGAGCTTTGAAAAATTAAAGAATAGGGTGCAAGACTGGTTTCATTATGCTCAAATTCAAGAGGTTTTTAAGTTGGACAAAAGAATAGGATTCCAGGTGGAAAAATCGAAATTAGAGACAGAACTGTTAGAACCTAAGACCAAGGTACTCTCGAGAATGTATAACTTGCTGCTTAAATGGAACACTCAGGATGAGATAGTCAAATCAGCCATGATAAAATGGGCTCAGGATAGTGGGTACAACATTATGTTCGAAGACTGGGAAAGGTTATGGACCACTGGAATGAAATTCACGGCATGTAATGCTCTGAAGGAGAATATTATGAAAATGATATACAGGTGGTACATGACCCCAGTCAAACTTGCAAAAATATACCATCGGTCTGATAATAAATGTTGGAAATGTAAGGAGGCTGAAGGGACATTCTTTCACCTTTGGTGGACTTGTCCAAAAGTGAAGGCCTTCTGGGAAATGATCTACAATGAGTTAAAAAAGGTGTTTAGGTACACCTTTCCTAAGAAACCAGAGGCCTTCCTCCTGGGCATTGTGGACCAAAAGGTGTTAAAGAAGGATAGAACACTTTTTATGTATGCAACTACAGCAGCAAGAATACTTATTGCAAAATATTGGAAGATACAAGATCTTCCCACGCTGGAAGAGTGGCAGACGCAGTTGATGGACTATATGGAACTGGCTGAAATGACTGGCAGAATCCGAGATTTGGGAGAAGAGACAATGGAAGAGGACTGGAAGAAATTTAAGGACTATTTACAAAAACATTATAAGTTGTACGAATGTTAAGAATCTGCATGATTTGGAAATTTTAGTTCCTCCAACTAGATTGGGAAAATAGAAAGTTAAGTTATAAGTAAGAAAAAGTTGAAATTTAAAGTTATTTTATGTATTATCTTAAGGTATAAATATTTGACAAAAGGTACTTTAAATTTAGAAGTAAAATATTTTGAAAGATATAAAAAAGATACGAAACAAGGTAATAATTTGCTGATATGTTTATTGTAAAGAACGCAGGGTGAGGGAGATGTGGGGAAGTCCAGTTAGTAACGTAAAAATTCATTTTGAAAGTTGGATTATTTTTCTTTTTTCTTTCTTCTGGTTTGTTCTTTTTTCCTTTTCTGTAAATTGAAAATGCAATAAAATTTTTATATAAAAAAACAAAAAAACAAAACAGATGTTAGCAATTTTGGTGGGATATGCACTGAAAAAGAAGAAGAGTTTGGAGGTGGGAACTGTCTAATTCAATGAATGTAAAGGAAGAATCGCAAAATGGTGAGGCATTGGTGCAGCAGGGGGATAGCTTCGCTCATTAAAAATTTTCAGGGCAACATTAATATCCTTAAGCTGAAAGGTTAAAATTGGGAGCCCACTATTTATTCTCAAATTCTTTTTCATTCAAAGGAATCTTTGCCATGCTCTTTGGCCGAAAGGTTTCTCAAAAGACATTCTCAGCATTCAGGGTTACAGTCTAAAAGACATGAATTTGCCAGTTCAGTTTGCCTCCCACAATGCTACTCCTACCAAATCACTGTTGCTGCTGTTGATACACAATGGTAACTATGGTTGAAGGTCAATCCAGGCTGGAGCAATTCATAAGCGTGTGTTCTCACTCACACACTTTCTCAATAGTTTACTTCAAAATAGAAACCCTCCTTGCTAGAGCACACAGCGTGTACGTCTGTAGCAAAGCATGTTGCAGGTGTGTATGTGGATGCCACTGATCCCTATTCTGGCAGTGTGTAGCTGAGAGCATGCATGCTCTCTCATACATTTATTTCCCAGGTCTTGTTTCACCTTACCCAACCAGCAGCCCATCATGTATTATCCAGCTGCACATTACTGAGCGTATGAGGATTTGGTTGTGCTCACGTCACCCAGCAGCCCACTTGGCCCCAGATACATGCTATATAAACATCAAACATTGAAAAACAAAATATCCTATACAAGCAACAAACAAACCAATAAATCAGTAGAAACTAATAATAATAATAATAATAATAATAATAATAATAATAATAGTGTCTGAAACGAGTGTTGACATTTTGGGTCTGGAAGAGAGCCCATGCTCTGGGTCATCATCATAGAAATAGTTTGTTATCTTGGATGCCGATACAATGACCTAGAAATAAATTTCCCGTCCTTTATTTTCTGGAAATTGCAAGAACTGCATGGGGAGTGTATGTAGAGGAAGAAGGCAGAGAAAGTTATGTTTCTGTTTGTTTAGTTTAGCTTGTGTAGTTTGCTTACCATATACGTTTCTTCTGTCAAGACAAAGTGGCTTACATTAAAAGATAAAAATACATCGAAAACAAGAATTTTAACTATTGTTCTGTTATGTACACTAGATTCAGCCGCAATGGAAACAATTAGAATACAGCAACTTAGTTTAAAAAATCCAATAGATAGCTTTTGATATGTGAGAGGCAGCTGCTAATAGTCTGAAAATCGGCAAATAGGGCTCCAAGTGTATATTCATCAAGAGGGAGAGTTACAGTCTTGCTGCCACCAGTGAGATGGCTCTGTTCTTGTGTCTGCCTGCTGGATCTCATTTTTCTGGAACCTCTGGATGTTGTTAGACTCAATTCCCATCATCCCCAGCCTGGCCAATGGTCAGTGATGACAGGAGATCTGGTCCAGCAACAGCTGGAGGGTCACACATTGCCCCCCTTTGTGCCAGTCTTATATGAATGGACACCACCTTAAATGGCCAGCCAGGTTCATATGGAAATATTTCTGAGGTGGCCTGGTCTAAAGCCATTAAAGGCAAACACCAGGGCTTTGAAACAGGTCAGGAAACAAACGGGCAATCCATTCAGGTGATACAAGACTGGAGTCGCTCGCTTTCTTGCTTCTAGTGCCAGAAAGCATTTTGTGCCAGGTGGAAGTCTTACGACTACTTTTAAAGGCAGCAAATGTGACAGTAACCTGGTATGGAGTAATGTGGCAGAAATATACAGGCAGCTCCAAATTTACACGGGGGTTATGTTCCAAAGCACTGTGTGTTTAAGTGAGATTGTGTATATTTGAAACACCCCACTCCACCTCGTTTTGTGGCATTTTTGTGATATTTTCGGGTCACTTCCGGGTTTGGTATGATGTAGCACACACATTGGACGTGCCTACATTGTTCTCTGCCTGTGACTGATATTCCTCAGGGAATTTCCTATTGGTGATACATTGCAGACTTTCCAGATATGGAAATGTGTGCAATCACTAAATCATGTTGTCACTTTCCTTAGCTATGCCCCTTGGTGTCCCGCTTGTCAGGAGATGGAATCGGCATGGGAGGCTTTTGCAGAAAACAGCAAAGACCATGAACTCAGCGTGGGCAAGGTGGATGTCACTCAAGAACCAGGTAAGCCAAAATTCTCTTTTTAGTGGGGAACTTTAATACAAATATATTTACATGCTTGTTTTCAATAGGGTATTCCTTATGCATTGTTAATTTATGGAACTGAAAATCCAGCATTTCCTTTCAAATTCTAGACATTACTTCTTCAGCAGGTGAGGCAAACCTCTGGCTGCAGGGTTCCCATCTGGCCTGGGAGGGTATTTCCCCCAAACCACAGCTGCTATTTTTTGGTCAATCTGGTGGGGCAGATTGAATGAATGAATGAAAATTTATTTGCGTCCGCCACCGGCCATAGCAACAAAAGAACATTGTGATATACACAGAACAAAATGAAAGTCGATTATATAAAAGACAGTTTAGAGTCCTGAATCAACTGTCAAATAGTGGACCTTATTCTGATTGCTCCAGCTAAAAACATTGCAACCTTTGCTGTCATCTGTTCCTCTTGATCTGCCAGGAGAAAGGACATTGTGGCAGTGGTTGGGCGACCCAGAATGGACAATAAAAGAGGGATGGTAATCTTGTTCCTCAGGTCTTTGTAAAGAGTGCACGCCAGGAGGGCATGTGCCACTGATTTCGTACTGCCATCTCTGCAGGGACATAAGCATTTTTCGTGTGGACATAAGCATTTTTCGGTTGGGGGAAGCCGCCAGGTCCCCAACTCTGTACTTCGGCATACATTGTTAACTAGACATATTTTAACTCCATACTGGAACATTGCTGCTATTGTGGGAATATGATAATTTAACTACAAGTTAACTTGAGCGTTTGGCTGGACGAGCTGGAACACGGTGTTCTTTGATGTATTCAATTTGACCCAGATGGCAAGAGGTCTGGGAACCCTTTATGTAAATTTTTTACCCTTGACCTGAGTTGTGCTACTGTTCATCTGCTCACTTAAAGTTAGCAGTGCTTTTATGCATGCTAACTAGAGGATGTTCAGAGTTTTGCTGGAGGAGATCTTTAAAATTATCCATTAAAATGAGGAAATAATTGAATCTGAAGAGTAGGAGTTGTCACCTAATTGTAAGTGAGGCTTTGAGGCTTGGGGAAAAATATCAGTATGAATTTCAAGAGAAGCTAAAAGAGTTTTGATTAGCAAAAGTTCTTGCTGGGTGTGCATGTCTTTTGCCTTAACCATACAGTGGTGCCCCGCAAGACGAATGCCTCGCAAGACGGAAAACCTGCAAGATGAAAGGGTTTTCCATTTGCGAGTTGCTTCGCAAGACGAATTTCCCTATGGGCTTGCTTCGCAAGAAGAAATCTCCGGGGACCTCTTTTAAATGCTGGCTGTGGGGAGCAAAGCCTTCCCCCCCCCCCCTCCGGCCTTCAGAAGAGGTCCAGGAAGGCCGGCGGGGGCCGAAAGGCTTTGCTCCCCACCGCCAGCATTTTAAAAGCAGTCCGGGATAGCAGGGAAGCGCTTCCCGCTATCCCGGACGGCTTTTGACGGCAGGCAGGGGGGAGCAAAGACTTTTGCCCCCCGCCGGCCTTCAGAAGAGATCCTGGACCTCTTCTGAAGGCCGGCAGGGGGCAAAAGTCTTTGCTCCCCACCGCCAGCATTTAAAAGAGCTCCGCGGAGATTTCCCTATGGGCTTTCTTCTTGTGAAGCAAGCGCGTCCTGGACGGCTTTTGAATGCCCGCCAGCATTTTAAAATTGCCCCGGACAGCGGAGAGCTGGCATTCAGAAACCGAGTTTGCTCAAAGAACATTTTTAAAAACCCCGGGACAGCGGAGAAGTCCTCCGCTGTCCCGGGGTTTTTTAAAATGCTGGGGGTGGGAAGAAAAGCCCTTGCCCCCCCCCCCAGCCTTCAGAAGAGGTCGGGGGACAGACTGTCCCCGGACCTGGTCTGAAGGCGGTTTCCATAGGAACGCAATGATTGATTTTCAATGCATTCCTATGGGAAACCGTGCTTCGCAAGACGAAAAACTCGCAAGAAGAAAAAATTTGCGGAACGAATTAATTTCGTCTTGCGAGGCACCACTGTACATGCTTCTGCAGGTAGCTCGCAAAAACACATACTGATAACATCTTTGCATTTAATTCAGTGATTGGTTATTCATGCTCCAACTCCACTTGTTGCTCCTCCCTTGGTGATGGTGATTACCGGTAACATTTTCAGCCATTCCACCACTGCATGTCACTAATGCTTATTAGTTTTTTGTTCCGTTTATAAGATTTGTTGATCCTTTTGTTGTAGAGATAAAGCCAGTTGTGCAGTAGCTGCAGCTGTAGTTCCACTCCTCCTTTGGAAGGCAATTGCTGTCTCTCAGTTTAATAGCAATCTGTGTGGCCTGCTTTAAGTCGGCCCATACAAATCTATCATATGCTGATTGATAACCAGATTTTTTAAAAAAATTTAAATTGAATTTTTAAAATAAAATGCTTTTGGAGGAAAAATCTTTCTAAAGACAGTTTTCTACTTAAGTTGCATTATAGTCTGAAGGCTATCCATCAGGAATTAATTAATTAATTAAATTAATTAATTAATTAATTTGGTTTGTTATATGACTGTGTTTAGGAAAGCAGAATAATGTCCTGGGGGGAAACTACTGAAAATACTTTTTTACTTCCTTAGGCGTAAGTGGTCGCTTCTTTGTTACGACACTCCCCACGATTTACCAGTAAGTACCTCATTTCATTTGTCTGACAATGGCAACCGTTTGCTATTGGAAGACAGTATCTGTCTGTGCCAGTTTTCGGGGGCTGGGATATTGTTAGGATAAGCAGAACAACAGAGGTCATGGAAAAACGTGGGCCAACTGTTGGTGTTCTGGAGAATGTAGCAACTGTCTCCTGGTATGCCCTGTGGATGACATTAAGGTCCATAAATAATGCTTTGGAAGTCCCGAGCCCCAAGGAGGTTAGATTGGCCTCAACCAGGGCCAGGGCCTTTTCAGCTCTGGCCCCGGCCTGGTGGAACGCCCTACCGCAGGAGATCAGGGCCCTGTGTGATTTGACACCTTTCTGCAGGGCCTTCAAGATGGAGCTGTTCCGCCTGGCCTCTGGGCTGGACTCAGTCTAACCCCCCCTCTCATTTTTTATTTTATTTTTTTGGATGGAACCCCTTTTATGGGATTTGTATATTCATTTTCCCTCGGCTCATTTTGCTGACCCATGTAGGACCAGCATGGATAGTTGGCCCTGGTGAATATTTGACGTTTTCTCTCCTTATGGCTTTGATATATAGGCTACCACTAAAACGAGGCTGCATTTTAAGCTGCATTTTAAACTGTATTCTAACTTATATTTTAATCAGCTCTTTTATTTGTAATGTTTTTACTGTATTTATATTCAATGTTAGCTGCCCTGAGCCCTGTCTTGGCCGGGGAGGTTGAGGTATAAATTATTATTATTATTATTATTATTATTATTATTATTATTATTATTTCCTCAGTGGAACTATAGTTGAGGCTCTGAGTGTGTTGGAATTAAAGGTTTTTCAGGTTCAAAGGTGCACTGTTCTCTCCACAGTTTCTGGCGCAGATAAAACAGGAATCCCTTTAAATAAAGTAACTAAGTGAAGATGAGGCAACACTGAATTCACTGTGCTACCGTGAGGGACCACAAATGATTCTCCCTGCAGCAACTTCTATTAACACTGCAGATGCATCAACACAATAGTTCCTCCTCCTCCTTCTTAAAAAAATAATTTTTATTAAAGATTCTCATGAACTACAAAAGAACATGCAATCTCTCTCTCTCTCTCTCTCTCTTTTTGATCAGATTATAAAGTCTTTTGGTTACTTTCAATGTAAGACAATATGATATCCAGAGGTAGGGGGAGAGAGTGGGTGATAAACTTGCACACTATTTCCCCCCGTTTTTCCAACTTGCTATATGTGTGAGATTTTTATGTCAGCATCATTTGGGTAGGTTCTCTTCTGTACATTTGTTTGGTTTACATGGGCATTGAGAGGGGGTCCCAGGGTGTGGTTGTTGGCCTTTGATTAACAGCAGCGAGATTCATTTCCATGTGTGGAAGGGGGGTAACCATAGCTCCTTCTGTGTGTTTTGGTTTTATACAATTACCTGTTTTTATTTTTAGCGCAAAGGATGGAGTGTTTCGAAGATACCGTGGCTTGAGGACGCTGGAGGACTTAGAAGCCTATATCCTGGAGAGAAAGTGGGAAGCTGTAGAACCTGTGGCTGGATGGAAGTCCCCCTCATCCATTACGTAATTGTGTTACAGTACCTTGTCTTGTTGAAATTGCATCTTTATATATTTTTGCGGGGTTGGGGGGAGTTGAAAACTAGCTTTAATTATTCTAGCTCAGGGGTAAGCAGACTTTTTCAGCAGGGGGCCGGTCCACTGTCCCTCAGACCTTGTGGGGGGCCGGACTATATTTTTTTTGGTGGTGGGGAATGTACAAATTCCTATGCCCCATAAATAACCCAGAGGTGCATTTTAAATAAAAGGACACATTCTACTCATGTAAAAACATGCTGATTCCCAGACTGTCCGCAGGCAATTGGGCCAGATCTGGCCCCCGGGCCTTAGTTTGCCTACCCATGGTTTAAATCAGGGGTCAGCAAACTTTTTCAGCAGGGTGCCGGTCCACTGCCCCTCAGACTTTGTGGGGGGCCGGACTCTATTCTAAAGGGGAAAAACTAAATGAATTCCTATGCCCCACAAATAACCCAAAGATGCATTTTAAATAAAAGCACACATTCTACTCATGTGAAAATACCAGGCAGGCCCCACAAATAACTCAGAGATGCATTTTAAATAAAAGGACATATACTCATGTTAAAACACCAGGCAGGACCCACAAATAACCCAGAGATGCATTTTAAATAAAAGGACACATTCTACTCATGTAAAAACACGCTGATTCCCGGACTGTCCGCGGGCCAGATTTAGAAGGCTATTGGGCCGGATCTGGCCCCCGGGCCTTAGTTTGTTTACCCATGTTCTAGCTCCTTAACATTTAGGGTGACTTTCTGTGGTGTGTATTTCCCCAGCCCATATCATTGGCTACCACTCACTGGTAGGGAATGTGCCACACTTGTGACATCAGAAAACAGGTAATTGTTCTAGATGTCATGGAATGAGTGATTTGAATGTTCACTTGCTGTTTGGACAGTAGCCACATGCTTGTAGCAACTAAGTGTATTAATATTATTTTTAATAAATTTATTCATTTGGTTTTTCAAATTAAGGTTTTACAATCAGATATCCAACATATATCATAAAAACAAGATGTCAAAGAATCTCCTGGACTCCCCTCCTCCCCTTTGTGGGTCCTGTTGTTAGTCATTTCCTACTGCATCTTTTATTATACTCCAAATCTTTTACATCTCCATTATATCTAAAATTCACCATTTTATTCCACTCCTACTTACAATTTTAACTTACAATGGTATTTAAGATAAATTATAATTTCCCCCCATTCCTTATTAAAATTTTGGTCTTCCTGATTTCTGATTCTTCCAGTCATTTTTGCCTTTTCGGCATAATCCATCTGCCATTTTATGTAGCCAGGACTTTATCTTCTTTCCATCTCTGGGCCAATAACATCCATGCAGCGGTGATCGCATACATAATCTTTTCTGCTCCATTGGGATTTTGGCACCTAGAATTCCTAAAAGAAAGCCTTCAGGTTTTTTAGAAAAAAGTAATTTTAAATTTTTTTCCCAATTCATTATATATCATTTCCCAAAATTCTTTTACTACCTTTAAGTGTATTAATATTGAGTAGTGAGACCCAATGAGGATAAAATATGGTGATAAAATGGTAATGGTAAAATATGAAGCACAATAGAGCACAATTGAGTAATGAGGCACGGTTTTTGCAGTTTTTATGTAAGAGCTGAGAAACCGGACGCTTCTCTGTGAAAATCTGTTTAACTCTTTGCGCGAAACTGTCATAGGAAGGTAAGAACCTTCTACAGTGATCTGTGAACTATTACATACAGTCAAATGACTTGTTCTTGTCTTCAGAGCATATCACCTAGCTCTTGTTTAGCTGTTTAATCGTGTCCAACTCTTTGTGACCCCATGGACCAGAGCATGCCAGGCACTCCTGTCTTCCACTGCCTCCCGCAGTTTGGTCAAACTCATGCTAGTAGCTTCGAGAACACTATCCAGCCATCTCGTCCTCTGTCGTCCCCTTCTCCTTGTGCCCTCCATCTTTCCCAACATCAGGGTCTTTTCCAGGGAGTCTTCTCTTCTCATGAGGTGGCCAAAGTATTGGAGCCTCAGCTTCAGGATCTGTCCTTCCAGTGAGCACTCAGGGCTGATTTCCTTCAGAATGGATAGGTTTGATCTTCTTGCAGTCCATGGGACTCTCAAGAGTCTCCTCCAGCACCATAATTCAAAAGCATCAATTCTTTGGTGATCAGCCTTCTTTATGGTCCAGCTTTCACTTCCATACATCACTACTGGGAAAACCATAGCTTTAACTATTCGGACCTTTGTTGGCAAGGTGATGTCTCTGCTTTTTAAGATGCTGTCTAGGTTTGCCATTGCTTTTCTCCCAAGAAAAGAAGATGAACCTGAGGGGCTCATCTTCCAGCGTCATAACTTTTATATAGCTGTTGTTTTTGTCCATGGAGTTTTCTTGGCAGGGATACTGGAGTGGCTTGCCGGTTCCTGCTCCAGGTGGATCATGTTTGGTCAAAACTCTCCACTATGACCTGTCCATCTTGGGTGCCCTGCTCGGCATAGTTCATTGCTTCTCTGAGTTATTCAAGCCCCTTCGCCACGGCAAGGCAGTGACCCCTGAAGGGGCCCTACATCTTATAATGGTCAAAACATATAATTTCTGTCATTATCCCCTACTACACTATTAAATTATGGTGTAGATGGTCAAAGATTAGTGCAGATCAAGAAGGATGTGACATAGAACATGTAAGAATACTTAATTTGTCATGCTTTATCCAATGACATTGGTATAAACCAGATATTTGTTCTTTATTAGGATGCATGGAATGGCAGGACTCTTCCATTTATCTGCATGGATCAGGGTGAGTAAATGTTCCCCAATTAATTCTATATCATAAGTAGCTTGCACAATGCATTGTCAATGGCATTGTCATGGAACTAATGGTATAACCCCATACGTAATGCTAATGAAATGTGAGGTTAGCTCTGTATCCCGTGGAGAAGCCTTTGTACTTTTCAGAACTCAGTTCATATGCTGTTGGCTAATTTACTTTATTTCAGCTATATAGTAAATTTCAAAACGGTGGTGGTTTATCATATCAGAACTTCTGTACTCTAGTAACTGAACACTAGCTGTTGGAATGGGAAATTTATGAGGCTGTCACAAGCAAACTCTTGGAAAGGACTCTTATTTACCATATTGCATGCTTAAATTCTAGTCACCAGAATATGCTGCAAGAGGCTTTTTTTTAAAAAAAAAAAAAAAAAGCAAGGAGTACAATTTCCACTCTGATAATTACAGTGTGCAGTGACATTAACTAGTTTGTAGCTGGCTTTAATTTTTTACCAAACTGCATTTATTTATTTTTATAATTTATATCATGACCTTCAGTGCAAGTTTATGTTCCCAGGGAGGCTAACAGTGCTGTAAGAAACAATCATGGGGAGACATGGCTAGTCCTGACATAGTTAGGTTTTAGGTGGAAATTAAAGGCATGCCTGTTTTTCCAGGCTCTTGGTAGATAATGTAGACAAGAATTTACTGCAGACTGTAGTTTATCTTTTGCTGTTTTAGCTGTTAGTTGAGTTGCTTGCTATATATATATATATATATATATATAATTGCTGCATTGCATTTTATCATTTTGCACTCTGAGAAAGGAATACTGGGGTCTTGATGTTGTTGTTGATGACAATGCTGCAAAAAATAGAAAATAAACCATGCAAATTAACACAGCAGCTGTCCATCCAGATAGAGTAGCTTAGGTTTTTACCATACTTTTTACCATACTTTTCCATGTATGACTAGGCTTTTTTTTTTACTAAAAAAAAATGTTTAGAAAGGGGGGTTGTCTTATACATGGGGGAAATCTCCCCCCATTTTCTTAATTTTGAGTCCCCCAAAATAGGGGGTGTCTTATATGTGGGGGCGTGTTATACACAGAAAAATACGGTAAGTTAAAAAATGTGGGTATAGCCAGTTATGTCAATCCATGAGTGGGGAAAAAATGCCTTTCCTCTCCTGTCCTCTCCTTCCAGCCCCGCCCTTGTAACCCCTCCACAGATTTGGGAGAATAAAGGGAAGTCTTGTTACACAAGTAGGTTTAAGCACAGGTTGTCTGCTAATGTGAGCCGTCCTTAAAGCCTGGGCAGCAGAGATGTGTTAAAGTCTGTATGATAACAATAGTAAAATTTATATCTGAGCAGCATGGACTTGGACTGCATGGTTTTGCTAGACCTGCTAACTGTACTTCCACACACAATGTGTGTTTTGCTGCATGTTGTTGTTGTTTAGTTGTTTACTCGTGTCCGATTCTTCGTGACCCCATGAATCAGAGCACGCCAGGTACTCCTGCCTTCCACTGCCTCCTGGGGTTTAAATTTAGAATTCTTTGTACTATTAAAGTTGTAACGGAAAACATGGTCATAATCCCCCCCCCCCCCCCGCAAGCAGAAATGCTTGTTCAGATGACTTCGTTGTGATAGCTGTTTTTGTGAAAGAAGTCTTGCCATCCATCCAAAACGTAATATGGGAAATATCAGTAATTATGTATGGTTTCTATTCTTATCTGTGGAATGTAAACCATGTGACATTTTTAGACAGGCCCGAAGGCAAAATTGCATGGCATGAAATTATAATTATAATAAGTGCAGAGCTTGTCTCTGCTTTCTGAGGTGGTGTTCATCCAGAGAAATCGTATCAATACATCATTCTTGCCTGCCTACGGTCAGATTAATTTTCTGGCAAATTGTAACTGTGATGGCGCTTGCATGCAAATTCAGGGTTTAGATCGGCTTGTTTTCCAGTTGGTGTTGAACGGTTGGACCATCGTACAACAGGTGAGGTGTAAGAAAGCATTTTATCTATAAGCTGCACATTTGTATATTGAGTGAGATGATGAATACTAACACCAGCTATATTGATACTATTCTGTTTCCTGGTGTCTGTGAGATAGCATTTTTGACCATTTAAACCGCTTTAAGTTAGAGAGAATGTGGAATTCTACAAATGTGTTCTATAACCACATGAATTGCTACTTCAGATTGTTTCTTAGGATGGAGATGGTCAGCTTGATATTGATTGATATTAATTGTTAATGATGAATTGGGGGGAATGAAGTCCTCAGGGATTACTTAAAAAATCAAAAAGCCTCGTTAGGGAGACAAAAGACTAAAGACCCAGAAGAAAAAATAGATTTGCATATAATCTGAGTCCCAATTTGTATTTCTGGTCTAAAAGAACTGGTTTTCCACTCTGTCTTCTGGTGCAAAGTATATAGGCTTTTCATCACAGAAATGCCAAAATGACATTGCTTTGCAGTCATCCTAGCAAATATTAGTTTTCGATGGATGTTCAGACTGTGTGCAACTCATTTGAAACTGCTTCAGACTAGTAAGAATTTGTTTTCTATTTTGGTTAGTGACTAAGGATTTTTTTGAAGGTAAAGATGATCAATTGATTTGTCTGAATGTCATGTCCGGTACTAAAACCCCATTTTTATTTTAAGCTGTTTGTTTGTCTCCTTTTATAGCAAATCCACAACTACTTAACAGTCACTCTTGGAATTCACGTTTGGGGTTCTTATGCAGTCTTCATATTGGCCACTTTATTGATTGGTCTAATCCTGGGCTTGGTAAGATTTTTTAATATATATTATTAAACAGAATTGTAGGCAGTCTTTACTGTAGATAATACAGCAGTCACATCAGCCTGGAAGTTTGTAGTGGGCTTAGCCATTTGTGATTTTTAAGTGTTAAGTTTCACCTTCCATCCTACCATTCAAATAAGAATTGTGGAAGATACATGAGGTCTAGAATACTGACACTTTACTAGAGAGGAAGAAGAGATCCTCAGTTCATTAGGGGAGTAAGAGAAAGGCCAATTCCAGAACAAGCGCAGATACAGGCTTGAGACAGTTTTGACGCACTTTCCCTATGTGCTGTCCTTGAAATAAACTCCAGGCTAGAACACCTTAAATTGGCATCTAACAACTGAATCCTGTGTTCGTTTTCCCCCCCTTCAAAAATGAGTCAGACTATCTCCCAAATAGGCATGCATAGGATTGCAAATTATTCAGCCTACCATTTTAAAGCAAAGTGTAGCCTTTCAGGAGATAGTTCAAGGCGGGCTTGGGCACCCTCCAGCTTGCAGGCCAAGTTGGGTACAGCGGGGGTCAGTTTGGCCCATAAGGCCATTTCCCCTAAGCCAGGCCCACCTGCCCCACACCTGAAGTCATATGTGACATTGGGTGGGGCAACAAAAGATGTGGCTGCAAAGGAACAGTAAGGAGTGTGCACTCCTCATTGTTCCTTGGCGAGTAGGGCTTGCTGACAGTGCTGAAGAGGTGATTGGTGCCCCATTAGGATTGACTGGGACGCGGGTGGCGCTGTGGGTTAAACCACAGAGCCTGGGACTTGCCGATCGGAAGGTCGCTGGTTCGAATCCCCACAACGGGGTGAGCTTCCGTTGCTCGGTCCCTGCTCCTGCCAACCTAGCAGTTCGAAAGCACGTCAAAGTGCAAGTAGATAAATAGGTACCACTCCGGCGGGAAGGTAAACGGCGTTTCCATGCGCTGCTCTGGTTCGCCAGAAGTGGCTTAGTCATGCTAGCCACATGACCTGGAAGCTGTACGCCGGCTCCCTTGGCCAATAAATCAAGATGAGCGCCGCAACCCCAGAATCGGCCATGACTGGACCTAATGGTCAGGAGTCCCTTTACCTTTTTGGATTTACTTAACTGCCACATTCCTACTTAGAAACTCCCTAGGGCAGTTTGCTCTTGATGCCAGACAGATGCTTGCCTCTAAAGGCTACACGCAAGCAAGGGACAAACACACTGAGAGCCATACCCTCTGCATTGCTCTGCCATCTTATCAGGGACGCGGCTGGCGCTGTGGTCTAGACCACTGAGCCTCTTGGGCTCGCTGATCAGAAGGTCAGCATTTCGAATCCCTGCGATGGGGTGAGCTCCTGTTGCTCTGTCCCAGTTCCTGCCAACCTAGCAGTTCAAAAGCATGCCATTGCATGTAGATAAATAGGTACCACTCTGGCGGGAAGGTAAATGGCGTTTCCGTGCGCTCTGGTTTCCGTCACGGTGTCCCGTTGTGCCAGAAGCAGTTTAGACCTGCTGGCCACATGACCCAGAAAGCTGTCTGTGGACAAATGCTGGCTCCCTCGGCCTGAAAGCGAGACAAGCTCTGCAACCCTATAGTCGCCAGACCAGGCTTCCTCAACCTTGGCCCTCCCGATGTTTTGAGACTACAATTCCCAACATCCCTGACCACTGGCCCTGCTAGCTAGGGATCATGGGAGTTGTAGGCCAAAAACATCTGGAGGGCTGAGGCTGAGGAAGCCTGGGCTAGACTTAACCCTCCAGGGGTCCTTTACCTTTTTACTTTACCTTTGCCTGCCATCTTCCATGAGGTTGAGGGCGAAGTTGGAAGGAGGCAGACCACTCTGCCTGTGGAAACATTTTCTACACAATTTAGACCCCTGAACTCCTCAGGTTCTCAACTGTGTGAGTAGTCTGCAGAAATTGATTTGTGAGTTGCACATTAGAAGAAGTCATTCCACTTACTATGAATCATTTCTCCTTATTTCCTGTGGTCCTTGTCATAAGTACCTGATTTAATGTTACGTTGCTTCATTCCTGTAAAACCCCCACTTTTCCTCTTTAGAGGATACCATAAAATGCTGTCACAAATGTTAATGTTTTTCTGCTGTTGCAGAAGTAAGGTGCATGAAGGCTAAAAATTAGTAGATCTTTTGCATTTTTAATATGTGGGGAGTTGGGTAAGCTTGGTTTGTATCTAATTTTTGCTGATGCACCTGGAGTTGTTAAAACCCAGCAAAAAAGGGAACAATTTAAGGGGAACGCTTTAGATCACCTCCCATTGCATGCAAAAGGGGGGAGGTCATGTGAGCCTAGGGCTCATCATGGCTCATTCTTGTAACACTGGCAATTTGATGGAAGCTTGTTCAAACAGAGCATGCCAATCTGTATGCAGTTGAAAATGTCATGCTCATAAGGACAAGCAACAGCACAGTATAATGTTCATAATTGTCAGTTGTGTTCATGGTTTCCCCCAGCAGCTGAATAAAATTAAATTACAAGTGTGCTAAGGATACAGCCATTGCACCTCTGTGGATATGTAGCGCTGAGATACAGGTGAATGGTAAAACCCCAACAACTTCTTAAAGAATAGTGTTCAGACATGAAGAAACCTGGTTCTGGTTGGAGAGCTTGCGGGGTTACCTTTGTAATACCTTTGTAATACTTTTTCCTTTCTTTCAGATACTGGTTCTACTTACAGACTGCATTTTCCCACCTAGGTCCGAATTGGAAGATTCTGGTAAGTATGTAATAAAAAACTAAGCTCAGTGTACAATTTTGCGAGGCAAACTGCGTCATTAATAGATAGGTAGCCGTGTTGGTCTGCCATAGTCAAAACAAAAAAAAATTCCTTCCAGTAGCACCTTAAAGACCAACTAAGTCAGTTCTTGGTATGAGCTTTCGTGTGCATGCACACTTCTTCAGATACACTGAAACAGAAGTTTCCAGACCCTTCTATATAGTGAGAAGGTGGGGAGGGGTATTACTCAGAAGGGTGGTGGGAATGGGTGGTTGGCAGATAGCTGTGATGAGCCTGTTGACGACTCTTAACGACTGCAATAGGTCTTACAGGGAGAAGCAAGGGGTGAAAAGGGGTGCGTCATTAATGAAAGGCAGATAACCTAAAATGTAATGTTTTCAGCTGTTCATGTAAAGTTTGGTTTGAAAACTAGACATTCTGTTTCCAGTAGTGATCAGATTTCTGTATGCAAGTGTTAAAGGAGTCGACATGGCCAGTTTTTGATGTGAAAGTTTGAATAGTATTTGAATTGTGGGATACCAGTTAATTATACTAAGCAAGTGGTCCTGCGCCTGTGAAGAGATGAGTCCTTTTCCAAATTGGAAATAGATAGGTGCAATATTTTTCAAGTACTGTAAGCAGCATGAGAGTAGCTGTTGGGCTGGTGACACTGAAATGTGCAATGGGTCTTCCTAACCAAGTATGAAGAAGTGTGTGCATTTATAAAAATTAAGTGGAGTTGAAGGTAAATAGTTTGCTTGGGCAATTGGGATATTCAAGATCTGTGGCACATTAATAATCTGCATTTTAAAAAGACATTACAGTGGTACCTCAGGTTAAGTACTTAATTCGTTTCTGAGGTCCGTACTTAACCTGAAACTGTTCTTAACCTGAAGCACCTCTTTAACTAATGGAGCCTCCTACTGTCGCCACGCCGCCGGAGCACGATTTCTGTTCTCATCCTCAAGCAAAGTTCTTAACCCGAGGTACTGTTTCTGGGTTAGCGGAGTCTGTAACCTGATGTGTATGTAACCTGAAGCGTATGTAACCCGAGGTACCACTGTATTGTAATGTCAACTGTGATCCATAAAGAATGCTACCAAAGGAATGTATTTCCAAATAGGTTTGCTGAAGACTGCAGCCTTATTTTCAACTGGGGGGAAATATTGGATGGCTGGTAGAAGAGGAACAGGCAGAATCAGGGGCTTAAAGCATTTCCACTTGCAAAGGAGGATGAATAACTTGCATTGAGCGTGTGAATGAGTATCTGCTTGTGGGAGAGATATTAGAAGGGTAGTGATCTGGCCCTTTTAGGTAATGCCAAGTTGCAAGGTGATGCAGTTAACATGTAATCCCATTAGCAAATACATGGCACGTGTGGTCTGCTTCTTCACAACAAGCATAAGAAGAATGACAGAATATAGGAGAGCCACCAGATGGAGGCTGTTGAAGATTTTAAGTTTAACAGCAACTTTAACATAATGTATATCAGTTTTTTTCCTCAATTCTTCCTGCCAACAGACTTGGTGGACCGCAGTGATGACAAAACAGAGGAGCAACAGGAGACAGCAGAGCATATAGCCGAAGAACCAGTTGCAGAAAAAGGTTTGTCTGATGGAGAAGATGAGTCTCAGGGAAACTCTTCGGAGGACTCTGCAGTTGAAGGATCTGAGACTGAAAATGACTCTGAGCACCATGCATCTGACAAAGTGGAGCAAAGCTCTCTAAGGCAACGTAAAAACCAGGTGGAGGCTGATGGACTATAGTGCAATTAGCTGTGTATGTACTTTTATCTGGACCAAAGAAGCATCAGGGACCATCCTTGATTGCAGCTGAAGCCAAACACTTGACCTGTAAACTGTTACAGTTAAATCCATGCTTTGTGTCGGAAGGCTGCTTGCTGTCATTGTCTTTAGGGCCAGTAATTTCTGGAAGATACATTTTTAATGTTCAGAGTGAAGCCATGACAATCGCGTAACTTTGATTTTGTGCTAGGTGCAGGGGTGGTGTCAATGAGAGGCGTTAACTTTTGGCAAGGCACACTGCACACAGATATAATTTTTGTGTTTCAGTATTATGTGCTTACAGATTTTAGTTAATCTAAGGCATGCTTTGGTCTTTGTTGGCACAAGCTAGTCAGCCATGGAATTCAAAGCTTTCTGTAAAAACCCTATAGTAGTTCCTTGTTAGATATAAGGCAGCTTCCATTCTTGTCAGTGAAGAATTCACTTGCATATACATGCAGTGCACCGTTATTTTTGAAGTGGTTAAATGCATAGATTGCATATAAGAACACATCGGAGGTGCTTACCGTATTTTTCTCTCTATAAGACGAGGATTTTGTATTAAGAAATTATGTTAAAAATTTGGGGTTGTCTTATACACGGATAGTGCAGAGGGGGGATGGGCGATTGGTTGCAGTCGCGAGCAGGAGATTGTCAGCAGCTATTGGGCGATTGATTTGTGGGTGTGTCAAGGGCTGTTGTCAATTGGCTGCCCCTGCGTCAATTGGGTGGGCGATTGGCAGCTTTTGCGTCGCTTTTTATTTTAATTGTTTTTGAGTCGGCAACCTCACCCCAAAAAAGCTTAACAGCTGAGGGCAATCCCCCCAAAAGCTCAACATCTCTTGACAATCTCCCCCCATTTTCTTAATTTTGAGTCCCCCAAAACAGGGGGCATGTTATACACAGAAAAATACGTTACTTGCAGTTGCCTGGTGTACATCTGCAACATGTAAACAGCACAGCACCCAGTGCAACAAATAGTGTAAGTTTATAAACCTACAAATTTTATTTTGGATGTGCTGACTTGTCTCGAAAAAGCATTTTAAAACTATACACTATCTGTTTCTTGTTGTTAGTGTATCAGGCTTCCATATGGGTTGCCCAAACACTTGTCTGTAAGGTAAACTCGCTTCCTAGTTCTCTGACCATATATGAGGCTCTCCAGGTTACTCAATGTGGCTTTGATCATGTTGATACCTAAAATGCATTCCAGCACAAGGAAGATTCAGAATTAAAAAACATTGCTTAGTTTAAAAGAATGGATGATGCCTGAAGTGACTTGCAGATGATCACTTATTCCTGATGACCAAAATACTCATTTGATTTAAAAAGGTTTAGATTGCAGCAACTGCTTAAACATAATGCTGTCTGAAAGAAATATCCGTAATGGTTTCAGTTGATTTATTTAACGAACGGCGGTTTGTTTCTAAGCGTTTAAGAATGTTTACTGACTTCATACATCCCATATATTGATCAGTGTAGTATAGCTGTGTAAATATAGCTTCAGTATAGCAGTGACGGTTGTCACCCTACCTAAATACTCTGCAATGCATTGGAGTGAATTAAGCTTACAGGGTGAAACAAAAGCAATTTAGTGGCAGCATAATTGGATGGCTAGGCTAAGAGAATAAGGAATGCAGAGCAGAGAATGAAGGGCAGCTAATTGCTGGATATGATCAGCTGACATGGCAAGAGATCATTCTGTTATGCCAAGGGTGGCTAACCTGTGGCTCTCAGGATATTGTTCGACTACAACTCCCATCTTACCTATAGGAGCTGATGGGAGTTGGACTCCAGGCAACGTATGGCGGTCCACAGGTTAACTACCTCTCTAGTAACTAAATGGTAGGCTTAAACTAACAGTAACAAGCATACATAGTGTCACAATGCCCATCCTGTGGTTCTTGCCAATAGAGCACCTTGAATTAAAGTCCTTCATTGCACTAAATCAGGAGCGGGGAACATGTGGACCTCCTTGCTGTGTGGTCAGACCAGAACTATTACCTGTAGCCAGCACAGCCTCAGGGATAATGAGATTTGCAGCCCAGCCCATCTTGAGTTCCAAAGGCCAACCATGTGTGTATTAAGCTATGGCATCTTCAGAAACCCTGTGCTGTGTCAGTTCAAAATATGCTGAGGTCAAAATTCTAGTTGCATCTTGACAGCATTGCTCAAATCCAAGTTGTCCTGAACATAAGCCAGATCGACTCAAGAGCATAAAATGCATTAAGTTTTAAAACTACTAGGTGCTGGGTAAATTGCTAGAATTGCTTTAATGTGCACATTTAATGTATAGCAAAAATATTGATAGTCTGAGATGATGCGACCCAAAAAGCTTAACAGGACCAATTAAAATGATGTGTAATTGAGAAGCCTAAATTTAAACGTCCTGGGAATGGTTCAGTTGTGCACCAAGTGCACTTTTCATTCAATTAAAGTAGCAAAAGAAATAACATGGTCACGCTTCTTGATTTAATTCTGAAACCATCCTAGCACAATGCCTTAGCCGTGTTGCCAAGCTTATTTTTCAGGTACATGAGAAAAGGATTAAAGCATTAGAAGTTGACCTCTCCATGTTCCCATGAAAGACAGCTAGACAATAGCTAATTGACTGTTGTTGCATTGTTACAGGTAAAGTCTGTCATAATTACAATCTCAACTAATAATGTATGTGCAGCATTTTATTATTTAATAGCATTTTCATGTTTCAGAAGGTCACTTCATGCACAAGTGTAGTTTTCCTAAAAACGCAATACGATACTGGCATTTTTTGTTAGGCACTCTCAGGAGAAAGTACACCAAGTTTGCAATTCTAAGCATTCATAATTGGAGGTAAACTCTGTTGAATTCAGTAAGACTTAGTTCCAAGTAAACTGGTTTGGAATGAAATTATCATGGTCTCTTAACAAGACAATCATCAATGCTGTGGTACCTTGGTTCTCAAACTTAATCCATTCCAGAAGTCTGTTCCAAAACCCAAGCGTTCCAAAACCAAGGTGTGCTTTCCCATAGAAAGTAATGCAAAACGGATTAATCTGTTCCAGACTTTTAAAAGCAACCCCTAAAAGAGCAATTTAACATGAATTTTGCTATCTAACGAGACTATTGATCCATAAAATGAAAGCAATAATCAATGTACTGTACTATAAAATAAATAAGACAGCATTGTAGATGATAATTTTTTTTTCTCCTTACCTGTACTGATGATAGTCATTGTTTGGATGGGGGGCTTTTATCCATTTCCACAGTCACACAATCAGTCAATCAGTAGCTGAACTGGGTTCCACAGAGTCACAAAAACAAATTAACCAGAAAAGCCTCAAAAACACAAAATAAATAGCAAAAACAAAAGTGCCAGCCTTAATCTGTTCTGGAAGTCCGTTTGACTTCTGAAATGTCCGAAAACCAAGGCGCAGCTTCTGATTGGTGCCAGTGCCCTGGAAACAATAGCTGACAGCCGCATTGGAGGTTCGGCTTCCGAAACACATCCGAATACTGGAACCCTTCAGGGGTTTTGGCGTTTGGGAACCAAGGCGTTTGAGAACCAAGGTACCACTGTATATTTGTCACTGCCATACTTAGGAATTCATCCTCATGTTGCAGTATCAGATATGGAATTGGCACTTTAGAACTCTGTTGATCAGGTTTTCCAACTCTGCTGGTTTATCCTAGAAAGTTTGCTGTAGGGATGCAGATATGGAGTAGGGGGTGTTATGAAGAATTGCTTAAGTTAGTTTAGGACACAGATACAGTGGTGCCCCGCAAGACGAATGCCTCGCAAGACGGAAAACCCGCTAGACGAAAGGGTTTTCCGTTTTGGAGGTGCTTCGCAAAACGAATTTCCTATGGGCTTGCTTTGCAAGACGAAAATGTCTTGCGAGTTCCTGCGGTTTTTCCCCCTTCCCTCCCCCTTTTTCCCAAGCCGCTAAGCCGCTTATCAGCTCATCCGCTAAGCCGCTTAACAGCTGATCCGCTAAGCCGCTTAACAGCTGATCCGCTAAGCCGCTTATCAGCTGATCCACTAAGCCGCTTAACAGCTGATCCGCTAAGCCCGCTAAGCCGCTAATAGCGCTAAGCCGCTAACGGGCTTGCTTCGCAAGACAAAAAAACCGCAAGACGAAGAGACTCGCGGAATGGATTCTTTTCGTCTTGCGAGGCACCACTGTATCCCAAAGGATGCTACTGAAGTAACCTTTTTCAACATGTGCAAAAATGAAGTGTTGAAACCGATGGTCACATAAACTACTATGTATAAATAAATGCACTATGGTCCAAAGGGTCGCATCAGGGTTTTAACTTGCATGGATGCCACGTTTTCAGTAAATAGAGGGATTAATTGGTATTGGGCCAAGCAAATGAATCTCAAGTTTAAAGCAAATCATTCTGAATAAAGGCAATATTATTTTTGTGCTTCTGATTGTTTAGTCGAAACGGTTAGTTTGACATAATTTTTATGCAAAAATATATATACTAAAAATGTTACTGTTTATTTCCTTACTCGCTATATAAAAATTATTTATTACATGTCCTGTGTCCATGTAATTTAATGGTGTTAAAAACATCACATCATTTCTATATATTAATATTCCATCCTTCAGGTTCCCAGTTGATGCTGACCAAAATGTATTGTGATGTAGATAGCACTTAGTTCTATTGATGAGAATGTCTTGATTATCACAATGTCGTTTTCCCTAGTAACTCTAAAACAATCTGCTCTACTTACAAAGCCTCAATTGCACACTTGAAGTGAGTTTGTTTTCTTGTGTCCTGAAGATGCCAGGTGGAAAACCTAGGACCAATATGTCTACACTGCAGACTTTGCTGTGTACCTTTAAATTGGTGCTGCTGTTGAATATGCAATCTATTTTCTCTGTAGCTTTGAAGGTCAATGGAAATTGTTCTCTTTCAGTCATTTTGTGAAACAAAGGTGGGTGTGAAGGACTTGCTGTACTTCTCAGATTCAAAAGTTAAAGTTTATTGCAACAAGATTCTACCAGGGATGCACAGCACAAGCCCTTGAAGAAGGGAGCTTTGTTAAAGCTGAACTTGACTTAAAGGCAATTTCAATATGGGGTTCCAGTCCCATGTGTACTAGATTGCAAATTTATTTATAAACTAGGTTCATTTTCCCTCCCGCTATGTTGCAGTGACCCGTTACATCCCTAACAAGAAAGGAAATTTAAATTTAGCATTTAGCAAAGTTGGTTACTATTTTCTCTCTTCCTGTGTTCTCTCCAAATACCACCTCGGTGTGCCTTAATTCTAAAAGTACTTTTGTTCTTGCTTTTTCTCTTTTTTGGCCTAGACTTCCTTTTAAAGGTCTTTTGTCTTATGTAGCCTCCTTGAGAGCCTGTAACTTTTTTTAGACTTGTATGTTCCTTTTATAAGCTGTGGTCTATCTGAGCCCTCATAGCAACTTTTACATAACCTCCAAGCATGCTTCTGGTTTCCCTGGTTGATATGCATTGGCACATATCCGAATTCGGTAAATGAGAAATAGATGCCAAAGTCCAAAGCAGTTGTCCAGAAATGTCAACAGGGGGCTTGTATTTTACTTGGGTTACTTGCTTTAATTTAATGATTAACAGGCAGAAATGCAGAAACTTTAAATGATCCAAGTGCAACAAAACTGAGTAACCTACATCATGTCCGAAAAACCCATTTGCATTGCTGACTTTGAGGAACATGCCAAGAAATTTCTTCGGAAATCTGTGTATGACTACTATAAGTCTGGAGCTGATGATCAGCAGACCTTAGCTGAAAATGTATCTGCATTTTCAAGGTAAATAAATAAGTTTGCATGTAATTAAACAGGGCAATGGGGAATATGAAGCTCTGAAGCATGTCTGTAATGGAGTTAAGCTGCAGTGACAGTGGACAGCTTGGTTGTCTACAGGAGTCATGCTTAACTGCTGCTGGAGCTTCTGGCTAAATAGTCTTAACTTTCACTGTGTCCATGTCTGGTGGGTACTGAGTTGGAGTAAACAGTTCGGACAACCACACTGTGCCCCAAAGGCCACTTTTTGAGTGACTGGTAAGGGTGGGATTATCTTGATACGCTTGTTCTCTCAACCCAACAATTTCTCCCTTCTTTCCTTCAGCATGGAAAGAAGCAACAACTTCATCGCACCCCTCTTTGTCTCCTTGCTTGTTGAGATGAAGGGGTATTGAAGAGAATAGATGTATTTCTGCAAAATTTGAAGATGTATGCTTCAAAACAGTCCAGGACATGGGGGTGGTGAGGCTAAACAAGTTAAACAACATAATAGTCATGCATGGAAGGAACGAAGAATTTCTTCCTGAGGGAGGCTTGCACACCCCCTTACCTGTATTTCTTAACACACTTTTTTTATTCATCCAAGCCTTTTACCGTTTTTTTCGCTCTATAAGACGCACCAGACCACAAGATGCACCTAGTTTTTGGAGGAGGAAAACAAGGAAAAAAATATTCTGAATCTCAGAAGCCAGAACAGCAAGAGGGATTGCTAACTGGTCCGGACCAGTTCCAACTGGTCTAGACCGGTTCCAACCAGCTTAGACCGGTTCCAACCGGTCTAGACCGGATCCAAGCATCTTGGACTGGTTCCAACCGGCGTCAACCGGTTCCAACCGGTCTAGTCTGGATGAAACCGGCTTCAACCGGTTTAAATTGGTCTAGACCGCTTCCAACCGATCTAGACCGGCTGAAACCGGCTTCAACCAGTTCCAACCAGTCTAGACTGGTTCAAACCTGCTTCAACAGGTTCCAACCTGTCTCGACCGGTTCCAACCAGCTTGTACCGGTTCAAACCAGCTTCAACCAGTTCCAAACGGTCTAGATCGGTTCCATCCGGTTTGAAGAGGTTCCAACTGGTCTGAACCAGTCTAGACCAGTTTGAACCATCTTGGATCTGTTCCAACCGCTCTAGACCGGCTGAAACCAGCTTCAACCGGTTCAAACCGGTCTGGATCGGTTCAAACCGGTCTACACCGGTTCCAAACAGCTTGGACCGATTCAAACCGGCTTAAACCAGTTACAACAAGTCTAGACCAGTTCAAACCGGCTTCAACCAGTTCCAACCAATCTCGACCGGTTCCAACCAGCTTGTAGCGGTTCAAACTGGCTTCAACCGGTTCCAACCAGTCTAGACCGGTTCCAACCAGCTTGTATCGGTTTCAACCGATCTAGACCGGACGAAATGGGCTTCAACCAGTTCTAACCGGTCTGGATCGATTCCAACCAGCTTGTACCGGTTTCAACCGATCTTGACCGGCTGAAACCAGCGTCAACCGGTTCTTACCGGTCTGAACCGGTTCAGACTGGTCTAGACCGGTTCCAACCAGCTTAGACCAGTTCCAACAGGTCTAGTCCGGCTGAAACCGCCTTCAACCGGTTTAAATCGGTCTGGACCGGTTCCAACCAGTCTAGACCAGTTCAAACTGGCTTCAACCAATTCCAACCAGTCTGAACCGGTTCCAACTGGTTCCAAGCAGCTTGGACCGATTCAAACCAGCTTCAACCGGTTCCAACCGGTCTGGACCGATTCCCACCAGCTTGTACTATAAGCCTTATTGGCACAAAGGTGGAGAACAAGTCTAGTACCCACTAAGGAAGAATGGCAGTGTAAAATGTTTGAAGATGCCTGCTTCTTGGGAGGAAAGCAATGACAAACCTAGACAGCATCTTAAAAAGCAGAGACATCACCTGGCCAACAAAGGTCCGTATAGTTAAAGCTATGGTTTTCCCAGTAGTGATGTATGGAAGTGAGAGCTGGAGCATAAAGAGGTCTGATAGCTGAAGAATTGATGCTTTTGAATTATGGTGCTGGAGGAGACTCTTGAGAGTCCCATGGACTGCAAGAAGATCAAACCTATCCATTCTGAAGGAAATCAGCCCTGAGTGCTCACTGGAAGGACAGATCCTGAAGCTGAGGCTCCAATACTTTGGCCACCTCATGAGAAGAGAAGACTCCCTGGAAAAGACCCTGATGTTGGGAAAGATGGAGGGCACAAGGAGAAGGGGACGACAGAGGACGAGATGGACAGTGTTCTCGAAGCTACCAGCATGAGTTTGACTAAACTGCGAGAGGCAGTGGAAGACAGGAGGGCCTGGTGTGCTCTGGTCCACGGGGTCACAAAGAGTCGGACACGACTAAATGACTAAACAACAACAACAATAATATGCTCATGGGCAGGCAAGATAGATTGCTATCTCTTCTGTGTCCTTTTATCCCCTGCCACTGATCAGCAGTGAAGTTGATGAATATTTGGATGGGGAGGTGTGAGGGTTATGCATGCAATGCAGTAACTTTTTGCTTTGTTGGTTCTTGTGGAGTCAAGAGGCCATGGTCTCCCAGGGAGTCAGCAGTTAGGATTTCAGGCTGGTGGCTTAAGCCATCAAATTGAGATGTGGCTGCTTCCCATTCTCTTTGGACTTTTTTATTGTAAAAGAATCCTAAACATCTGCAGTGTGGATGATGGCACCAGCGTTTCTCTAACAATTTGTGAACATGCTGTTTTGAAATCTGCCCCCCGCCAAACAAGAGATAACCGAGCTGGCTTCACCCTCTCCAGGTTAGTGCTGGGGAACTAAAAAAAGATTGTCCTCCAATACTTCTGATCTTGGTGGGTAAAATTCTATCCCAAAGTCTCCAGCCAGATCGTTTCTTCGAAAATAGATGTTGTGGCAAGGTTGGCCTGATGACATTCAAGGAAATCAATTTGAAACCACATCTTTCAGCATTTTAAATTAGAGTGGGAGAAAATGATCAAACCTCTGATAATCAGTTCCGACACATTGCATCCCTGACTTTCCCAAAGCCTTTGGACAATGAGCTGCCCTTTGCTGATAAATGTGGGACCAATGACAGCTTGTTTGCCAAAGTTGTTCACGCAATGCATGTCATTGCTTCCCTGAAGCTGAGTGCGAGGAAGGTCACCGAAATGAGACTTTATCTCAAACATGGAGAGGAAGGAATGGGAGGCTAAGCAGAGTTCAAGGCTCCTAACAGACAATGATACAGACAACTGGTACATCGAGAATACATGGTTGAGCTGTTTACTAAAACATTTCTGAAGAACACAGAGAAGCTAGTGGAGGCTTAACAACACACAATGCAACATGGTTTAATGACTTTCCCATTCTGAATGTTTTGACATAGGTTATTCCATTTTTCAGGAGTAGCTTTAAAGAACACAATGTGGACTATATTTATTGTGGCATCAGTCTACCTGTCTCAGTGCTTAAAGGTAAAGGGGCCCCTGACCATTAGGTCCAGTCGTGGCCAACTCGGGGGTTGCAGTGCTCATCTCGCTTTATTGGCCGAGGGAGCTGGCATACAGCTTCCGGGTCATGTGGCCAGCATGACTAAGCCACTTCTGGCGCACCAGAGCAGCGCATGGAAACGCCGTTTACCTTCTCACCGGAGCAGTACCTATTTATCTACTTGCACTTTGACATGCTTTCGAACTGCTAAGTTGGCAGGAGTTGGGACTGAGCAATGGGAGCTCACCCCATCGTGGGGATTCGAACCGCTGACCTTCGGATCGGCAAGCCCTAGGCTCTGTGGTTTAACCCACAGCGCCACCTGCGTCCCATGTCTCAGTGCTTATGCTTTATAGAAAGAACATCCAATTCCAGGGAATGCAATAGGTTGTTGGGACAGGTGAAACATGAGTGGTTCCTGGAGCTTTTGAAGTTACTGAAATGCTTTCTGTAGTTAGCACAGTTAAGCCTGCAGCCACTTTCACACCATACCAAGGTCTATGATACCACGTTAAGTGCTCATGACTCCTCCAAAGAATTCTGGGAGCTGTAGTTTGTTAAGCTGTTAGGAGATGCCTGTTCCCTGCCCCGAGAGCTACAATTTCCAGAGTGGTTTAACAACCAGTCCCTCTTCATGGGGAACTGAAAATTCTAATTGTGATGGGGAATGGGGCTCCATAACAACTCTCAATGCCCTTAACAAACCCCAGAATTCTTTGAGGGAAGCCAGGATGTTTTAAAGTGGTACTGTAGCACCTTAAATGCATGGTGTGAATGTGGCCTCTGATTCCTTCAGAGGGACTTTTGGCGGTGGCAAAAGTCCCAGCCCGAAACCCCTAATGCTTGACAATATGCCTGCATTGTAGGATGTACCGTATTTTCGCTTCATAAGATGCACTTTTTTCTTCCTAAAAAGTAAGGGGAAATGTCTGTGTGGTTCCTGGAGCCGAATTGCCCAGGGGCAAAAAGCAGATCGTGCTTTCTTTTTTTTTTTGAAAGAGGGAAGTGGGTGTTGAAACAAAGCCGCTGATCGTTTGCCGATCGGGGAGAGAGATAAGGGACACTAGAGATAAAGGAGGCTGCCTGGGAGGGGGGAGGTAAAGACAGCAAACTTGCAAAGGGGGAAAACAGGAAGACTAAAGCAACAAGGAGAGAAATTAGAAGAAAAGGAGGAGCAAAAAACTGCTCCAGCTAAGGAAAAGACACAACACTAAGGCAAACAAGAGGGAAGGGAGTGTTGAAAGGAAACATCTGATCGGTGGGATAGGAAAAGAGATAAGGGACACTAGCAGAGGCTGCCTGGGAGGGGGGAGGTAAAAGCCCATGGATCCTCAGGATTTTTACATTGGGTCACCCCAAATTCACCATCAGATCACATAGCATGTCCATGGCTACAGCCGGCACCAAAGAAATCACGCATCCACTGTTTCCTGGGGCTGCAATGGTGCAAAAACATGATCACAAAGCACAGATCCACATGGATCCTCAGGATTTTTGCATTGGGTCACTCCAAATTCACCATCAGATCACATGTCTGTGGCCACAGCATGAACCACAAAAACCATACATCCACTGTTTCGTTCAGAATATTTTTTTCTTGTTTTCCTCCTCTAAAAACTAGGTGCGTCTTACTAGGTGTGTCTTATGGAGCAAAAAATACGGTAACTTGCTTTCCCGCCAGACCTCCTTTACCTGCCAAAAGTTGAAAAGTGTATGTTGACCCTGCCTCTTTACATTTCTAGAACTTGGAAATCGCCACCCAAATTATCTTCTGGGTATCTTCACACTACCGGAAAGTTAAGGAAGAACTATAGGGACAGAACTACCTAAATTGTATAGAATTTTTTTTTATGTATGCTACTACAGGGGCAAGAAGGCTACTTGCCCCAAAATGGAAAGAAGCAGAAGTCCTGGCAAAGGAAGAATGGATACAAAAACTTGTGGAATATGCAGAAATGGTGAATCTTGCTGGAAGAATAAGAAATCAAGATAACAAACATTTTATAAAATAATGGAAATGGTTTATTGAGTATTTACATATAAATTGCAAACAGATGAAAACATTGGCAGGATTATTGTAATAACCTGCAGTTTCATAAGAGTTTATATTTGAAGTAGATAATTAAATGAGCAAATAAAAAGAATTTGGATATGCAGAAAATATTAAAAAATTTAAGGAACTGCAGAAAGAGGGAAGGAAGTCAAACTCTGAAATGTTAAAATGATTGCAAAATTAATGAAATGTATAAATTTGAAAAGTATAAGTAAAAACTTTTTTAAAAAAAGAAAGTTAAGGAAGAGCTGGTTCCAGTCCGTACTGGTGGGAGCATTAAATGATAGCATTTGCTCAGCAGTAAACAAAGACAAAAAGTTATTTGCAAACTCTGGAGTATGATTCCCGTCTGTCTGATAAGTTGACTTCTCCATTTCCATCTGTGCTAGGTTAAGACTGTACCCTCGGATGCTGAGGAATGTGTCTGCTCTGGACCTGTCGACTTCCATCTTGGGCCAGAAACTCAGCATGCCGATATGTGTAGCAGCGACAGCCATGCAATGCATGGCTCATGCGGATGGAGAAATTGCAACCGCCAGAGGTATGTTGGAAAACCCAGCTGTGAATAATATAACCCAGGAAGGAGCTCAGCAATGTTAAAGAAACCTTGGGTAGAATTCCCCTATTGAGCTCCATCAGCGAACGCCCTGTGCAAGGATTTCCATTTGTGTAGTGGGGCTTCCCTCCTCTTCCTCTGTGTGCTCCCCCATTCACCCTGAAAATGACTCCTGGGGAGTTGGGAGAACCCCCAGAACTTCTAGTGCCTCTTATCAGAAGATGTACAGTATAAATAAAGCTGTCAATAATAATTAATAATAATTTATTACTTATACCCTGCCCATCTGACTGGGTTTCCCCAGCCACTCTGGGCAGCTCCCAATAGAATATTAAAAACACGATAAAACATCTAACATTGAAAACTTCCCTAAACAGGGCTGCCTTCAGATGTCTTCTAAAAGCTGTGTAGTTCTTTCTCTCTTTGACATCTGATGGGAGGGCGTTCCACAGGGTGGGTGCTACTACCGAGAAGGCCCTCTGCCTGGTTCCCTGTAACCTCACTTGTCACAATGAGGGAACTGCCCTTGGAGCTGGACATCAGTGTCCTGGCTGAACGGTGGGAGTGGAGACACTCCTTCAGGTATGCTGGGCCATGGCCAAAATTGCTTCTCATTGTTTAAAGCAGAAATCCTGAGAAAATGAAACTTGAGAATTTTTTAGTTGCTCTGTCCACAACCCTGAGCCAAAACAACCATAAAAATCAGTACCTTCAGGGCATATAAATAGTGCCAAGAGCAAGGCTTGAATGAGGCGTCAGTTTTCAATTAGAGGCCTGCTACTATTCTTGCTTTTTAGCAGAACGCTAGCTTTGAACACAGATTGGATTGAAATGTGAAAAAAACACACCCATAGGAGTTTTACTGATGAAATTTCATGCCAAGGTGGTTGGTTTGTCCTGCACTGTCTTGGACCCTTCCCAAAATCACTTGTTTCTGGCAGAAGTGATCTGGGGTTTAAATGTGAACCTAGAATTAAAAGCTTCAGTTGACTGAACTAGTGCTGTTGTTTTTTAATCGGAACAAAGCTTTCCCCACTTTGTGGCATCTCAAAACAATATCCTAATCATGGCTGACATCAGGTGTGACGCAGGTAGAGATATGCCTGTCAATTCAGAGTTGGGAAACGGTAAAACACACTCCTGATTGGCAGTGAGAGCAAGGCTCCCCTTTGCCAATGCACAATCAGCTGGTTGACAGTGAGAGAGAGCCTTCTGACAAACCACTCGGTTAAATCGGCTATGATAAAGTGGGCACAGGACATTGGATATAACATTATGTTTGAAGACTGGGAGAGGTTGTGGACTACTGGGTTGAAGTTTACTGCATGTAATGCTTTGAAAGAAAATGTTATGAAAATGATATATAGATGGTATTTGACCCCAGTCAAACTTGCAAAAATATACCACCTGTCTGATAACAAATGTTGGAAGTGTAAGGAAATTGAAGGAACATTCTTTCACCTCTGGTGGACTTGCCCTAGAGTGAAGGCTTTCTGGGAAATGATATATAATGAGTTGAAAAAGGTATTTAAGTATACCTTCCCTAAGAAACCAGAGGCCTTTCTTTTGGGTATTGTCGGCCAGAGTGTGTTAAAGAAGGATCGAACATTTTTTATGTATGCAACAACAGCAGCATGGATACTTGTCGCCAGGCATTGGAAGACACAAGATCTACCCACACTGGAAGAGTGGCAGATGCAACTGATAGACTATATGGAACTGGCTGAGATGACCGGCAGAATCCGAGACCTGGGAGAGGAGACGGTGGAAGAAGATTGGAAGAAATTTAAGATTTATTTACAAAAATATTGCAAATTGTATGAATGTTAAGAAGGATGCTAGAGTATAAACAACTTGGCACCATTGAGTTTAAGGAAGTGAATTAGGAAGATAAGATAAATTTAATAAATGATAAAAATTTTGGAATATGTTGGTTATATCTAAACCTGTTAAGATTTGAATAAAACGATAGTCAAATTTAGAGGTATAACATTGGAAAATTAGTTATGATGATTAAAAAGTAAGGGGATAAATTTGCTGAATAAAATTATAACCAGGAACGCAGGAGCGGGAGATGCGAGGGAGTCCAAAGAAGTGAAAAGATTTATGTTAAAGAGATGTGATATTGTATTGTTTTATTGGCATTGTGATTAAAACAAAAAATTGTTAATAAAAATATTTATTTTAAAAAAAAAAGATTGACAGGAAGCTAGGACCAGGGGTAGACTTTGGCAATCTGTCATAAGGCATCCTGTGCGAGGCCAACATTTGGCACGCCCAAATGGGAGCTTCTCAGTTATGGATCTACTCAATTTTGTGCCCCTTGTGCGGGGAGATGACCCACATCACCCTAAATCCGGCGCTGCGAGGACCACAGCTTCCTATCAAAGTTGCCAGAGTTGGGGGAGAGAGTTGCCAGAGTTCCACACCTCCACCCTAATGAACCTCTCTGTGTAGTTTCGAGATGTTGGCTTTTGTCAAATTTGCCAAGAAATGAAGACAACACCATTCCAGTTCTAAAATTCATTGTTACGTTTCAAAATGCGGCATGCAAGTCCTTTACTTCTGATGGTTAGTATACAGTGGTACCTTGGGTTAAGAACTTAATTGGTTCTGGAGGTCCGTTCTTAACCTGAAACTGTTCTTAACCTGAAGCACCACTTTAGCTAATGGGGCCTCCTGCTGCTGCCACGCCACCAGAGCACGATTTCTGTTCTCATCCTGAAGCAAAGTTCTTAACCTGAGGTAATATTTCTGGGTTAGCGGAGTCTGTAACCTGAAGCGTATGTAACCTGAAGCGTATGTAACCTGAGGTACCACTGTATTAGAAATGGATTGCATGGAGACTAGCCTGCCGGACATTGTCGGACTTCAGCTTCCATCAGTTCCACCCAGCAGGGCCAATGGTGTAGGGATGTCACACAATTCTTGCCTGTCAAAGGAACTGCTTCCTCCAACACAGGATGGATTGCTCACAATAACCATCCCCCTAATGCTTTCAAGTGACATTGAGGAGGGACAGGATATTTAAGTTTCTGTGACTGTGAGCATAGCATCATATTTAAAAGTTGTGTTTGTCTGTGAGAAAGGTAATTTATAGTTCTCGTTTATTTTAAGGAACGTGGTTATGTTTAGTAGGGAAAAGCTTCTGAATTTTTTTAAAAAAAAATCCTATGAAACAGGCATTTCATTCTTACACTGCCCATACATAGACCTGTGGACTTGGTCATCTGGTTACAGATGTTTGTTGGTTATGAAGAATTTGATGAGTTTCCCCGTTCATTCTTTTTTTCCTGGAAGGAAACTTGGCAAAAGGCCTCTATATCAGTGTGTCTGTCACTCTGAGTAGTGTGCTATCAGTTTTGGCCTCAGTTTACACCTAACACATTCCCAAAGGTACTTGGGGATAATATTCTCTTAGCTTTCCTCGCTTCACTTGACTGCTCACATCACAGGAATCTATTGACACAGAACATCCACTCCTTTTTGAGGGCAAGAAATTTCAAGTGACTGACAAACCAGCTCCATCTAGTGGTCAACTTGGTTTGAGATGTTGCTTTCAAGTTGACATTGTGGTCATTTTGGCTTTTTAGAAGGAGCTGAAACCTAATGGAGGTAAAGTTTAAAGATGGAGCCATCTAAGAGGGAAGGAGCACAATCGTGTTGTTACAGGTTCTCAACTTCCATGCACTGGATGGCAGTGTTGAGCTGCTTTTGGGTGAGAGTAATGAAGAATTATGATGAATCTACAGTCGTGCCTTAAGAGGGACGTGGGTGGCGCTGTGGGTTAAACCACAGAGCCTAGGACTTGCCGATCAGAAGATCGGCGGTTCAAATCCCCGTGACAGGGTGAACTCCTGTTGCTTGGTCCCTGCACATGCCAACCTAGCAGTTCGAAAGCACATAAAAGTGCAAGTAGATAAATAGGTACCGCTCCGGTGGGAAGGTAAACGGCGTTTCCGTGCGCTGCTTTGGTTCGCCAGAAGCGGCTTAGTCATGCTGGCCACATGACCCGGAAGCTGTATGCCGGCTCCCTCGGCCAGTAAAGCGAGATGAGCACCACAATCCCAGAGCCGGTCACGACTGGACCTAATGGTCAGGGGCCCCTTTACCTTACAGTCGTGCCTTGGTTCTCGGACACCTTGGTATTCGTACGTTTTGGCTCCCGAACACCGAAAACCCGGAAGTGTTCTGGTTTTCAGATGTTCTTTGGAAGCCGAACGTCCATTGCAGCTTCCACGGCTTTCGATGAAGTGCAGGAAGCTGCTGCAGCCAATCAGAAGCTGCGTCTTGGTTTTCAAACGTTTTCGGAAGATGAACGGACTTCTGGAACAGTTTACATTCGAGAACCAAGGACGACTATATTTGCTTTATTTTCTAAAAGTAGACAGCAGATCCCCCAGAGGAGACGCAATAATATATATTTCTATAAAAGAACTAACAGAATTCATTATAAATACTCACGTAGCAATGGCTGCTCTCATGGGCACTTCTGTACTGTCACTATTTTTGGGTGGACTCAATCACATCCCAACAAATTCAGGCTACACAATTAAAGCTGGTTTGGAGCTGTTTCAAAACAAATCTCCCTTCCAGCAGATGTCAAAGCGATAAACAACTACCTGACATTCAGAAGACATCTTAAGGCAGCCCTGTTCAGGGAAGTTTTTAACGTGTGATATTTTACTGTATTTTTTGTTTTTATGGAAGCTGCCCAGAGTGGCTGGGGAGGCCCAGCCAGATGGGCGGGGTATAAATAATAAATTATTATTATTATTATTATTATTATTATTATTATTATTATTATTATTATTATTACTGATGCAAAAGATAAGACTTTTTGCAGTAAGGAAAGGGATGCACTGGAAAATGTGGCGTAACACCAACTAACTGACCTCCTTGCAAAGAAATCAGGCTGCCATCTAATCTCTCTCGCAAACAAGTTGGCTGGATGCTCACTAAACAGGCCACCTGGAAGCAACCTATATGCCCATCTTGTTTTGATTACATGGAGTCTCTGCCCCAGGGAGCTCTCAGGAATTTGCTGGGGAGGTTCTGCTCCACTCAGATGGGAGTGTTGCGAATGGGGAGAGGGCTTCAAATGTTTGGGCCGCGGCTTGGAGCCACCACTACATGGACTCTGTGAATGTTGGAATGGGGACATTGTGGGTTTTTTTTTTAATAAAGCAGCCCGCATAAATTCTCAATAAGAGCAGGAGAGATTGAGGGGAATGGTTTGTTTAGGAAGTGAAGTAAATTGCAAGAATATGCTATGATTAAGTAGATGTTCCACATGGTGGAGCTCTAATACCTTGAATAGAAACCCAGTAATCCCAATCAACACAAAGGATTATTATAATGGCAGTCACTAGGGACCGATACAAGAATCTCAGTATGAAATAATCTTGCTTAAAGTGTACTTGGGACAGTCTGCTATACCTGCAATATAGTACATAATCTAGAAGTTCATGCATTTGTATCCTAAATGGTGATGCTATCCTGAGGACAAAAAAAACCTATGTTTAGTGAGATACAGTATTTCTCAATACATAAGCATTTTAATGTTAAGCTGTCACTCAGGTAACCACCGTAGGTAAATACATAAAACAGTGCTTATTTTTTTATTTTCTGTTTAGGTGATCTTTGGTACATTGAAAAGTTTCAGAGAAATCAGTATATTATTTAAAAGGCAAATTACCATAATATTGATGACATCTAAAGTAAAAAAGTGTTTGGTTTTATTCTAAGCCTTAATTGGAGCTTTAGTCACCTTACCCAAACAGCGTATTCTGTTCAGTGATGAACACCATTTATGTAAAAATTAATAATAATTGGGGGGGGGGGTTATTGGGTTATTGTTTTTAACTTTGATTTTGTAGATTGTCATCTTTTCTGTGAACCGCCCTGAGACCTCCAGGTATAGGGCGATATATAAATTCAATCAATCAATAAAATGATTATATGAGTTCTGTACCTGGAGGTACTTAGAACAGTGTTGAAATAAATGGGGTAGTTAAATGACTGTTGATAAAAGATGGAAATAAATGTGGAGAAGTTCAGCTACAACGCTCTGGTCCAAGTGACCTCTTGCCCCACAGAAGCCACTGAAGCAGCCATGCATTTGGTGGAACCCAGTTCCGTGACTACTAAGCTAGAAATGTTCTTCTGGCTTATTCCTTGTGAGGGTGTCTAGATAATTAATAAGTGTGCAAACTTTCTCCCAATGCACTGTAGGTAATTCAGGGAATAGAACATAAAGCAAGGGTGACTAAGCTGTGGCCCGTCTGCAGTTTTGTTTTTTGTTTTTTTAAATAATATTTATTAACTGGCCAATCACATCAAATTAAATCACATCGCATAAATTCCAAATTACAAAGCCAAATTTTAAAATTTTGTTGGGGGAACCCATACTTCAAGATCCAAAGGGGGATTCAGATCATCTTCTTCTGCGTTAATGTCCAAATCAGTCCCAATCAGTCCAGACAAAGTTCATAATTCTATCCAGTCTTATCTTGGTGTTTCCACATCATATCTTGTTCATATAATTTCTCTTTTCCCTTTACAATCTCTTCTGTTAGTCTCCTTAAGCCGATAGCAAATATAACAATCCTGTGTGGATTTCCCATTCCTCTACTAAGTCCAGATGGTTTCCATATATCTCCTTCGTAGATAACATCACTCTTTCCATCATAAATTTTGGCATTTGTCGCTCTTAAGTCCCACCGAGGAGTTGATCCACGATATGTAAACAACTCTATTTCTCTCTTTCTCCTCCCAGACCCAAGAGCTCCAACAATGCCTCCCAAGATGGCGACGGCATTTTTAACTGCGTCATTCCAAAACTCTTAGCTTTCCAGCTTTGGATCGAAAGTTTATCTCCACACAGCCTTAAATCCACAGCTTAAGTCCTTGATTTCTGACTCATTAGGGGAGGGGATTCTTGTTAAATCACATAGAAAAAAGGGAAGGCAGGTTTTCCCCCCCTCCCCCCTCAGTCATTTGTCGTACGGTATCTTGACGTATCTTCTCATATTTTATTCTTGTCTTGTTATCAGAGATCTCTTCTGTCAGCAGTCTTTATTCCCCTTTTTCCTTGAAGCATGTGCAATTTATCTCGTCCAAATTGTTTCTTTTGAAGATCCTTGCAACTAGCGGCACGAATCAGGGACGGCGTTGAGGAGTGCCGGAATCCCACAGGAGGGCTTTGTGCCTAGTGCCCCCACTCCCACAAATTCGGGGGTGGTATAGGGCACAGCAGGCAGGGGCCGCCCCCCCCCACAATCCTGGGGGGGGGGTTAAGGAGGCTAATTACCCCCATCATAGCCTCCAAATTACCTCGTGTGGGTCGGAGAGATGTTATTGTCAGCCATCTTCCAATGCGCCACCTAGTGCAGTTTTGACTAACGTACACATTCTTTGCAAGCAGTGTCTCCCAACTGTATATTATTTTCAGAAACGTATACTCCTTTTTATACATATCTTACCATAGCAAATGCATTTTTGTAAATTTTGATGGGTTGACGAAATGCACTGTGGCTGTGTTTTGGTTCTCGTGTAATATCAGAAAGTGCTGATTTGATAAAATTCACACCTTTGGCTGCTATAAAGAGAACAGAGCAATTAGAAAGCTCAAGAGATTTTTCCCCCAGCCCATAATATAAATGTGTAGTACCTAGTTTCTTGATAGGGTCTTGAACTACTTGCACTCTACGTGGGGCTACTTTTGAAAGTGACCCGGAAACTACAACTAATCCAGAATGCGGCAGCTAGACTGGTGACTGGGGGCGGCCGCCGAGACCACATAACACTGGTCTTGAAAGACCTACATTGGCTCCCAGTACATTTCCGAGCACAATTCAAAGTGTTGGTGCTGACCTTTAAAGCCCTAAACGGCCTCGGTCCAGTATACCTGAAAGAGCGTCTCTACCCCCATCGTTCAGCCCGGGCACTGAGGTCCAGCACCAAGGGCCTTCTGGCGGTTCCCTCACTGCGAGAAGCAAAGCTACAGGGAACCAGGCGGAGGGCCTTCTCGGTAGTGGCGCCCGCCCTGTGGAACGCCCTCCCATCAGATGTCAAAGAGATAAACAACTACCTGACATTCAGAAGACATCTTAAGGCAGCCCTGTTCAGTGAAGTTTTAAATGTGTGACATTTTAGTGTATTTTTGGTCTCTGTGGAAGCCACCCAGAGTAGCTGGGGAAACCCAGCCAGATGGGTGGGGTACAAATAAATTATTATTATTATTATTATTGAAAATATTTGGGAGGCACTTACTTCCTGATCTTTAGCTTGCAGATCAATGGGAACGGGGATGATGCTGAGTTCGTGGTCCACAACATCTATAGAAGACGTTGCCCAGGAAGCTCCAGAGGCAATTCGTTGGTTACAGCTCTACATCTATAAAGACCGTGAAGTCACCAGGTCCTTAGTGAAGCGGGCAGAAAAAGCTGGATACAAAGGCATATTTGTGACTGTAGATACACCATTTCTTGGAAAACGCTTAGATGATGTGCGCAACAAATTTCAGCTTCCCCCGAATCTCAGGTACTTACAGGTTGTTGTTTCTTTTTTAAAAAAAATATGTTTTATTAGTTTTCAATTACAATCCAATAATAGCCTCATTATAAGAATACCAATTTATAATACAATTATTAATACCAATCATTCCAATACTGAATTAATTTAGATAAAGTGCCACCCCCCACCCTCCCCCGCGTGCTAGATTTGATTCTTTATTTCTGCGTTCCAAAAGAACGCAGGTACTTACAAATTTTGGTCAGCTTCCAGCATTCTTCACTTCTTTTAGTGCTCAGATCCTATACACTAGGGCTCACCACAGGGTGGATTTGATTTAAGTCAAATTGATTTAAATCACTAGTCAGTAAAAGGTAAAGGTAAAGGGACCCCTGACCATTAGGTCCAGTCATGACCGACTCTAGGGTTGCAGCGCTCATCTCGCTTTATTGGCCGAGGGAGCTGGCGTACAGCTTCCGGGTCATGTGGCCAGCATGACTAAGCCGCTTCTGGCAAACCAGAGCAGCACACGGAAACGCCGTTTACCTTCCCACTGGAGCGGTACCTATTTATCTACTTGCACTTTGATGTGCTTTCGAACTGCTAGGTTGGCATGAGCAAGGACCGAGCAATGGGAGCTCACCCTGTCGCGGGGATTCAAACCACCGACCTTCTGATCGGCAAGTCCTACGCTCTGTGGTTTAACCCACAGCGCCACCCGCGTCCCCTAGTCCCACTACTCAGTAAGACTTGATTTAAATCTTCTTCTTTTTTACAGAAAGACTCATTCTTGCTGGTATAATCTTAATATTTACAACAGATGAAGGTTTTATTTTTGGAATAATAAATTTTCAGAGTAGTTTTTACAGTTATATCAAAATTTACTGATTTGTTTATACTATTAGAAATACATTGATGGATAATTGTGAAATTATTGTGAGGTTATAAGTTAATTGTTTATATTTGGACAACTTTTCTGCTGCACTTTATTGGAAGGAGAAAAACAATCATTTCCTTAATAACAATTTAAACAATTTATTTAACTAAAACAATAACGTTATAGCGTATGTATCAATGTTTGTTAACTGATGTGGTTAAACGATTTTTTTTAAAAAAAACCTTAGACTGAATTTTAGAACACATGAAAAATTTAAAAACTTATTTCCTGATGAATAGCATTTGGACTATAATATAACATATATAAAACTATCTTTAGAAATATTTTTCTCCCAAAGCATTTTATTTTAAAAATCCAATTTAAATTTAAAAAAACCAATTTAAATTAAAAAAAATAATTTCTATTTTGTAAATCAATGATTTTTATCCACCCTGGCTCCCCAACATTTGGGAGACAGTGGGCACATTTGGGATTTTGAGAGCACACTATGGGCACCAGTCACAAAATGGCTGACAGGGGTGCAGGGCAAATAATAATAATAATAATAATAATAATAATAATACACTAAAATGTCACACATTAAAAACTTCCCTGAACAGGGCTGCCTTAAGATGTCTTCTGAATGTCAGGTAGTTGTTTATCTCTTTGAAATATGGTGGGAGGGCGTTCCACAGGGCGGGCACCACTACCAAGAAGGCCCTCTGTCTGGTTCCCTGTAGCCTCACTTCTCACAATGAGGGAACCGCCAGAAGGCCCTCGGCGCTGGACCTCAGTGTCCGGGCTGAACGATGGGGGTGGAGACGCTCCTTCAGGTATACTGGGTATAATACCAAATGGCTTCTGTGGGGTGTGGCGTAAAACAAAGGGGATGTCGTGTCTCCTGAAAAATGTAGGAAAAGAGACAGGACCAAGCAAGGTTGTTTTTTTTTAAAAAAAGGTAAAGGACCCCTGGACGGTTAAGTCCAGTCAAAGGCGACTATGGGGTTGCGGCGCTCATCTCGCTTTCAGGCCGAGGGAGCCTGCGTTTGTCCACAGACAGTTTACCAGATCATGTGGCCAGCAGGACTAAACTGCTTCTGGCCACCCGCATCCCTAGACAGGACCAAGCATGTCCCCATTTCAGCGCAGGGGGAGGCATCTATATCAGCACCCACCTTGCTTGCTGACGGATAGAAACTCTTTGTGTATCTCCTCACTGTTAAGAACAGAATAGAGAGTAGGTGTCCATAGGCGCCGACTCCATGGGGCCTGAGGGGGCCCGAGCCCCCTCAAAAATTCGTTTGGGGGGGCTCTGCCCCCCCAACAATTTAAGAAAATTATTACAGTAAATTTCGCTCTATAACACGCAGATTTTTTCTCCTAAAAAGTAAGGGGAAATGTCTGTGCGTGTTATTGAGCGAATGTGTGGTCCCTGGAGCTGACTCGCCGGAGCGCAGGGGCAAAAACAGGCAAAAATCAGGCAAAATTAAGATCGGCGGTCGGGGCGGAGGGAAGGCGGAAGCTGCTGCTTTCCTGCATTCTGCCTCAGGGTCTTACTGCCCACCCGCTTCTGTTGCTGCGTTTGCTCAAACTCAACAAAGAGCAGGGAATCCCCTGCCGTCTTGGCAAGCAGAGGGTTAAGGAAAGGATCGAGTCCTTCCTTCTAATTCTTTCCTAGTCACACTGCTTGCAGGCTCCAGCCCACCACCTCCTGCAGGCTCCAGCCCAGCACCTCCTCCTCTCCGTGCTCTAGGGACTCGCAGGTGGGAGAGAGAGAGAGAGGGCTGGCTTGGGGGGGGACTTTTGCCTTCCTTTCCTCCCCCCCCCGTTAAACTCCTCCCCTGCATTCTTAGCCAGCTGCTTCTCCGCACACCCCTCTTGTGCTTCTTGTCCCTTCTGTGTTTTTCCTTCCCTCCCCATTTAAAACGTGGTGACAAAGCACAGATCCACATGGATCCTCAGGATTTTTGCATTGGGTCACTCCAAATTCACCATCAGATCACATTACATGTCCATGGCTACATCTTGCACCAAAAAAATCACGCACCCACTGTTGCCTAGGGTCACAGTGGTGCAAAAACGTGGTTACAAAGCACGGATCCACATGGATTCTCAGGATTTTTGCATTGGGCTACTCCAAACTCACTGTCAGATATTAAAAATCTTTATAAAATAGAGAATTAAATACATACAGAATGTTAAATTTTCAGTTTCGAAATATTAGTACTAGTTTAGTACTGTATTTCTATATTACTATAGTACTGTATTAGTTATTTTCAAATACTTAAATATTTTTAGGGTGTAAGACCCAATTAAAGCCCGTTATTTACATACAGTATTACAGTATTTACATACAGTATTAGGCATACTGTATTAACTTTATTAACTGTATTAAAGCATTAACTTTGAGATATTATTTTTATTTAATGAACCCTCAGCCTTATTCAAAGTAAGCTTAAATTAGCTATTTCACTTATTAATCAAAGTGCTATTACTGTGCGACAGCAATATTTTATGTTTTATTCTTTTAATGATAGTTTAGGATTTATTTAAATATCATTTCAGTCTTTTCAGAGCTATATATTCACTGCTCTGTAATAGTCTATAAGCATAATTGTTACTGCAAATTAAATTAGCTTTTTACGAAAATACCGTGCGTGTTTATGTTTTGTTTCTTTTTTCAAAGCCAAAAAGTGTTTCAGGCTTGTCGAGTTTCCCGGAGTGTGGAGTTATAGAGAGTCGAGTTTTCGGGGTTCTAATGTTGATCATATGACTCTAAAATACTTTTAAAAAACTTTAAAACTCACTAATTTTCATCTAAAATTTAGAAAACTTCCCGGGGCAGGACCCCGGTATGGGCCCCCCCAATATTTTTTATAAGTCGGCGCCCCTGTAGGTGTCCACTCCTGGTTTCCGGATGCTGAAATCCTGAACCGTGGTGCAAAATAGACACTGCTGGTTCAGTTGAATAATCCATCAATTCAGCAACCTGCTTTCAGCCATGGGCAGCCAAATGCGTACAAGGTGGCCACGATGAGGGTATATGAGAGAAAACCCTTTGTGGGGCATCTCAGTTTTGGCACCCTTGGCACCAGGTCTTCAGGGGTATACAGTGGTACCTCGGGTTAAGTACTTAATTCGTTCCGGAGGTCCATTCTTAACCTGAAACTGTTCTTAACCTGAAGCACCACATTAGCTAATGGGGCCTCCTGCTGCTGCCGTGCCGCCGGAGCACGATTTCTGTTCTCATCCTGAAGCAACGTTCTTAACCCGAGGTACTATTTCTGGGTTAGTGGAGTGTGTAACCTGAAGCGTCTGTAAACCTGAAGCGTCTGTAACCCGAGGTACCACTGCACTGCCTCTGAACATGCAGGTTCTATTTGCAATCATGCCCAATAGCTGCCAATAACCCCATTGGCTAATGTCCTTTTAAAGCCAGTGGCTCTCACAATTTCATATGGTAATGAATTCTGTGAGTTAGTTACACATCGTGTGACGAAGTACTTTGTTTTAACATAATAAAATCATAGATTTGTAGCATTGGAAGGCACCCCCAAAGCCATTAGGGTCAACCCCCTGCAATACAGAAATCCTTTGCCCAATGTGGGGCTCAGACCTGCAGCTCTGAGATTGATGATGATGGTGATGCTGATGACGACGACAACAACAACGATAACAACAATTTTATTATTTATACCCTCCCCATCTGGCTGGGTTTCCCCAGCCACTCTGGGCGGCTTCCAGCAGAATATAAAAGCAGAATAAGTCTCATAATAATAATAGTAATTATTATTATTATTATTATTATTATTATTATTAATATCCCGCCCTCCCCAGCTGAATCCGGGCTCAGAGCGGCTAACAACAGTAAAATGTTACAACATTCTAAAATCATTTCATTATAATGAAATGTTCCCTGTCAATAATAATAATAATAATAATAATAATAGTAAATAATTTATTATTTATACCCCGCCCATCCTGCTGGGTTTCCCCAGCCACTCTGGGCGGCTTCCAGCAGAATATAAAAGCATAATAAGAGTCTCATAATAATAATAATAATAAAATTTTATTTATATCCCGCCCTCCCCAGCTGAAGCCGGGCTCAGAGCGGCTAACAACAGTAAAATATTACAACATTCTAAAATCATTTCATTATAATGACATGTGCCATAATAATAATAATAATAATAATAATAATAATAATAATAGAAAATAATTTATTATTTATACCCCGCCCATCTGGCTGGGTTTCCCCAGCCACTCTGGACGGCTGTCAATGGCCACAAGACCACCTCAAATATTTAGGATGCATTGCTCCACACCACGGTAGACAAATCAGTAGGTGGTACCTCAGAGGCTTCCAAGTCCATTCATTAAATGTGAAGTATGTAATTAATTAATTTATTTTAAATAGCCATTTGAGTGGTTTTGTTGAGAGTTGAAGCTGTACTGGCTTTAAATTTTGCCTTATCCAGCTGAGTTTTCTGAAAGTGTTTTCTCCCCCGCTCTTGAACTCCAGAATGAAAAATTTTGAAACGAATGACCTGGCATTTTCATCGGAGACGGGCTATGGCGAAAACAGTGGCCTGTCTGTTTATGTAGCGGAGGCAATTGATCCATCAATCAACTGGGAGGATATGAAGTGGCTCAGAGGATTGACTTCGCTGCCAATTGTTGCCAAAGGCATCCTTAGAGGTTTGTTCAACTTGAGTTAAATGTAACTATTGAGGGATATCGGACGAGGCTTACAGAAGGTTGAGAGAGAATGCAGAGGCTATTTTTGATGACAAACAGAATATATGTTTTTCTCAACAGCCCTGTTTATTTTTGCAGTTTGATTTTATATCCTTCTTTCCTTCTCACACTTATCACCTTGGTTCAAAGTGTTTCCATCTTGTCTAGAAACGGGAGCTGCTAAAAATCTGGCAGGCCAGGATGAGAGGATGTTTCCTACCAAACCTATGTTTGATTGGCTAGGAAGCACTTCAAGATTTCAAGTGTCCTTCACAAAAGGGCTTTCAAGTTCACCTGAAGGCTGGATCTCCCCCTATATTTTAAGCAAGAAGCCAAATTGTCTTTCTTTTGTTCCCTTAGTTTGAAGATGCAAACTGAATACCAGGCTCACCAGTCCTGAGTTAGTGTGAAAGCTGATAAAGGGCTTAATAAAGAATATACGTTATCCAGACGTTGGATTATGTATTAGCAATGCTGGTCTGAATCATCTCTTTTTTAAAATGAATGCTACTATGTGTCCCTATCTGCACACACCCACACCCAACCAACATGTTCATGAGGTCCAGCGCCGAGGGCCTTCTGGCGGTTCCCTCGCTACGAGAAGCCAAGTTACAGGGAACCAGGCGGAGGGCCTTCTTGGTAGTGGCACCTGCCCTGTGGAACGCCTTCCCACCAGATGTCAAAGAGAACAACAACTACCAGACTTTTAGAAGACACCTGAAAGCAGCCCTGTTTAGGGAGCCAGATGGGCAGGGTATAAATAATAAATTATTATTATTATTATTATTATTATTATTATGCACTTTGAGCTCAAAGTCACAGAGCATGGCAATTTATTTTGTTCAGTTAATTTAATTTATTCAGTAAGTTGCAGTACAGTGGACGATCGGGTTGCAAACGTGATCTATGCGGGATGCGCGTTCGCAACCCGCAGCGTTCGCAACCCACAGCTGCACATCTGCGCACATGCGGGTTGCGATTTGGCGTTTCTACACTTGCGCAAAGCGCAATTTAGTGCTTCTGCACATGTGCGACCGCCGAAACCCGGAGGTAACCTGTTCCAGTACTTCCGGGTTTCGGCGGTCCGTAACCTGAAGCGTCTGTAACCCGAGGTATGTACTCCTTAGAAGATGAAAGTTTAACATACAGTTGTAGAAGAAATGTGCAACATTCTATCTCGTAAGTGTGTAAATTGTTAAAACAAAGCCAGCTTTTTCTTTTTATAAACCGTGAATGGCACATTCTTTAGCTGGTTGGAGCTTTGGAGCATTTTAGATCTTGAACTCTTTTTCCCCCTAAAGGAATTTGTTTGTTTGCCTCTTGTTTCTTGAGGGGTGGGTTGGGATCCCTGGTCTTCCAGGAAATTGAATCTTTTGGTTAATGTAACACTTCTTAAGGTTTAGTCCAAACCCATAAAATAAGCTATAAAGTGTTGTTCCTTTTGAAAGCAATTATCTTTAAGCGGATGTCAGAACTGACATTGGCTTGTATCTAACTTTGAGGAAAGGCACAATAGGAAATGGATTGTGTCTAAACTTGCTCAATATACTGTACAAACAGGCCCACGTTCTCCTCTGGGCTGCATATGATATATGGAATTATGAGCTCTCTTCCTTTCTCTGTTTTTATAATGAATCGAAAGCCATCGGAATACGAAATGATTACATTGTGTGTGAGAGAGATTAAGGTAATCGTTATTGTCTGTGTACAGTAAATCTCTGAGCCAAAGGGCTAGTTTTGATGGGGATCAGTAGAATGAACATTTACCAGCTCTTCAGAACAACAATAATAATAATTTATAATAATTTATTATTTATACCCCGCCCATCTGGCTGAGTTTCCCCAGCCACTCTGGGTAGCTTCCAATCAAGTGTTAAAAACAATACAGCATTAAATATTAAAAACTTCCCTAAACAGGGCTGCCTTCAGATGTCTTTTAAAGATAGGATAGATGCTTATTTCCTTCACATCTGAAGGGAGGGTGTTCCACGGGGCGGGTGCCACTACTGAGAAGGCCCTCTGCCTGGTTCCCTGTAGCCTCACTTCTCGCAGGGAGAGAACCGCCAGAAGGCCCTCGGAGCTGGACCTCAGTGTCCGGGCTGAACGATGGGGGTGGATACACTCCTTCAGGTATACTGGACCGAGGCAGTTTAGGGCTTTAAAGGTCAGCACCAACACTTTGAATTGTGCTCGGAAACGTACTGGGAGCCAATGCAGATCTCTCCAGACTGGTGTTATGTGGTCCTGGCGGCCTCTCCCAGTCACCAGTCTAGCTGCCGCATTCTGGATTAATTGCAGTTTCTGGGTCACCTTCAAAGGTAGCCCCATGTAGAGAGCATTGCAGTAGTCCAAGCGGGAGATAACTAGAGCATGCACCACTCTGGCAAGACAGTCCTCAGGCAGGTAGGGTCTCAGCCTGCGTACCAGATGGAGCTAGTAGACAGCCGCCCTGGACACAGAATTAACCTGCACTAAGGGTCTTCCCATAGCAATAAAAATGTTGTCTTTGACTTGGGAGACAGTCACACAGTGAAGTTTAGTTGCTGAATCGCATTCCTCGCGCAACCTTCTTCAGAAAAGCTGGCCTTAGTTCTATGTGTTCATTAAAGAGTTTTATGGATGTTGCAATTCCCACAATGACAGCTGCAATTTGTAAAGGCCCCGTGTTTTCTTCCCTAGCCGATGATGCTCGGGAAGCAGTGAAGCATGGCGTAAATGGGATCCTGGTGTCAAATCACGGTGCGCGCCAGTTGGATGGAGTTCCAGCCACCGTAAGTATTAGTAAAGCAACTGAGAGTTGGCCGCAATGATTGACAAATTTATTTAAATGCAGTTTAAGCAATTAGCAGCTGGGTTCCCACCCCCCACCCGCAAATAAAAATGTGGCTTTCAAGGGTGCATTCTAGGCATATGTGCTAGCCTATGGTTTGCCTGGGGACACGGGTGGCGGTGTGGGTTAAACCACAGAGCCTAGGACTTGCCGGTCAGAAGGTCGGCGGTTCGAATCCCCGCGACGGGGTGAGCTCCCATTGCTCGGTCCCTGCTATTGCCAACCTAGCAGTTCAAAAGCATGTCAAAGTGCAAGTAGATAAATAGGTACCACTCTGGCAGGAAGGTAAACGGCATTTCCGTGAGCTGCTCTGGTTCGCCAGAAGCGGCTTAGTCATGCTGGCCACAGGACCCGAAAGCTGTACGCTGGCTCCCTCAGCCAATAAAGTGAGATGAGCGCCGCAACCCCAGAGTTGGTCATGACTGGACCTAATGGTCAAGGGTCCCTTTACCTTTACCTTATGGTTTGCCTGATCGTTGGAAAATGAGCTAAAAGCCTTGTTGCCTTGTGCTCTCAGCTGCAGAGTTTTTTTTAAAAAAGGATTGCTTCCTGATTTACTCCTAGGTTCCAGAGCATAATTTTTTTTGGGGGGGGGGCACACGAGGGGACCATGGCCCCTAGGAATTGGCTCCTATGGTGTTGGCAAAACCCTGTTGTTGTCATAAGTTTTGGCTGTCAGGGTTTGTGGGTGAAAGGTACTCATAATTTATAGATTTAGTAAATTCAGCCCTGAAAACTTTAAACTGTAGATGTCAGGGATTGAACCTGGGATCTTACACATGTAAAGCATGCATTTTTTGCCCTGGAGGGGGAAATATAACTATTTAGTGTCTGATTGAAACCCTTACGTTCTTGAAACCTGACTACATAGTTTAGCTTTATTTTGGTTTTGAGAACAAATCAAGTCCAAACTGGTGAATGTTTCCTTGTGTCTTGTTACACACTGATGAAATGTGCGCTTTAATTATGGCTTGTATGAGACTCAAGTAACAGCACTTGGCACAATCTGCCTGGATGTGAAAGTGAGCATACATATGCGGAAGTGGAACCCAAGTATTTCTGGCAACAAAGCAAAACCTAAAGAGGAAAAACAAGCCCTTTTATTGTGTGCCAGATGACTAGAAACCTCAGTCAGAAAGAATATACAAGCAAATTGAACTTGCAAGTTTTGATTCCCTCTGGCCACTCTGTTTTGCCTTCAAAGAAATGAATATTGCCTCTGCTTGCCTTCTGCAGCATCGTTTTCTGTGTATGAAACATTGGTTTCTACTTGCATAAACTCCTTCCCCATCAACACATTAGACTTTGGAGGACTCTTTGAGACTTTGAACTCATCTATCATCTATCATAGCCTTGTTATATCCAGTGGTCCTGTGCATGTAGTTAAACTGCCTGGTCACAGGTTTATCATCCATCATATCAGCTATCTATCAGTCATCTGTCATAGGTTTCTCACATTCACCTGTCCTGAGCAAAGAGTTGAATTACCAGATCTCAGGTTTTGGCGTGCAATATAAAGTGGTTTTGTTGCCTTGGCAAAACAATTCAACAGTCTGCTAGCATCTTATTATTTTGCCCTGTTCAAAAGAGAGGCATCTAGTCTGAGGAACTGGAGTTTCTTCAACATTTACGGTTGATGCACAGCATAGTTTTTCCTATTCGTTATCTTCACTGGAGCCACAACACAGTTCTTAAACAAGAACTTTCCCCCTCCCATTTCGCAGTCATATTTCACAAAATGAGCTAAATGTTCACCTTGCAATTAAGCAACAGCAACAGATAAAAAAAATAGAATCTTAGCTGAATTCTGCTCTTTTTGTTGTAGGAAATTTGTTCTCATATAACTTTTCTTGTGTTTCTAAAGTCTGCAAATGCACCTGCCACTGTTGTTGCTGCAGGATATCTCACTACCTGGATCTCAGGGGCATAATATGTGGGTGCCAGGGAAGCCCTGGCCCTGGATTTTTGAGGGTCCATGAAGCAGGCTCACTGCACAGTCTGGCCTGGCCCTCGTCTCCCGGTGTTAGAGGAACCAGCATTCAAGGAGAGGAGCACTGGGCCATGCCATGCTGGGCGCGCTGACATGGGGAACCTAGTTTGCGCCTGTCAAGTGCTGTGTCGGCTGACTGGGCTTCCCCCTGTGCAGGAGGTGCAGCATGGCCCTGTTTGGCTCCAGTGCAGGGCGAGGTTGCTCCAGCTGTGTTGGCGGTGAGGGTTGGGGTGCTGTGGTGGGATCACCCTCCGTGCGCCCCTCTGGCATGCATATGTGCCTGCACCAGGTGCCGGGAGCTCTGTTAAAAACCAACCCAATGCACCAAACACAAAGTGCAATAGAGTTAGGGCTTGCTCCAGGATTTGGGCATGCTTGGGCGCAGTGTCAGTGGTTCCCTTGGGTCTTTCCTTTCCACCTCAAACCACACCACTCCCTTTTGGTTCCGCTAATTACCACCTATTGGCAAGTGTAAAAGGGATGCCTATTGAGCAGACATTTAAACCGTTCAGCCATACCTTGGTTGATGAAAGCCTTGCGACTTGAATGTTTTGGCTCCTGAACGCTGCAAACCCGGGAGTGTTCCAGTTTGTGAATGTTCTTTGGAACCAGAACATCCAACACAGCTTCTGGTACAACTGTATTATTCGAATTTCATTGCCATCCACCTCCCACCTATTAATCTTCTTCTGAAAACTTCTGTCACAAAAAGATTTGTTTTTCTTTGTTGTTCTTACTGAGAATTAAAGAATTCTGAGATGAGGAATTCATTCTGAGTAACTGAATGGCACCCATAGCACTTCAGCACAAATATCCACACAAATATTTTTGGATCAGAGGGGGAGTCATTCTGCTGATCTTACTGCTATGCTGTTTGGAGTCAGAAAAATTCAAATGGAGTTGTCCCTTTTAACTCCAATAGAATTAGTCTAGGCTCAGCAGTTTAAGGTTTCATTCTTAACAGTCTAAAGTTGCAATCCTAACTCCACTTCCCTGGGAGTAAGCCCCATTGAATTCAATAGGACTTGGTTAAGATGGTGGATGCATGCAAACACAAATCAGGCAGCCAAATGAAAGGAGGATAAAACAGCTCAAGCACTAACCAATCCTACAGTTTGTTAAAACAGCCAGTGCCATGGGAAGGAGGCAGGACACAGAGGGATGGTGCTGTCTGGGAGACACTTTCCCATAAAAGATGCTTGTGTTTTATGGGGATGGGCTACAACTCAAAGAGATGCATGCACTAGAACTGTTCTACTCCTTCCTCCCTGCAGTGCCATTGTGTCATTGAAATTCTACTCCGTATTGATCCAGAGCTGAACTCCAACGTATAGTTAGCAGAGTGAAAACTTAAACACGTTGCAGGATTCCCCCAAAATAGACAAGGAGCGATTGTATTTCATCAAGCAGAACTTTACTGTTGCTGAAGGCAAATGAGCATCATGATCACAAATCCAATACATTCAGGATTGGCACTGTCCATAAGAAATCTAGTTGCAGCAGACTTCACTTAAACTTACAATAACTTATGATAAGTCTAAACCTTTACACTAAGCATGCTATGTACAGAACACCACACCAGAAGGAAAAGTGATAGAAAGAGAAAGTGAAACCCAGGCTCCTTCTGGCCCTACTTTTATAATCAGCATGATCTTGTCAGAAGAGATAAGAAAACCAGTTTAAACCAGCTGTACTCAGCTTCTCTGAAGGAATAACCCAAACATCATGAACCTTCTGCTTGTTTCTTTCACACAAGAAAGCTTCCAGAACCCTCTTGAATTAATCAATACTTTCTGCACTAAGAAATGCAAACTGACACATTGGACTCCCAGAAAGCTGCTCCCAAGTGCTGGTGGCAGTGGACCTTCCAGAGCAGTGTGCAATATAGGATCAGTGATATCCCAGAGTATGTGCACAAGTGCTTTCTGTCACAACTGGGTCTCTTTGGCGCCAGGTGTTGATGTTTCAAATCAGGGATGGGGAACCTGGTCTTCCAGATGTTGTTGCTCTCCAACTCCCATCAGTCCCAGCCAGCAATGGTGAAGATTGGATGGGAGCCATATTTGGGCAAAATCTGGAGGACCTTAAGTTCTCTGTCCCCGCTTTGGATCATTCGTTTTTTAATTAACATTTGCACTTGCCAAACTTACATTCTCACACATGGAAATAAAAATGGCGGCTTGATAAAAACAAACGTTGGGTCCCGGTAGTTTGAAAGTGTTCAGAGGCTGTTCCCACCCCCTGTCGCCCTTTCCTTTGCAGGTTGAGGTCCTGCCTGAGATCATTGAGGCTGTGGGAGAAAAAGTGGAGGTGTTCCTAGATGGTGGAGTAAGGAAAGGCACAGATGTCCTCAAGGCCCTCGCCCTTGGAGCCCGAGCTGTGTTCGTAGGACGGCCTGTAATCTGGGGACTTGCCTATAAGGTAATTTAAAGCAGTAGTACGAATGCCTGTTCCGTAGCTTCTGCTAGTTTACTGGAAAAGCAGATCTGCACATTAATTACTGAGTTGGACTCATAGGGAGGGATTTGGCTTATAAGTCCTGCTGGCAGGATGCATTGGATTTTCAAGACTTGTATATTGTGTAGGTCAGGGGTCTGCAACCTTTAAGACAAAAAGAGCCACTTGGACCCGTTTCCGAAGAAAAAAAAACCTGGGAGCCGCAAAACTAACACACACACCGCCCACATGCGACGTCACAGCCAGTACAGCGCCCGCCACAGTGGGGAGTGTCGGGGCGCACAATGCGCCTCCTCCCTTCGCTAGTATCTGCCCCGGAGCCGCAGCAAAGGTGTAAAAGAGCCACATGCGGCTCCGGAGCCGCAGGTTGCAGACCCCTGGTGTAGGTTAAAATAGCTATAAATCTCCTTTCCAATACACTGATACAAATGTTCTATTTTATGCAAAGCCTTTTCTGCTTTTTGACTAATGGATGGAATTCTTTGATCCAGATTTCTCTCTCTTCCCCACCTTTTAAATTGAAGACAGATGAAAGTTAGTTCCAATTTGGGGATGGAATTCTTTGCTGTCCAGTGTCTGTTTTTCAGCATTCATTCATGGTTTGTTTGTTTTAGCATACGACCAGTCTAGCCATCTTAAACTATAGGGGACAAAGCATTGTAATTATAGCAGAACGTATGCTATATCTCACAGTAGCAGCCAAGTGGCAAGATTTAGAAAGACCACTCGGTGTTTACTGAACAAACCGATATTTTTTCCGCCACACTGAGGGCATTGCCTGACTTAAAGCTGAAACCTCAAAATCTATGTTTATGTGATATGCTTAACTTAATTAGGGTGAAGAAGGTGTGAAGGAAGTTCTTAAGATATTGAAAGAAGAGTTCCAGTTGGCAATGGCACTTTCTGGTAAGATGCAAAATATATTGGAATTATTGGCTCTGTCTACACTGTACCTTTAAATCACATTCTAAAGCACATGGGATTGGGTTGATAAATTATCGAGATTGCAAATCAGCATGGATGGAGAGCTTAACTCCTGCCTCCTCTGAAGGTGGTATTTGCCTTGTGGGTGGGAATCTCCCATTGGCGTCAATATCACTGGAGACAGCATGGAAAAATGAGTTCTCTACTTGCCGCTTGGAAGTTTGATGGGATTATGGCAAATGGGCTACTTTGAGAGGGGCGTCCAGACACAGGGTCGCACCTTTTTAGTGGTCACCACCCATCTAAGCTCCAGAAGGTGGTGGGGTCTTTCAAAACATGTCCTGATGCTGATATGATTGAACAAGTATAGGAGAAGACCCGTCCCCCAGGTAAAATTACTGGAGCTGTCATTGGGAACAGAAAATAATTCGGACTACAAATTGCTTTTATCTCCCCTGCTCTTTCCTTTTTTCCCCTTCTAGGTTGTCAGAATGTGGAAGCAATAGACAGAACATTGGTGCGAAGAGACCCATGGGCTGCCTGCAAGATCTAGCCGTATTTGCTGCCGCCACCGTAACTTGTCCAGTTGGTTACAAATTATTTGACAGCAAACTGCAAAGTGAATTCATGCCTCCAGTACAGGTTTAGGCTGGATTAACAGGCCTAATCTTCCACAAATATATATCAAATATATCAAGGCATCATTTTAATGCGTAAAGTACAGTATTGGAAAATATTGGCAACACCTTGATAGATAGGTTTATATTCTTTTTATTATTATCCAGTGTTCTGTCATTTGCAATGAAATGTGAGTACTTATTGCCCAAATAAGAGCCCGCGTTGTTCTTAAATGGGCTGATCTAAATACATCATTAATTACCAAAGTTGCACGTTTTCTGATGGGAACTGCTGAACTGCAGTTGCACAGATATTAGTGGTGTTGCTTTGAAGTTCTTGGCTCACATGACTGGGAGCGGCTGAGCTGCTAAAACGCTAAGCAGATGTTTGGAGGGTGCACTCGATGAAAAGAACGGTTCCAGTGTGAAGGCTGAAAGATACCTCTTTGCCATTGCTTTTAACTATCTAATCCTACCCAAGCTGGGCTCTAAACATAGCAACCTGAATTAACTCTACCCTTGGCAGCTATGAATACAGGAAGGCAATATGGGTTTCCCAGAGGTTGGCAAGCTGAAGATCTGGGGAAATGGAGGTGCGGAAAAGGCCTTTTTACATGGTACACACCTAGCTACACTGAAAACTAGTTTTATCAGGGGAGAAGAAACTCAGGCCTAGGCGGTGGGGGTGGTCCAGGCCTCTTTTTCAAACCCTCAGGTCTTAGCCCAGGCCACACTTCTCATGGGCCTACAGTGGTACCTCGGGTTAAGTACTTAATTTGTTCCGGAGGTCCGTACTTAACCTGAAACTGTTCTTAACCTGAAGCACCACTTTAGCTAATGGGGCCTCCTGCTGCCACCGCAGCACGATTTCTGTTCTCATCCTGAAGCAAAGTTCTTAACCTGAAGCACTCTTTCTGGGTTAGCGGAGTCTGTAACCTGAAGCGTATGTAACCTGAAGAGTATGTAACCTGAGGTACCACTGTATTCTGCATCTTCCTGGATGGAATGCAGAGGAGATGTGCAGTGAGATTTTCCATAGGGGAATAGTTAGAGCCAGAGATGCCATCTTTCGAGGTCAGTTGGGGTTGGGGCGCTGACATCATGTGTGTGAGCATCGCATCTCCCTCCTAAGCTGGACAGAAGCTTCCCAGACTTTGGGAAGGAGGTGCCAGGCCTCTGACAGGATGCTAAAGCCCTATTGCCTCCTTCCCAAAGAAAGCAGGCTTTGGGAAGGTGGCGGGAGGGCTCTTGGACCCTTCTGGGGACTAGTCCACTGACCGTACACCACTGATGGGATGTATCTTTGAACTATAATAATGCCTTTTGTTTGGATGGAGGGGAAAGCAAAAGAGAATTATGTCCACACCTAAAAGCTTTTGGCTTGAGTGGTTCAACAACATCTGGAAGGACAAAGAGAGAGCTGTTTCACCCACTTTAATCAGGAACATAGAAAACTTCCTTTTACAGAGTCAGGCCATTGGTCCACCTCGCACCGACTGGCAACTGATCTTCAGGGTTTCAGGCTGGTTTCTCTACCTGGAGATGCTGGGGTCTCTGAATCTAGAACCTTCCATGTGCAGATGCTCCAGCACAGAGCTATGGCCTTCCCATCATCCTGAAGTTCTGGTATATGCTTGAATCCGTCCCACAACACGAGGATAGTCTGAAGGTACACTTGATAGCTATTGACTGGGACTTTCAACATGAAAGAGCCCATCTCAAGAGATGACTAGACAAATAGTTGTCCATCATAAAAAATGAAAGCGATGGAAAACCCACCATGGCTAGGTCTTATTTCTTAGCAATACAGTGGTACCTTGGTTCCCGAACTCAATCCATTCTGGAAGTCCGTTTGACTTCCAAAACTTTCGCAAACCAAGGCTTCTGATTGGCTGATTGGCCCCGGAAACAATGCCAACAGCTGAAACGAACATTCGTCTTCCAAAAAACATTTGCAAACCGGAACACTTACTTCCGGGTTTGCGGCATTCGGGAGTCAAGCCGTTTGGGAACCAAAGTACCACTGTACTGTGTTCCCTGTTCTACCTTCCATTAGGAAGTTCCTTACCACTTTCTCTCCTGTTGGGAGTTCTGAAGTAATGTTTCTGTCATAAAAGAGGTTCTGGGAACCTGGCCGTATGGAAAGAGCTGCGGGAGAGAGAAGGGGTCAGACTGCTTCATGCTTCCCAGATAAGGGATGGCTGCCAACCCTATCATTAGAATCTCAGTAGTTTAGCCGCTGATTTTTTAAAAAATATTTTTTTAAAAATAAAAAATACATAAGCTCAGGGCAGGTCACTTGTGCACTAATGTTGACTTGGTTCTCACTGAGGTAGTCAACCAGTATGTGGGTTCTGCCACTTCATGCGGCAGGTGAGGACTTAAATGACTGAATGCTCTTCATCCCCACACCCCAAGCCCCACTACATAGAAAACTAACTGTCAGAGGAAAGAAGAATTCTAACCTAGTTTTGTGTGTGTGTGTGTGTGTGTGTGTGTGTGTGACAGATCAGTCATGTGAGCCCCCACAGCCTGAAAAGGCAGAGCCGCAAACACAGGCTTATTGTATCGATGAGAACCAAGCATTTGTCAAACCAAGTATCCTGGAAGATGTTAGCGGATTGTTGGCAGTAATATAACATTGGCGTCTATGGTTTTCCAGATTCTTTAGCCAAAATGTAAGAGGTGCCTTAAGACTCTCTGATATTATTCACTTCTGCTCTAAACGGTGCAAACTAAAGTGCTTGTTGTTGAAACAAGAGTATTATAATTCTTTTTAAAGTCTGAAGCCTTATCAAGTTTGGTTTCCTTTGGAAGAAGGTATTACAGTGGTACCTCAGGTTAAGTACTTAATTCATTCCGGAGGTCCGTACTTAACCTGAAACTGTTCTTAACCTGAAGCACCACTTTAGCTAATAGGGCCTCCTGCTGCCGCCGCGCCGCCAGAGCACAATTTCTGTTCTCATCCTGAAGCAAAGTTCTTAACCTGAAGCACTATTTCTGGGTTAGCGGAGTCTGTAACCTGAAGCGTATGTAACCTGAGGTACCACTGTACTGGGGTTTAAAGATGCTTTGCAACATTTGCAAATGTTATTTACAAATGTACGAGTTGGGCATGGATGGAGTCACACAGCCAAAATGCATCAATAGCGAAACCCATTGCTCCACATTAGTTTCCCATCTATGGTTAGATGGGGTTAGCTTACAGAGCCCCAAAACTCAGTCCTCTCTGAGGCTCTCCCAGTCTGATTTAAAACTGCCGTTTCTGTTGTGTCCTTTCACACAGAAGGCGAAGATTACATTGTCCTTAGCTAGGGAAGTGGAGAAAGGTGTTCCGGAAACCCCAGCAGTCGGTGGTTAGCTTTGAGAAATTAATCCCATTCATGCCGATGCTGCCTGCCTGAAGGAGAGCCACAAGCATCCTTTTGCCACTGCCGGAACGACAGAGACTTGCCCACCTGAAATCCCACAGCACCTCTCAGCCTGAAGCAGAGGCAGATGCCAACTGCTTTCATGGGAGATGTGCCTTCTGCATCCTAGACATTTCATAACTTACTCGCTTTATCATCCTTTCCATTGCAAGTTTTACTTCCCAGGCACACAAGTCCCACTCTTTGCAGATGCTTTTTTCATCTGCCCTCTCCATCTCCACCTGGCAGACGATGTGAGCATCTTTTTATGCTATGTCCAGTTTTTTTTGCCCGCTGAGCATTGATCCAGTGCAGCAGTCGCCACGCCTTTTGGGCCCATTGCAACTTTTCTCAAGGTGAGTTTCCAATGCCTTCTCATTCTCAAAGGATGGCTGCAAATTCCTCTGTGGATCCCATTTCTGTAGAGCTCTAACCTCCCCACAAACAAAACAAGATGGATATTTATTAAATAGCCGGTGCCTTTTAATCTCCCTGCAAACAAATCAAGACGGATGCTCAATAAACATGCCACTCTGAAGTGCCCTCAGTGAGCGACAAGACCGTAGAATCAGTTAATGCATTTACAACCTTTCACTGAACTTGCCAACTGCAGTTTAGCCCCCAGAGTGTAAAAATGCTCTTTGAGGTTAATCCTTGACTTGAACATCTCCTTCCCACCAGAGGGTGTTGTAGTAATTAAATAGATTTTTTCTCCAACAGTTTTAAGAAGTCCTTGATGCTAAATGATGATGGAATAGAAAGAAGTCAAGCTGCGGCATGATCTGAGAGGGTCGATACAGCCCAATGCTTGTCTTGGTTTGTAAAATTCCACGCTTTATTTACTGTGGGATGCTGAAAGTTGCATGGCAACCGGATTTTGTATGCACGAAGGCTAAGCAAATGTTTCTCCGTGTGTAATGAAGTGTAATTTCTATTGTTTACTGCACTTATCGTATTTGCTGCAATGTGGAATCCGTTGCATGTCAGTTACAGAAAACATCAGAAAGTGTTTATTTTTGATAATATAAATTCAGAGATTGGACAGCGAAGCCGTGTGTTTATGTGCTAGGGGGTCTCATTCCAAAATTTTGCCAAGGGGATTTCTAGCACTTAGTCCAATCCGGCTTGAGAAAGGTTGCCATGTTCTGGCTGAGCAGCAGATGGAGAGAGAATTAACATGTGCCCGATGCGAACCATTTGAGAATTATCACTTATATGAGCTTATAGGTTTGTTGTTCTATGTTTCTTTGAGCCAGACCTCCTCAACCTCGGCCTTCCAGATGTTTTGAGACTACAATTCCCAGCATCTCTGACCACTGGTCCTGCTAGCTAGGGATTATGGGAGTTGTAGGCCAAAAACATCTAGAGGGTTGAGGAAGCCTGGTTAAAGCCCAGAGTTGATTGCTTTTCTATGATTTTGAGCCCCTCTGCATTAAGAACAGCTGCTCTGACTGATAACCAAGGTGAAGGTTAATGGGGATTCTTAAAAAGTGTTTACTAACTTGGGCCAGTTAAACACTCTGATAATTAAGTGGAAATCACAAAGTTCTGCAACAGCTTATAGGTCATCATCATTGGGCGGAATATCCCAGAAGTTTGGAGCAGTGCTCCTCTGACTTCTAACTTGCACACTGACAGGCTAATTTGGTTATGATTGTGGTTGGAGTGAAAGGGTTTGGGGGTGCGATTCCCATTCCTGTGTCCCAGGGTGCTGAGTCTGAGATCAGTGTTCCTTCAAACATTTTTTTCAGGCCCTCAGACTTTACAGCATCAATGTGAGCATCTGCTTTTAATGGGGTTGTTTAAGCTGAAACCCCACCAACAGATTTGTACGTTAAGGTTAGAGGTTGTTCCAGATTAATAGCCATCCAACAAATGGCTTGAGTTCTTGGTGTGTGTTTTTCTTGGTATATCCAACAAATAATGGCAAATATCTAACAAGGATGTGTGTAGAATTCTCTGGATAGGAAAATAATCCAAAGGACAAGATGGAAGGTGCTTAGTATACAGTGGTACCTTGGTTCTCAAACTTAATCCATTCCGGAAGTCCGTTCCAAAACCAAAGTGTTTCAAAACCAAGGCGAGCTTTCCCATAGAAATTAATGCAAAATGGATTTATCCGTTCCAGACTTTTAAAAACAACCCCTAAAACAGCGATTTAACAGCAATTTAACATGAATTTTACTATCTAGTGAGACCATTGTTCCATAAAATGAAAGCAATAATCAGTGTACTGCAATGTAAAATAAATAAGACAGTATTGTAGATGATAAAAAATTAAATTAATATTTTTTCCTTACCTGCACTGATGATAGTAATTGTTTGGATGGGGGCTTTTATACATTTCCTCAGTCACACAATCCATCAGTAGCTGAACTGGGTTCCACACAGTCACAAAAACAAATGAACCGAAAAAATCCTCAAGAACTAAAACGCAAAATAAATAGCAAAAACAAAAGCGCCAAACTTAATCCATTCCGGAAGTCCGTTTGACTTCCGTAATGTTCGAAAACCAAGGGGCAGCTTCCGATTGGTGCAGGCGCCCCAGAAACAATAGCCAACAGCCATATCGTACGTTTGGCTTCTGAAAAACTTTCAAAAACCGGAACACTTCCGGGTTTTCAGTGTTTGGGAACCAAGGCGTTTGAGTACCAAGGCGTTTGAGTACCAGGGTACCACTGTACAATGCTGTAGCAATAAACCCCAAAAGGCCAATACATTTATGGTATACATAAAAACACATTTCTTTGAAGACACAGGAGATAATGGCATTTCCCTACTCAACATGTAATGATCACACACAGCAATACGTTTGGAACCATGTTTGATGCTGTCAGCAAATTTTGTCAGTGCGATGTTTGAAATTCACCAGGCACTAGGCACCACCATTTGCAGGTGCTTGCCTGGGGATCTTGACTGTTTCTACACACTAACAACACCACCTGTAGGATTCTATCCATTATATTTTATCAGCGCGATCAGAACAAATTTCAGGGACCAAAAAAGTGTTGAAAAATACAACTTTTGAGCTGTCTTGCCCCAAAATGGCAACTAGACGTTCCGTTTTGGCGACTGTAACCCTGGTATAGGGAGCCATTAGGTGGATTAGGATTCCCTGGTTCTGAATGGGGTAACTGTGCCCCTGAAGGACCAGGTGCGCAGCCTGGGAGTCATTTTAGACTCACAGCTGTCCATGGAGGGACAGGTCAAATCTGTGTCCAGGGCAGCTGTCTACCAGCTCCACGTGGTACGCAGGCTAAGACCCTACCTGCCTGCGAACTGTCTCGCCAGAGTGGTGCATGCTCTAGTTATCTCCCGCTTGGACTACTGCCATGCGCTCTACATGGGGCTACCTTTGAAGGTGACCCGGAAACTGCAATTAATCCAGAATGCGGCAGCTAGACTGGTGACTGGGAGTGGCCGGCGGGGCCACATAACACCGGTTCTGAGAGATCTGCATTGGCTCCCAGTACGTTTCCGAGCACAATTCAAAGTGTTGGTGCTGACCTTTAAAACCCTAAGCGGCCTCGGTCCTGTATACCTGAAGGAGCGCCTCCACCCCCATCGTTCAGCCCAGACACTGAGGTCCAGCTCCGAGGGCCTTCTGGCGGTTCTCTCCCTGCGAGAAGTGAGGCTACAGGGAACCAGGCAGAGGGCCTTCTCAGTAATGGCGCCCACCCTGTGGAACGCCCTCCCATTTGATGTCAAAGAGACAAAAAACTACCTGAAATTCAGAAGACATCTTAAGGCAGCTCTATTCAGGGAAGTTTTTAATATGTAACGCTGTACTGTTTTTAACACTTGATTGGGAGCCGCCCAGAGTGGCTGGGGAAACTCAGCCAGATGGGCGGGGTATAAATAATAAATGATGATGATGATGATGATGCCTGGCTTATATATCTGAGTTCCTAACACTGCCACTGCCAATCGTTTGGTGGGTCTGATGTACCCCAGAGACCACAGGTTTGCCACATCTGGTTGAGGTACCTAATTGCAGTACTTGGGTGAATGGAGGTGGCTCTTGCCAACAGACAGCAGCTCCTTGAGCTAGCTGAAATCCATCTTTCTGCTGAATACACTTTTCCAGAATATTTGTGATATGTGGGACACAGGCCATGAGGAGTCTTTAGTCAACGGGTTTCCTGTCCTCTGCACAATGAACATCCCAGCCCCATCAGGCTTTTGTTGACCTTCACCTTACCCCTTAGCACTGAGCTCTTTTATTTTTTTTGACTCCCGAAGCCAACCTAAACAGAAAAACTCTGTTGCAAAGTACTATTTAATGTTACCATTTCCATAACACCAGAAGGGCTTTTTAAAAAAAATGCCGCTTATGTGTGCAACTTGTCTGTCTAACTGAGAACTACTGAACATTAATAAACTGGGGCTTGAGTAATTCCTTTTTGATAAATGAAGCAGTGTGGCTTTTTTCCCCTGGTCCTGTTGGAAATGCAAGAGACTCCAAGATGAAGCAAACTTTTGGGGAAGGAGGCAGGACTGGCTGTGCTTGTTTTGGCTTCCTCGAATGGCTTTCAGCCTGAAATCAAATACTGGGAGCACGGGGAAAGCTGGCTTCTGAAGTCATGATTGTACTCTCAACCTCATCCTAAGGGTCCTGCTCTCTTAATAGAGCTCCTTTTCATGTGAAACTCTGGCGTCGGGCAACATGGAAGCCCATTTGTAAACACTCTCTTCATCATAGGGCATCTCACAAAAGTTGGCTTCCTAGAGTACTCTTAGAAAGCTAGCTGAACTGTGGGCACTTCCTGGGTTGGCGTAACCTGGTTACGCTGTATGATGGCTATACGTCCGTTGAGAATGTCTCCAGTTCAGATCTTGAATGTTCTACATGTTGCATTTGTTGCCCAAACTGTAATTAAAAACAAGACATCCACACATTTTTTGTGGCTCTTTGCGACCCCTCCCCCAAGTACATGTAGGGTTCCAGCCTCATATAACCATAGCATGTCTAATTAGTGCGGGAAGGGGTTAAACCATAGAGTAAGCTGTCCTGCCAGGCTTAGCCTGTGACATCACTTCCCACCTTGAGAGGAAATGGGTCACCGAGCCTTTGTTAGGTCTCTTTCTCTCCATGTGGAATTCAGTATGCAAGGAGCTCTGAGCACATGCTTTAACCAACCTCTTTTTGTTTCAGACCAGAAAGGAGTCTGAAACAAGTGTTTCTTCCCTACCAATAGTTTAAAAGCACTTATATTTCGTAACTAACCAATGTTTTGACTGCCTGTGCATCTTTTCTGACTGCTGTGTAGGAAAGAGTTTTGTGTATTGAGAGTTTTGTAAGGAAACCGTTTGTGTGGGTCTATCAATACGCTAGGGGAGTGGGATAGCTTGGAAAGAGCTTTTAAAAGGGGACATTTTGGGACTCACTGGAAGGGCACATTTTAAAGGTTTTACATACTATATTCCCATGCTTTTCTTTGCTGCATGTTTTGAGGTATTACTGCTGGGGTTTGAACTTGCAACCTTGGCGTTTTCACTTGCACTCTCACCCACTGAGCTAAGGTTAAGCAGACAGAGTCTCTGCCTTGCTTCCCTTTTATCATCCCAATCTTGATTGATGCACCTGAGCTTGTTCCAGCTGAGCAGCTGTGTCTCTCCACTTAACAAATGTGTGATCTTCACCAGCTGAGTGATCACTGGTCTCCTCCCAGACCTAACAAGCCCCATGATCTCTTCCTGGTCCACTAGTGAGCTAGTGGACTTCCTCAGTCTCCTGGAGTGCATTTTCCACTGTTCCCAGCACTTCAGAGCCCACCATGCCCACGGAGACAGGGACACCTCTGGTTCTGGTGGTGTGCAACATCCTCTGATATTCCGTGAGTACCCCCTAAGTCCCCGACCTCCCCTTCCCCATCTTCAGGTTGTCCCAGTGTGTACCAATCATGGCTATACCCCTCGCTGGGATCCTTTCCCCCTTCCTTGGTGTCCTGCCAGTTCCTGAGACCCATTGGGTTTTGGGAGACTGGAGCTTTTGACTAGTGTTGCAGCTGAGATCTACTTGGTTTTCCTTCCTGCCATGACGACAGGCAAGAACACTGGGGTATAGTTAGAATCATAGAATTGGAAGGCACCCCCAGGGTCATCAGTGCAGGAAAGTTTGCCCCAGGCGGGCCTTGAACTCACAAGCCTGGGATTGAGAGTCTCATGCTCCACCAACTGAGCTGTTCCTAGAAAGCAGATACAAAGAATGAGTTTGCTCAGTTCAAAGAGTGGAGATATCACGTCTTATTGAGCGATATGGGAAGTCCCAGAAAAATAAGAATGGTAACATATGATTATATTTTTTTAAAAGATATATTATGTGAAAAAATAAAATATTTATATATAAAAAAGAATGAGTTGGCTCAGTCCGATTGCCATATTTATGATTGGCGATTGTGATCAGCCAGCTATGGTTGGTTAGTAGCAAACACCTTTGCATCATGCAGCTTGGCTCGCTTTTTAAAGCAACCACCAGCTATTTCCTTCCTTTAGTACCCCTGACCATTTGCCTGTGGTGCATTGGCAGGGCTGGTCTTACTATTAGGCAGAGCGAGGCAGCTGCCTCGGGCGGTGGATGCTGAAGCGGACAGTGGTGGCAGTCACCATGGCTGTTCCTCCCGATTGGCGGACAGAGTTGTGTGCGCCAGGCTGCCTTCTGTGCGCTCTTAAAGCTACCCTGTGGCCAGGGTTAAAATAAGATCCTGTTACCAGTCCAGTACATGGAAAGGGGGGTTCCGTGTTGTCCTTTGCTCCAGGCAGCCCTGTGTCTTGGGGCGGCCGTGTGTATTTGGGTCTGGGTTGATCCAAGCAGCTCTTTTGTGCTCCTCTCTGGCGCCGGGAGAGAGCCAAGCAGCGGCTGGGCTTGTGAAGTCTTATTCTTTCTTGCAATTGGGGGGCTGGTGGCTTTTTGTGCCTTGAAGTGATTTCACGTGAAGTTTTATGGTCTCTTGAGTACTAGAAGAAGAAGGAAAAAAAAGAATTATTATTTAAGGCAAGCTTCAAGGAAGTGTGATTCATGTGTTTTCCCAGTGCAGCGTGGTTCCTTCTGACAGCGCCCGGTGGTTAAGAAAGCAGTATTAAGCGACACAGACCACTTGCTCTTCTGTACAATAACGCCATGTAAAGGTCTGTTTTTTGATTCAGGGAGGGGAAGCCTTGAAGCTTTCACATCCACAGTAAGAAACCCAGGTTAGAGCTGCCAACTTTTCTTCCTATTACGTCAAGGCATCACAGAGTTTAAAGCTTAGTAAAAGTCCAAGGTCCCCTCTCCCCTCTCCTTTAATCCCAAGGTAAATGTTAGGCAGACAGCAACTCTGCTTTATGCATTAACAAACCTGGCTGGGTCTTTCTGGAAAGGCTTTTGCAAGGCCACTTAGGGGATTCTGAAAGCGCTGCTTGGCTGTGAGGGGAACTCCAGGAGCTGCCATTTTGCCGATGGGGTGCGAGGGGGTAGCACCTTGGCCTCCCTTCATAAATTCGCAGCTATTGCAAATATCAGCTGGGTTACTGTTTTGTTATCTCTGGCAAAAAAAAAGCGCCTGGAAACGGGGAGGGGGCCGCTCACGTTGTTTTGAACTCCGTGGGGTTTCTTTACCAAATCTTTCCGTGCATGAACAGTAGCTGCTGAATGAAAACCTTGTCTCGAGACCCTGTGCAGGAAAACAACACACACACACATCCATTTCCCTGCTGCTTTCCTTTCAAAACTCTGATCATTAGCACCTTGGACTTGGTTTGAACCCTGGACACTTGGTGGGCTCCAACGGGGAAACCCTGCTTCAAAATCAGGTTCTCTTTATGTGGATGTAATGTTTTATTATGTGTTGACGAGCACGATATTACGTTCTCCCCGTATCTCCGAGCAGCGAGGAGTTCCAGGAGCAATGCTGTGGGGTTGAATGTCCTCGAGAGAGAGAGAACTGGAGACTTTGGAATATTTCTGTTCTTTACAAGTATCTAAACAAACTCTTTAGCAAAGACAAAGGGGAACTCCTACAAGGCAGAAGATTCACACATCAGAGAGAGAGGGGCTATCCCAGTCATTTTAGGTAAAGGTGAAGGGACCCCTGACCATTAGGTCCAGTCGTGCCCGACTCTGGGGTTGCGGCGCTCATCTCGCTTTATTGGCCGAGGGAGCCGGCGTGCAGCTTCCGGGTCATGTGGCCAGCATGACTAAGCCGCTTCTGGTGAACCAGAGCAGCGCACAGAAACACCGTTTACCTTCCCGCCAGAGCGCTACCTATTTATCTACTTGCACTTTGGCGTGCTTTCAAACTGCTAGGTTGGCAGGAGCAGGGACCGAGCAACGGGAGCTCAGCCTGTCACGGGGATTTGAACCGCCGACCTTCTGATCGGCAAGTCCTAGGCTCTGTGGTTTAACCCACAGCACCACCTGCATCCCATCCCAGTCATTTTACCTTCACCCAACTCTTGAGTACAAGTGTTTTCTCTGTCTCAAGATGATGATGCTGAAAGCTGCCCGATACTACTCCTTGAAAATCATAGATCTGTAGAGTTGGAAGGGACCCTGAGGATCATCTTGTCCAACCCCCTGAAATGCAGGGGGTTGGACCTGTCTCATATGGGGAGCAAACTTGCAACTTTGGCGTTAAAAGCACCACACTCTAACCAACTGAGCTATCACCTGTGTTGGATTATGCAATTACATCAAAGGGCCTACGGTCCATCAGGTGTTACTTTTCAAAAGGGACGTGGATGGCACTGTGGTCTAAACCATGGAGCCTTTGGGGCTTGCTGATCATGAGGTTGACAGTTTAAGTCTGTGCGATGGAGTTAGGTCTCGTTGCTCTGCCCCAGCTCCTGCCAACCTAGCAGCTCGAAAGCACACCAGTGTAAGTAGATGAATAGGTGGTGAGAAGGTAAACAGCATTTCCATGTGCTCAGGTTTCCATTATGGTGTTCTGTTGCACCAGAAGCTGTTTAGTCATGCTGGCCGCATGTCCTGGAAAGCTGTCTGTGGACAAATGTCGGCTCCCTCAGCCTGAAAGCAAGACAAGTGCTGCAATCCCATAGTCGCCTTTGACTGGACTTTACCGTCCAGGGGTCCTTTACCTTTTTAACTTTACGACGGGGTGAGCTCCCATTGTTCGGTCCCTGCTCCTGCCAACCTAGCAGTTCGGAAGCACAAAGTGCAAGTAGATAAATAGGTACCACTCCGGCGGGAAGGTAAACGGCATTTCCGTGCGCTGCTCTGGCTCGCCAGAAGCAGCTTAGTCATGCTGGCCACATGACCCGGAAGCTGTACGCCGGCTCCCTCAGCCAATAAAGTGAGATGAGCGAGATGGGTCCCTTTACCTTCACCTTACTTTTCAAATGTGACAGCAAAGTGCACCATCAAACTGCACATGGCTGGCATTCCTTTGCTCTGTATGCCTTTCATTGCACTGACATTCTAGGTAGGAAGAGGATGCAGAGGAAAGAATCCTGCTTTCAAAACCACTTTTGATTCTTTGCCCTTACACTTCTCGGTTCAACACACTGCACATAAAAATGAGCCAAGTGTGCTGAGACCACCACACCAGTGCCATGCGGAGAGCAGGACAGTTATCTTCACTCATCACTCAAATTTACAACTTTGCAATATAACAAAAACAGCTGCTCAGCTGAGGCAGGAAACCAATGTAATCCTTTTGGATGCTCGGGGTAGAAAAAAGCTTGTAGCCGCACATCCAGGAGGCGGTTTGCCTCTGAATGCCAGTTGCTGGGGAGCATCAGGTGGGAGATTGCTGTCCTTGGAATCACGTGGGTGTCCCATGGGAATCTGGTTGGCCGTTGTGAGAGCGAGCAGGATACTGGCCTGGAAGGGCCTTTGGACTGGTCCAGCAGGGCTCTTTTATGATCCAGCCGGAAAAGGAGTGCAACAACTTCAACAGATATGTTACGGCAGCTTTCTAGGAATGCCAGAGGAGCACCTGCAGTTTACTAAACAGGCAAAGGCTGTCCAGTTATGCGTCTATCATTGTCTTTAACAGCTGGCAATCGATTTGTGCTTTGGATTTGTTTTCAAAATCTCCTAACAGAGGACTGAGGGGGATTATAACTTTTTACAACCTTAAGGATGTAAAAACGAGCTTGAAAGCCACCTTAGCTAAAACAAACATAACAAAGAGATGCGCAAACACTGAATCTGGACACTTTTTGAAAGAAAAACAAGGTGACCTATTTTCTTTGGTCAAAGACAGCCGGTTAAAGTGGCTCAGGGTCTCTTGTGTGCATTTTTGACATAGACTTCCAGAACTTGTGAGGCAATAATATGATGTGCTGTGTCTGCAGGGCCGGCCCACTCATAAGGCAAGGTGAGGTGACCCTGCTTCGGGCAGCAGGATCCACAGGGGCAGCAGAGCTGGCCATGGGTATCTGACTGATACTTCTGGATTTGCTGGGGTATAGTACTTTGCCTTTATTACTGGAGAGAGGCACAGGTGACATCCAGGGGCGGAGGAAGGAGGGTTTGGTGGGGGCGGTTTGCCCTGGGTGTCACCACTGAGGAGGGTGACAAAACGCCGGATGGCACTCACCCACTCTGCGGAGTCAAAATATACACAGTCATGTGGTAGACAAAGATCCCATGACTGCAATCATGGAACAGGAATTCTAACATCTCCTGGGCTTGGGTGCCCGCAGGCTCCGTGCTGCCCAAATGGTCCACCCACTGCCTCCCCCGGCTGAATGGTAGGAGGCAGGCAGACTCCTTGGAGGCCCCACAGAGTGTCCTGCCCCGGCTCGCCTCACCCTGCGGGCAGGTGGCCCCACCCCTGGGCTCAGGGCACGTGCACTGCCCAGGCGCCCAATCGGTTTTCTCCACCGCTGGTGACATTCCCACAAGCCACCACCATGGCAGTGTCTAAATATTCCAGTAATTTCCCCTCCAAAACCAATTCTACTTGGCAAGGGAGACACACGTAGACACACAGTTGCCCATATTTCTATAGCCTTAAGGTGGAATGATCAAGATTTTTGAGCGGCGGGGTTGCTTTGCAACATGCAGTTTTGGCCCTTGGAGAATGAAACCCTGTAGAAAATGTGAGACCTACAGCCCTGGAGTTTAATCCCACAGAAGTCTTACCTGTTACATGCTTCCTGGCACAAACCTTTCTTTTAAAACAAACACATCATATTTTGAAGAGCTTTTTCTCTCCCAACCCCACCGCCAAGCAGCTTTTCCTTACTGGGAGAGACAGAAGGGTGGTTTTTTGTTTTCTTGTTTTTAAAGCAATGTCCATGCACTTCAGTAAAAGTTGCTTTTTTTGCAACTGATTTATGATCTCTGGGGCTGTGAGGGAAGAGTTGCAATCCCAGCCCTCTGTGGTTCTGCTCCAGGATTGCCCTAGAGAGGTAAGAGGCCCTAAAGAGGGAACGGCTGAAACAAACCAGGAAAACAAGTCAGAAACTCTGAATAGATTATGATGCAGCTACCACAGTACATGCACACAAACTCTGACATATTTATGGTGCTTCCAGTGGTAAGAAGCGCTGCTGCTGCTGCTGCTGTTACGACTGCTAAAGAAATAAATGACATTTTTCACAAGCCAACAAGAGCAGCACACAGTCGAGACTTTCTGTTGCTTTTGTTATGGATATCGCTCTTTCCACCCCAATGGGCCACTTTTGTCTGAAATAACCCATGGTGGAAAGAAACACAACTGTAATTTGTCACCTTTGAAAGTGATAAGGAGCTGGGAGTTCAGAAGCTGCCTGGCCACCATGCCAAGGGGCGGGAGGGAGGGAGAGAAACCCATTCACATTACAAGTATTGATGCATAGAAAAGAAAAATATAGCCTGCTTTTAACTTTTGATGTCAGCACCTCCCATGCTGGTTTCAATGCATTACGGAATATTCTGAGTGAACACCTAATGTCAACTTGTTATAGATTTGAAAAGGTAAAGGGACCCCTGACCATTAGGTCCAGTCGTGGCTGACTCTGGAGTTGTGGCGCTCATCTCACTTTATTGGCCGAGGGAGCCAGCGTACAGCTTCCGGGTCATGTGGCCAGCATGACCAAGCCGCTTCTAGCGAACCAAAGCGGCACACGGAAACACAATTTACCTTCCCACCGGAGTGGTACCTATTTATCTACTTGCACTTTGAAGTGCTTTCGAACTGCTAGGTTGGCAGGAGCAAGGAACGAGCAACGGGAGCTCACCCCGTCGCAGGGATTCGCACTGCCAACCTTCTGATCGGCAGTGCCATCCCCCTAATTCCCAGAAGGGAGAAATACAAGCTGCAGAGGAATTTCTGAGCTAGCCTATGCAAAACGACCTGGCCCCCATGAAGAAACAATACAGGGCCACTGAGATCCATTGGCAATGCAAGAGAACTGTCTTCCCCCGTGCCCTGGGGTGTGAGCAGAGGGGATTTTGAAGGTTGCCATGTTATATGGGTGTGAGGTGACAGAAAAAGAGAGGTTTTTAGCACAGTGTTCTGGGAAGAAGAAGGAAGAAGACAGATGGATCCATCTTGGGCAGGCTGGCTGCAGGCTGGCTGGGAGAGATGGCTTGGACAAGCCCCTCTTGAAATGACCATACTGTAAGATCTGGACTCCACACTGTAATCTTGAAGGAATGGGGTAAATGTGACGTTTCAGCTTGGAGGACCACCCATGTTTTGGGGAGAGCATACAGGATCTGGCAGCATACGCTTTCAGTTCACTGTCTAGCTAAGGAGAGTCTACCATGTAGAAAGGCTGCCTGTCTAACTCTTATTTATTAGCACACCCATTTATTAAGGTCTATTGCTATTTCTGGGCTACCCTGAGGCACAGGAAATATCACATGTGAAGCATTCTCGATCTGACAAATAGTGCTTGACTGCAGCCTACGATGGCCCCATGAGCTCAAAGCATGTCCCTGTTTAAGGAGCAGTCTTCTTGGATGAGTTGCACCACGTTGCCCTACTGTGGTAAAGCCTGCTTTGAATTTTGACCACAGGAAGCACACTCAATGAAGAAACGTTTAATCAGAAGATCTTCACTGAAACATGACACACGTTTCAAGGTTTGCTTGTTTTTATAGCTGAGCGCTGACAACCAGCAAGGTCAGTTTATGATTAAGTCTCTGTGACACCGCCGGTCACTTGCACATAATTTGCATTTTTATTTGGAGCTAGGGGTCCAAACAAGTTCCACTCTTCCCTTGGAACCTTGAATTATTTGACTTGCTATTGGCTTTGCAATTGACATTATCCCGAGCCTCTCAAAATCTGGTTTGAAAAGTTCATGAACTTCTCCAGAGTTGTTCAAGGCGCAGCAAGGAAAGTGACTGGGACTGGAATTAAGTGATGAGGCTGTGGGATGCTTTCCTCCCTGTTCTCTCCAGGGCTTTGAAAAACCCCAGTGGGAATGCAGTAGCTATTGAAATAAGATGGGTTCAGGTAGTCCAGGAAGTGGTGTGGATGATTCAGTGTGCGTGGTACATGCTTCTTTCTGGGTCACACTGAATAAACATCTTAGTCTGGTATTGAAGGTTATCGGAGACTTGAGACTGGGCTCATAATATTTATTCTGTCCTTTCCTTTGTGAATGTGTTGGAGAAGCAACTGACATGGCCAAAAGTATACATTGCAAACATGGATTGCCACATACTGCTTCAAAACAGTTTGTAGTTGTGATCTGGGAAAGGCAGGATATTAAACAAACATCTTTCCTTAAGGGAACTTGGGGAGCTGCACAGGACATATTCTGTTGTGTGGGTGTGCATTGGATTCAGGAAAAAACGTGAATCCAAAGCTGGAAAAGGGTTCCTTATAAGGATATGGGGCAAAGCAGGATCTGTATTCTGAAGGAAATCAGCCCTGAGTGCTCACTGAAGGACAGATCCTGAAGCTGAGGCTCCAATACTTTGGCCACCTGATGAGAAGAGAAGACTCCCTGGAAAAGACCCTGATGTTGGGAAAGATGGAGGGCACAAGGAGAAGGGGACGACAGAGGACGAGATGGTTGGATAGTGTTCTCGAAGCTACCAGCATGAGTTTGACTAAACTGCGGGAGGCAGTGGAAGACAGGAGTGCCTGGCATGCTCTGGTCCATGGGGTCACGAAGAGTCGGACACAACTAAACGACTAAACAACAACAAAGGATCTGTATGAGGCAGCATGAATAGAACCTCTGAAGTAAACAGTGCAGATCAGATTGGGATGAATCCTGAGGGAATGAATGCAGGGTCCCTCAGAGGAATTTTTGGTTTGCCATAGGTGATGTGGGATCATTATGAGGCAGCACAGATCAAAGCAAGGAGTCTTCAAGTGCCTCATTGATCCAGACATTTCAATAATGCTGCAGACAAACATCTGCTGAAAGGGAAATTAATGTCGCTGAGCTTCCAATGTAAAGAATAATTCTAGGGTGAGGAGACGGGGAATAAAAATCAGGTGCCACAGTGGGGAGAGGGTGGAAAGAGAACTCCATTGTGACTTTCAGGTCAAGCTTGTAATCAGAAATAATTATTTTACCTGCAAAGTGAAAACTTTTAGCTCCACCGCCCCCCACAATCAGCTTTAAAAGTTCTACCACAAAAGACTCCACACATATTTATCCACAATTTGCCAGGTTTCTCACCCAGGGATACCTCTCTCAGACCAGTTGTCTACAAAATGCTAGAGGAGATCAAGTGATTCCTTTCTATCCAGCCCAAGAATTGTGATAGCTGCTGCTGTTTGGATACCACTGCAACTATCTTCTAGAAATTTGGCAGTATTTGTGTTGTTAGAAGAAGTGACAATGCCTGCAAATTTAATCCAATTCTGCTATAGACGTAAAAATGTTATAGGCATATCCTTTTTTTAAAAAAATCAGAATTAAAGGTACACAGCACAATAGCCCCTGGACTTATCTGCTTGTAATTTGGCAGGCTTTATCTTCTCTGGAGGGTCTTCCATACCTGAAAACTTCATACACATCTGTCAAAGGGGGGGAAAGTTAGAGCCTACAAAGTACCTTGGACTAAGGTGGGCTAAACCAAATCTTTTGGCCAGTGAAACCCCCTATCCTGTTGCTTTCCTGGAATTATGCATAGATGTGAGAAGGTTGTCTAGACCAGTGTTTCCCAACCTTGTGCCTCCAGATGTTTTTGGCCTACAACTCCCATCATCCCTGACCACTGGTCTTGCTAGCTAGGGATGATGGGAGTTGTAGGCCAAAAACATCTGGAGGCACAAGGTTGGGAAACACTGGTCTAGACCTCATGGCATCAGGAAGACCCTTTAAAAATCTTGGCTTTTACTGAATGAATGAAGCCGAAACATTAAAGAAGAGATTCTCAAATTAAGGAGCTGCTTTCCCCCCACAGACAGATATTGCTCAACTAGAACTGTGTGTGTGTTTGAGTAACTTCTGATTAAGTCAAGGAATAAGACTTCCGGTATGTCTAATTCATGAACACTTTACAGAATGTTGCAAGATTATAAATCAAAGCACTTATATTAACCAGCCTATTTCTGTTACGAGAAAATGTACTTTCTATAAACTCAAGCAACCCCTGACAGAAAGCATGAGATTTCGTGTGATGTGACATAAAGACTAACATCAGACTTTCTGGACTCATACTGAGGAATCTCAGAAGACGTCTGGGGATGTGCTGTCTGACTAAGGCAGCAATCCTAAGAATGCTTATTTGGCAGTAAAGCCCATTGAAAACGAGACTTACAACTGAACCTGCGTAGGACTGGGTTGTTGGAATAACATGAATAGTCAGTGACAGAGAGAAGTCAGTGGGTGCAACTGCACATTTTGGAAAAGGAATGTGGAAACGTTTTTCCTTCCTTTGGGTTTAGCCCTCAAAGACTTGCATTTTCTCTTCTTTGGGAAAAAAACAACACAATTTGTGTGTTGCTTCCCATTTTGAGGCTATTGTGATTTATATACATAGTGTGGCGATCACACAGGGTCCCCGGACGTTTGACGGTCTATTGATCCCTGTGCCACCACTGTGATTGCTTCCCCGCTGCCACCAACCCGTTTCTCTCGGGTACACACGGAGTCCAGACAGTTGTTAACATTAACAAATAATTAAGTTTATTTTATAGGCATGAACAAGTTTATGGTTTCAGTTAATTTTTCTTGGCAGTTTCTTAATCTTAGTTTCTGTACTGTCCTATACGTTCCTAACAACTTCAAACTGATTATCCCAACAATCTATCTGACTCCTCCTAACAGTTCCTCTCACTCTCTCACAACACAACTCGGCCAACCCACACACTTGTCCTCCCTCTTCCTTCTCCAACTCCCAACTGACTTCCACACAACTCCAACTCTAACTCTAACTCCTCCCCTTGGGTTCCCACTGGCCAATCACTTCCTGCCTGGGATTTAGTAATGAATCCAGTGCAACGGGCTTTTACAGATGATCATACTGTTTGGGTGAACCTTCACCTTTTAATAGGAATGTTCCTATTTAATGTTAGCTGCCCTGAGCCCGGTCTCAGCTGGGGAGGGCGGAATACAAATAAAAGTTTACTGTTGTTGTTGTTGTTCAAAGCTAATCAGCCATGCCTTTCTTCCAGATACTCCATTTCATTTACCTTCAACCCCATTTTTCTTTATCATAAAAGCATATATTATACTGTATGGCCAAATTGTTTTCTGAAGTGCACAGGACATACAGCATCAGCTTGTGATTGGGCTTGGGCATCTACTCATCAAAAAAAGAGAGAGACGCACAGGACACACTTACAGCTCTTTGTATCCTGGACAATATCTGGAATATTTCTACTATGGCCCAAGTGTTTTATTCCCCAGTGTCATAGAAGTTCTATATCCATTAAGTTTACCAGAAGTAAAGCAACCCTCAAATGTGATTTTGAGGATAAATATGTTATCGGCTGGTGCAGGTTTGTTTTATGACATTGCCATGAGTGGTCGTTTTTCACATCTTCAACACTGTCCTGCAATTCTTTGAAAGGATTATTGAACTTCCCTCCGAGACCTCTAATCTTTGATGAAAGGGATATATTTGAAATGACCACTGATTTCACAGCTCAGACAGTTTATTCATAAAAGGGGGGAAACATTTTCCAATGAAGCTCTCACAGATAAGTGTGTGTCAATATTTAAATATAATATGCAATTGCTACTTTATTATAATGTATTCTTTAAGACCATACTTTTGTATGTGTGATATATTTTATCTATCTCACAATTAACCCCAAACAATAAATAATGGAGATGTCCTTTAATTTACCCTGTTACTAAGTGATACGGAATAGTGGAGGTCCACTAATAATATGTAAAGTTCTATTATGGGAAGAACTCTTGTTCAAGAGAACTTCTGTGTTTGTCTTGAGTAATGTTCTTTTGTATTATTTTTGGCTTCCCCAATAATTTTCCTACATTATTTGGCCTAATTCAGCTGAGAGTTCTAGTCTGGTCAAACTAAGTTTCCAGACATAGGCTGTACAGGCCATTAGAGGCCCATTGAGTGGATTATTAACAAATAAATGAAGATGGCTCCTCAATCCCTGACCACCACTGGTAAACAAATGTACTTTGTGTAATGTCACCATTTGCTCTGTTTGAAAGCACAGATGAGTTTTCTCTTTTTCTTTAAGTTGTTTTCTCCTTTGGGTCTGCCATTTCCATCACACAGACAGGCTACCCAAGTGCAATAAATTGAGATTAATATTTGGCTGAGATTGAGCATTTACGTCCAGTTGGCCATTATGGAAAATGAATCAAGCAGCCCCCTTTCTGACTGCAGCCCAGTCTTTCCATTCTCCACAAACAAAAACTTTGTTATACATCCCCGCACAGCTATTCAAAAACCATTTCATGGGTTGGATCAAAAGGTATTCTTCTGCATGCAGAAGTCATCTTCCGAGGGGTTGTTTTATACCTTGTGCTATAGCATTGGATTGGAAAAGTGAAACTACATCCAAAGGCATTCAAGTGGTTCTGCAAGAGCTAGCGCAGCTCCATCTGGTATGCAGGCTGAGACCTTATCTGCCCATGGACTGTCTTGCCAGAGTGGTGCATGCTCTGGTTATCTCCCGCTTGAACTATTGCAATGCGCTCTACGTGGGGCTACCTTTGAAGGTGACCAGAAACTACAACTAATCCAGAATGTGGCAGCTAGACTGGTGACTGGGTGTGGCTGCTGAGACCACATAACACCAGCCCTGAAAGACCTAAAATTAGCTCTCAGTACGTTCACGGGCACAATTCAAAGTGTTGGTGCTGACCTTTAAAGCCCTAAATGGCCTCAGCCCAGTATACCTGAAGGAGCGTCTCCATCCCCATCGTTCTGCCCGGACACTGAGGTCTAGCTCAGAGGGCCTTCTGGTGGTTCCCTCATTGCGAGAAGCAAAGTTATAGGGAACCAGGCAGAGGGCCTTCTCGTAGTGGCGCCCGCCCTGTGGAACGCCCTCCCACCAGATGTCAAAGAAATAAACAACTATCTGACTTTTAAAAGACATCTGAAGGCAGCCCTGTTTAGGGAAGCTTTTAATATTTGATTAATTATTGTATTTTAATATTTTGCTGGAAGCTGCCCAGACTGGCTGAGGAAACCCAGCCAGATGGGCGGGGTATAAATAATAATAATAATAATAATAATAATAATAATAATAATAATACTTATTTAGTTTTTGCACATGCAGCAAAAGTCCTAGAGTAGGACTTTGCATGCTGGTGGCTTTCACCTCTAATAATCTAATCCAGTGTTCATTTGGTTGCAACAGAGCACGTTCAGAAATATTCTTCCCTCCTTACTCACTCATACACTTATACTTATCTGACTGGTGATTGCTCTTGGGTGGTTGTAGGTGATAGTTCCTGTTTCTTTCTGCCACCATGAAAGAGAGAGAGAGAAAGATTGTGCCTGCATATCTTCTGCTTCAGTAAAGGATGGAGAAAGTGGACAATGTGGCCTCATGCTGATATTACTAGTCATTGTGATCTCATACTGATGTTAATCAGGCTCGAGTGGTGGTTAGGCATTGGTGGGGGTACTGTTTTATTGTTATGCAGATGAGGGGGGGAAGGAGTGCCATCGCATCCCCCCACAGCAAAGGGTAGTCCAGTAAAGGATTCCGGGGGGCGTGGCCTTGTCCAAAGCCTAAGGAGGTGTGGGCCCACGGCACGCCCCTACGCGGTGACGCTGGGGGGGGGGAGATCCTAGCTGACGTGCCTCAGCGGGACTCCTCCCACTGGTGGTTAACCCTTACCGGCCTTCAAGCCGGTTAGTTGTTAGGACCAATGCCTAAGCCAATACAGCTCAATTCCTGTAATCAATAAAGTTGTGGCCTAATTTGACCCATTAACCTGAATTCTGTTGTCCTGTGTCTTTATTTCATTGGGGGGAGGCGGGAACTTGCCATGCAACTAGTCATTGTGATCTCATGCTGATATTACTAGTCATTGTGACCTCATACTGATGTTAACCACCTTAAGAAAAGTGAGACATTGGTCACATGTTGTAGCCAGCTGATTTTCATGAGAAATCTTCCTCCCTCCCTCCCTCCCTTGTTCACTGGCAGGTAGGAAGGCCCCATTATTCACTACTTATTTTAGACCATGGAATGACTGCCTTTGGTATCCTTCCGCCTGCCAGCGAAGAACATCTCTCTGTGCTATGTCCACCTGCTGCCTGCCACAGATTTCTGTAACCAAAGGATATCCACGAAAAGGTAAGCAGCCATTCTCTGGAGCTCCCAACAGAAAGCCAGCACTGGAGCGGTTGAAGTTATTCCCACTGAAACTAAATGAAAACCAAAAACGTAAAGTATTTCCTCTTGAACACTCCTAAATAAGGGAATTCATGACCACAATGACCACCATCTTAAATCAGAGCATAAGAGGAGCAAACAAATGGATGGAGTTAGCAATGTGGAGCCTCCAAGTTCAGATATAATATGTCTTTGAGTGCAGGTACCACTCTTGGAAGGGAGAGAACAACAGAGGGATGCTGTTTGCCTTCATATCCAGCTTTGTGAGCTCAAAGGCATTGGTTTGGCTGCTGTTGAAGGCATGATGTCTCGATGGGACTTCGTGTTGATAGAGCAGGGCTCTTCGTAGCTTCGTAATTGAAAATGCTGGATTATTTTAGACCTCCAGCTCAATGAGTATATAACTCCTCTTCATATCCTTTGCCTCTCCATTCACCCTTTGCTGCCTCAACCAAGTTACTAAAGGTCCCTGTGGCGATCACACACAGGGCCCCCGGATGTTTGACGGTCTATTGACCCTGTGCCGCCACTGCGATAGCTTTTTCCACTGCCACCACCCCGTATCTCACGGGGACACATGGAGTCCAGACAGTTGTTAACATAAACAAATAATCAAGTTTATTTTTAAATGCAGGAACAAGCTTATGGTTTCAGTTAATTTTCTCTTGTCAGTTTCTTATTCTTAGTTCCTAACAACTCCAAACTGATTATTCCCAACTATCTATCTGACTCCACCTAACAATTCCTCTCACTCTCTCACAATACAACTCTACCAACCCACACCTAAACCTCCCTCTTCCTTCTTCAACTCCCAAACCTCAACTGACTTTCAAAACCTCCCACTCTAACTTTTATTTCCTCCCCCTTGCATTCTTGCTGGCCAATCACATCACACCCATTTTAACCCTTTCCTTATGACCCATCCTAGGAGGCAAACGCCACAGTCCCCATCTAAGCATCCTGGTTTAACCAAGGAAAGCCCTGCCCTTTGGAGGATAGCTCAGTCAGTACAGCATCAGACTCTTAATCTCAGGGTTGTGGATTTGAGCACCACCATGGACAAAAATCATTCCTGCATTGCAAGGGATTGGACTGCATGGTCCCTTCCAACTCTATGATTCTAACTCTGATGGTGACTCAAGAGTGATTGAACTGATGACACAACTTGTGTGAGTTAAAGGCTTTGCTTGGGAAGAGGGAACCACTGTTTCGCAATGCTATTTATCTTCATTAAAATAAGCCTTACCTATGGGCACTACTAGCATTCCTCTTTCTGAAGCCTGCTATTCCGATAATTGAATTTGGAGTTCCAAGTCTGGTCTAGGTACATTGCATGCTCGCTTGTTTGTTTGGTGACCTGGCTTGGGAGACTACCGGTAATTGTTTTCCGTTGCCTTGAGGTAAACAAATAGTGTTCTATATTCAGTCTAGTTCTAGCTCATGTTCCCGTGCTTCCTTTAATTTTCCATGATGCCCTATGAGAAAATGGAATATAGGCTTGCTCAGTATGAATGGAAGCAACTGCAGGTCTTCAAAATGATGGATGCCGTCATCCCGCCCCGTGGCAGGAGTTATATTTCTCAGTGTCACAAGAGGAAAGAAACAAACACCCTCCAGTTCTTTAAAGATGCATTGGTATTTCCAGAGCTCAGATAATTTTTCTGCCAGAAGCAAATGTGACCTAACTTTAGATTTGGCCTTTGTACAGAATCCCCATTGTTAAAAGATGTGACTTTTAAGTACTGTAGCAAAGATGTGAATGGGGAGATCATCAAGCAAGGAGGTCAAAGTTTGTCTAAGTTAAAACAAGGCTTTGGACAGACAACTTGGATCCTGTTGCCTGTCTCTTGAGCCATCTGTTGTTATGTAGTTAGCAGCATATGTTTAAACATAACTTTTTACGGCTCCCTTGTATGGACTGCAATCCCATCTCCCCTTCATTCCAGTTGTCTTATTCTCCTTCTTGGTTACAACTGTTTGCTTACGAAAATGGTGCCTGTAGTATCTAGTGCAGGCATTGACAAGAAAAGTCTGTCGCATTTAGAACATTTTCAGAAGTGACTTATCCGAAGACGTTCTCCACCAAAAATGCATTCATTTGGTAAACACGCGTCTGTGTCTATTGCATCAGCTTTAAAGCACTCTCATGTGTATTTAAATGTATGTATAAATCTCACATTTGCCCTTGAAAAATACTTGCCATTGGGCTCCTGGTACTTTCCTGTTGGCTGTCTGTGGGTATTTTGATGGGAAAAGCCAAGTTCATGCAAGCATGCATTTTTCAGTCCTCTTATTGGCCACATCTAGGTACAAAGTAGAGACATCGCCTTGCCAACAAAGGTCCGTATAGTAAAAGCTATGGTTTTCCCAGTAGTGAAGTATGGAAGTGAAAGCTGGACCATAAAGAAGGCTGATCGCCGAAGAATTGATGCTTTGAATTATGGTGCTGGAGGAGACTCTTGAGAGTCCCATGGATTGCAAGAAGATCAAACCTATCCATTCTTAAGGAAATCAGCCCTGAGTGCTCACTGGAAGGACAGATCTTGAAGCTGAGGCTCCAGTACTTTGGCCACCTGATGAGAAGAGAAGACTCCCTGGAAAAGACCCTGATGTTGGGAAAGATGGAGGGCACAAGGAGAAGGGGACGACAGAGGACGAGATGGTTGGACAGTGTTCTCGAAGCTACCAGCATGAGTTTGACCAAACTGCGGGAGGCAGTGGAAGACAGAAGTGCCTGGCGTGCTCTGGTCCATGGGGTCACGAAAAGTCGGACACGACTAAACGACTAAACAACAACAACAAAGGTACAAATATGGAAGCGATATTGTAGACCTGTCGCTGCCTATGTTTCTCTGCCTTGCCATGTTTGTTGGTCAAACTGGTGTGATAGTGTTTTATGTAGCAGCTAGGGGGAAATGGAAATGAGCACCTAACAGTATAACCACCATCAGTGCAATAGGTGAGTGTTACATGAATCTACAGGACCTATTGGATAATACCTGTGTGATCTCTGAAGATGTGTTGCACTCTGTTCTCATGCACACCTCAGCTATGTCTGGTGGATTCTATTAAGAATTTTGTTTGTTATAGTATTGTATAAGATTTGGGTATATCTATGTGTGGACGAGCACTTTCTAGGCATGGAACAAGTGGAAGTGTGAATGAGCCCTGAGACCCTGGCAAACCTCTGTTTGATACTGATCTACTGGATCAGGTATACCCAATGATTTGACCTAGAAGACGACAGCTCCATATGTTTGTAGGAACTCAACCCCAGCCCCGTTCTTTTCCGCTTTGGAATGCAGACAGGAAATACGAAACTGATTCCTACAATTTCATTTGTTTAAGCACTTTCAAGATCCCCATGACAGGGAACGCATCGTGGTCAGCAGAGTATGTGGAGTGTAATATACCAGCAGGGCAGAAAGGCTAACTTGAGAGTGGGATTAAAATTCACAGTTCAATTTACAGTGGCACGTACAGTTGAAACCCACTGCAGAGTGTGTATCCCACTCAAGACTTAAAGAGTTCTCTTTGTGAAGCCTACTGTGATTTTTGGCTGTGGAAGGGAAGTGGGTATGCAAAACAAAGCTCTTTTTACTAGTCAAACGTTTACAGTGCAAACAAATTCAACTATGCATTACTTCAAATTGAAAATTAACTGACCAAAAAATTCTATTCAAGTGTCCTTATTGTTTGCTTTCTTGTTTCCAGAGGAGATTGGAATTTTGCAAGGGAAACACTATAGGAAGAAAGGTGATCAGTACAGGAAGGTAGCAAAATTTGCAGAATTAGATTCCTAGTCACTTAATTCCATTTCCAACACAAGAGATTTGTTTTAAATGGAAGCTGCAGTGCAGGTTTATTTTATGTCTCCAGAGTTACAGGGAGGCATGTACTATGGAATGCGGCATTCATAATGAAATGCTGAAGAAGCTTGTTCTGTTGAGTTTGAAGAACGGGAGTCATAAGGCTGTATACTCACCTACCTGCGAGTAAGCCTTATTAAGCTCCATGAGCTTTTAGTTCTGAATAGATATGCATAGGATTGTGCTGTCAGGGACCACCATTGTCTTTAAAAATATATATTAAAGGGGGATAACAATAGGTAGCGGTGATGAAGCAGCAGTTATGCGGCTTAAGAATGCCCAAAGAGCTTCACAGAGATTGCATCATTATTTTTTTTAACATAATATTTATTAACAGTTTAAAGATTACAGAGAAAAGCAAAAGAATTAAACAAAACAATACAATACACTACAAAAACAAAAACACTACATTACACTAACACTAAAACATTAAATTGACAACAAAAAACAAACACAATTTAAAACACATCCAATAGTTTCAGTATCTTATCTTTCATTCACTTGTTTCCACGACCTCCTCACACCTCCTTTTTTGTATTCCACTTCAATTAACTGTTTCAGCAATTCCTTTCCATCTTCCTCTGTTTTCTGTCCTGTAATTTATCTTATCTTATTCTAACCTTATTTTTTCCCTTTAATGCATTAAAAATCTATTTGTACTTAACTCCTTATAACATTTCTGCTAAAGCCATATAACTTCATTCCAACATTTTCCTAACATTCATTAATTTTACAGTATTTCTGTAAATAATCTTTAAATTTTTTCCAGTCTTCTTCCACCGACTCTTCTCCCTGGTCTCGGATTCTGCCAGTCATTTCCACCAGTTCCATATAGTCCATCAACTTCATCTGCCATTCTTCCCAGGTGGGTAAATCTTGTGTCTTCCACACAGAGATTGCATCAATAATCCTTGTGACAAAGACAGAGAACCTGCTGTTCTCCAGATGTTGGACTCTTAGTTCCCATCAGTCCCAGCCAGCATAGCCAGCAGTGAAGGATGATGGGAATTGACCTCCCACAACATCTGGATGGTCCCAAGTGCCTCACCTCTGATTTCAACAAGCCTATACAGCAGGACAGTGTCAATACTCCTCTACAGGAGATGGGGTTAAGGCTGAAAGGTTGTGAGTTGCATAAGACCACGTACACTGACAGAGGTGAGAGTTAGGGTATGTTCACATTAGTAGCATAAAATGTACTGAGGTTGTTGTCTGTCCGTTCCGGCTGCGTTTCAAGCCACATTTGGGCAAAATGAAGCCTGAATGAAAAAGTATGAAATGAAAAGGAAGGTAGGGAGCAGCCAAAATCCATTTATGATTGGTAGTCACAAAGGATGGAGTTCTCAAGGCAGATGCTCAAAGGATACTGGGATCGTGAGACGGAACTTTGCATTCCTGACCTAGGTTGGAGCTAAGTATAGTTCAGCCATCCCCATTCCAGTGCTCTTAGAAGCTCTCATCAATACCAGCCAGCAAAGCCAATAGGGAGTTGTAACTTAAATATCTGGAGTGCACCAGGTTGGAGGAGGCTGGAGTGCTCTGGTCCATGGAGTCACAAAGAGTCAGACACAACTAAACGACTAAACAACAACAGATGCCTTACACAAGATTTGAAGATAAAACTTTACTTGTTCAGCTGTGCCAGCCTGACAAGTATTATTCATATATGTATTAATGAATGCAATACATTTCTCTCCCTTGAGCCCAAGAGAGGGTTTAGTCCTTTTGTTTTCAAAACTCCTTCATATCAGTGCATAAGTTGTTAATCCATAGCTTGCTCATCCTCACAAGCACCTTTAGTCAGTGTCCGCTCAAAGTCACCACACTCCCACGTTCTTTCCCCCCCCAAGAATATTTATTAAAGTTTTCAATAATAATACAATAAAAATCAAAAAGAAAAAAGAATAACAAAAATACAAAAATAAAAATAATTAAAAACACAGTTTCCATTACTTATTTTTCATTAACTTATTTCCCAGACCTCCTCATACCTCCCTTTTTTGTATTCCAATTCAAATTGTTAGCTCAGCAAATCCTCATCAATAAATTTTAACCTATCTCTAAACCTTTTTTTATTTTTTTCTCATATTCTCTTAAAGCATTACAGCTGGAAACCACTTCATTTCTATCCGACATCATTCTAACATTCATTAATTTTGCAATATTTCTGTAGATAGTCTTTAAATTTCTTCCAATCTTCTCTTCTCCCTGATCTCGGATTCTGCCAGTCATTTCTGCCAATCCCATATAGTCCATCACCTTCATCTGCCATTCTTCCAGAGTGGGTAGATCCTGTGTCTTACACTCCCATGTTCTTGGTCAAAGGATCAACTAACAGAATAACCAACCATCTCCCAACTGCCAACTGCCACCTCCTTTCCCCAATACCATTTATTCGTTGTGAAATACATTTACAATGCAAACACAATACAGATACTAGCAACATACCCTTGCCTTCTGTGGGAGGGCCTTGGCAGTAGACCCCATGCTTTTGCATGCAGAAGGTCCCAGATCAATCCCCAGTGCCTTCAGGTAAGGTTGTCTGAAACCCTGGAAAGCTGTTGTCAATCATGTACAATAGACAACACTGAGCTAGATGGACTAATCGTCTGATTTGACATGTTTACATCTTTCTATTTTCCCATTTGGGGAGATGACCAGGTTTCATGTATACTTGGAGTAATTCTGAATGCACTTGCATGCTTATGTTACCCCTGATATATCTTTAGAGCTTCTACAAATGAATTTTGAATTCTGCACCTTAGCTGAGCATTGTTCGGATTTGCAAGAGGGAAGGTACAACTTGTGGGTGGATGCACTCTGTGAGTCGTCAGTTATTCACATTTCTTTTGCCTTGGTAAAGTCTGCCTTAAGATGTCATCTTTCATCAGCCATCTGTTAATAAGATACTACTCATGGTGACTGTTAGTTGAGAAGCTATATTTCAAGGCTGACTGTCGCCTGATAACTACTGCAAACCGTAGTACTGCAAAGCTGAAGAAATACTTAAAATTGTCGGAGAGAGTGTTAAAACACCAAGGATTAGCAACTGTACAAACAAGTCTTGTCTCTAGCTGAAGTCAATTAATGGTGAAATAGTTACAGAGTTTACGTCTTGTGCCAAAGGACTGAGATTTGGGTCCAGATGCATTGGCTTTAATCACTTGTTCGTTTAAGTGCACCGGGGCAGGGGGGCCGCTCTAGCAATTAAGTTTTGAGTTTTGGCAGAGCCTTCAGAACTTCCATTAGTTAGCCAAATTATGGGATAGATTGTACTTGGAACAGCTGTCCTTGTTAAAAAAAAACTCTCTTAAAAAGTAAACAATGGGTTGTGTTATAAAAAGAGACAGAGAGAAGAGGCTTCATCTGTGTCCCACATCAACATGTTTATTAAGGAAACAAGTTAACCAAAAAAATGCAGGGTTCTCTTCCACTCCCCCCTCTCTGAAGACATCTAGAAGAACTAGCATGAAATTATTATTAAGAATCAAGGGCCGCAATCCAAAGAACTTCCTAACAATTCCTAAGCATTCCTAGAAGGACCTTGGAATGGTTGAGCTTCGTAAAGTGCTCTTTTCTGTGGGCCCAGCCCCCCAGAGGCATGTATGTCTTGTAAAAAAATATCTAGGGGCTGAGGAAAAATGGATGGAAAGGATGAACAGTGGTCATCTACACAACACCAAGAAAGACCTGTGGATGGGCAACTTCTAGGCCTCTGCTCTCCCCACTTATCATGGACCTTTATCTTTAAACTGGACTTGGGCCACATTCATGCCATACAGTGGTACCTCGCAAGATGAAATTAATTCGTTCTGTGAGTTTTTTCCTTCTGCGAGTTTTTTCGTCTTGCGAAGCACGGATTCCCTGGGTATTAACGGTTTGAAGAAAAAGGAAACAAACTTGCAAGATGTTTCATCTTGCGAAGCAAGCCCATAGGGAAATTCGTCTTGCGAAGCAACTCAAAAAAACGAAAAACTCTTTCGTCTTGCGAGTTTTTCATCTTACAAGGCATTCGTCTTGCGAGGTACCACTGTACATTAAAAGTGCAGTGATACCACTTTAAACAGTCATACCCCCCCCCCCCCAAGAATCCTGAGACCTACAGGGAGCTGGGAGTTTGTAGGAGACTCCCAGTCCCCCAAGCTACAATTCCCAAAGCGGTTTAACAATAAAAACCTTCCCAGAAAGCTCTGGGAATTGTAGCGGGGAGGGGGAACTGGGAATAACTCTCAGGTCCCTTGACAAATGATAGGCCCCAGGATTCTTTGTTGGAGGGAGCCATGACTACTTAAGGGGGATCACGGCACTTTTAATATATGGTGTAAATGTGACTTCAAACATGTCACCCTCATGGAGATGTTTAACTCTTTTCCCTTTCTGATGATCCAGCCCTATATATGCTCCCACCAGGCTCAGAAATGCTTTTTCTCCTCTCCCCCCGCCCCCCGTCAGACTCTGAAATCGGAAGTGAACCTGGCTGTGGGGAAAATATCCTTGGAGAGTCATTTGCATGTGAGAAGTGGTGTTTGCACATCTTGGTTGTACTTCCTGGAAGACCTGCTCCCTGCCTTGCATGCCTTTTTCCACTTGGCCTGGGAGGGCCTGTCTGACTCCAGTTGCAAAAGCTGAAGCTGCTGAATAAACTGTTGGGTTGGGCTACTGTTGGGGAGGGAGGGTGTTGCTGTCATTCATACACACACACACACACACATATCTTTTTAAAATGGGATGCAGGTGGCGCTGTGGGTTAAACCACAGAGCCTAGGACTTGCCGATCAGCAGGTCGGTGGTTCGAATCCCCGCAAGGGGGTGAGCTCCCGTTGCTTGGTCCCTGCTCCTGCCAACCTAGCAGTTCGAAAGCACGTCAAAGTGCAAGTAGATAAATAGGTACCGCTCCGCCGGGAAGGTAAACAGCGTTTCCGTGTGCTGCTCTGGTTCACCAGAAGCGGTTTAGTCATGCTGGCCACATGACCCGGAAACTGTATGCCGGCTCCCTCGGCCAGTAATGCGAGATGAGCGCTGCAACCCCAAAGTCAGTCATGACTAGACCTAATGGTCAGGGGTCCCTTTACCTTTACCTTTACCTTTTTAAAAGTTATTACGAATTATGTAGAAATGGTTGCAATTTGGCATACTTTCTGATGTGTTTTATCTTTGTTTGGGGTTACTTTTGTTGTTTTTGTGTTTTTTCATGCTGTTTTAGCCATGGAAAGGTAGCATACAAATAAATGGATGCATGTATGTATGTATGAAAGAGGATTAAGCACCTGTCCTCATCTGGTGATCTTCCTCTGTAAGCACACTTTGGCCCTGCAGGCTCCACAATGACCTCAGTAGTATAAAATGTAGGGTTGGATTCAGGTGGTTTCTAAGATTAACTTGGTTTTCAGTCTTGAGCCGTGTAGGCAGCAATTCCTTTGGGGCACTCTCTAGATGGTTTGCCTTTGATATTTGCAGAGTGTCTTGACAGAGCTTCTTGACCCCGTGAAAAATGCAAACTTGTGCATTGAAGCAGCAATTAGTATTTTGGTCACCGAAGCCAAATTATGGTGGTGGACCCAAGCTATGTAAAAAAGCTTTCAAGAAGACATTAACACATTTATAGTGTGTTGTGTTCTCAAGGTTCAAGGGGCTATGGCTATAAACCAACTATCCCAAAGTTTTATAATAGATGTGGGAGAGATTGAGAAGAAAGATGTGCATCGTAAAACTTTCTAATTGAACAACACGTACTCATTACCCTGATGTTTTGGTCCCTGTATGAGGAATTTCAGATAACAGGTAAAGTATGTTTACAAGCCCACAACTGGAGAGGAAACATAATTACAATTCAAAATTTAAAAACGATTTTACAGTGCACTCCTATACGGATCTACTTGGAAACCTAAGTCCCATTCAGTTCATTGAGGTTCCCTTCCAAGAAGGTCATTGGTCATTGGAGCTGTAGTCATTTGAAAGCTGTACATTCAGAGCACACAAACCCAAGTTTTGTTTTATGATGCATGAGTGTGTCTGTCTGGCTGGCTGTCTGTCTCTAGGAAAGCTGAATGTCACCATCTTCATTATTTAGGGATGTGATGTCCTGTTACTGCGGCAGATTTAGCAGTCATGGCAAAATTTGGAGGCGGGATTCAACTAAGTTGTTGTGCACGTGGAACAAAGTTTGCTTGTGCAACGGGTCTTTCCTCTGTTTGTCTCCCATGCTCCCACATCTGTTCTGGATAGTTGTTGGGGTGGGAAACCCAGCACTGATTTAGAGATGGCATGGTGAGGAGGAGATTTGTCTGGAAGAGACAAAACCATGAGCCCAGGTTCAGGCAACATGCTAAACCAAACCGTGGCTGAGCTCACAACAGCGCAGCAGTGGGAAGAACGGAGGAAGGGCAAACAACTGAAACCCCTCCACTGGCCTGCATGGTTTGGCTTAGTGTTGACATGTAAACTGAGCCATTAGGTTCCAAAGACCTAAAGGAATGAGCAAGTTTTGACCTGTCCCCTAAGTATGGGTAGCATGAGAGACAGCCTAGTTCCAGAACAGGGGTGCCACTATGGTGAGGAAATTCTTTGGCAATCACTCATAGCCAAGTAAGATTGTCTTCCATAAACACGGTTTTAATAGTGAGTCCGTAAGTGACTGTGGAGGCCAATTGTGGATCCATACGTCCTCCCACAGTATGGACATATATTTCTGAGTGGGAGTTGATCGTGGTGAGGGTTTGTCAAGCATGCCTTCCTCTTAGTACTTTCCCCCTTTTTGTCCTGAGTTTGAGCATCTTCAAAGCCTTTGGTGGAAATAAACAACTAGACATGCAGCAGCTGGGCTTCTTAACAACCCCAGTGCTGGAAAGGGAGGCTATGGGTCAGGGTGTGTGTGTGTGTGTGTGTGTGTGTGTGTGTGTGAGAGAGAGAGAGAGAGAGAGAGAGAGAGAGATGGTGATGGATCATTAGTGTACATGTTTGTACATGTGATTATGTATGAGGGAATGAATGTATGATGAGGGAAAGGGAACTCACCACCATCCTGGGGCCTTAAATCTGAGGAAACATAGGATTGCTTTCTTCCACATGTACCTACTATTTGTTGCTTAAGATCTACCTCAGATGCCCGACTCTGGCTTCCTCCAGTGTCTATTGTTTCATGCCAGCCCAGTCTCTGAGCTGTGTGAAATTTCAGGTGTTCTGGGCATTTACCCAGGGTTTGTGTTTTCTTTGGAATGAGGCACAGCAAAGACCGTGGTGTAATTATGATAAAAGGTTTATTTACACATATATACACTGTTCACAGCATTAACACCCCAACCCCATAGCTTGCGACACTGGATTCAAGCAGAAACCAGGCATCATTCTGTTTCTCTGGCTTCCCAGCCTGCTGCTTTGCTTCCAGCTTCTAGCTCACATTATTCAACTCTCATTTCTCACCTTTGTCTGTCTTTCTTTTGTATATATTAGTTTTTATTAGTTTCCCAAATTATTACAAATCCATCCAAATTACTTAAATGTAATAGTTTCTTAAAATCAAGTTTCCTGCTCCTGTTGCAAACATATGTCCATCTCATCCTCCTATTGCCACATCTTCTGTTCTTAAATTTCCATTTCATCCATTACTACTTGTTGTCCAATCTAACAGCAAGCCATATTTTCTTCCACACAAGCAGCACCTCTCTGTTATATCTTATAAATATAAAATCCATTTCATGTGTGTAGTCATTCATAATTTTCACCTTTGTCTTTCTAACTACCAGCTAGTTGAGGGAGGGGGTGCACCCATTTGCCCTCTGGCACTGAGCCATTTCCTTTGTTCCATTAAATGCCCATTGCCCAGGCTATCACCTCACCGGGAAGCTAGACTGGAATTTAAAGAGTCAACCTACAACCCTCCCTCCAGCTCATAACAGTCTAGTGAGGTCTGGTCAGGGCCTTTGTGAAAGTAACACCAAAGCTCTGAAACTCCCTCTCAGATGACGTCTGACCTGCTCCATTGTGGTCGACCTTCCTGTGACAAGCAACAGTTGTGTAGTTTTGAAGCAAAAATAATACTACCATTTGTAACGGCACCTCTCCTGCTTATTTTTGCTGTTCCTACTTATTGCATAAGTGATGTATGGAAGTGAGAGCTGGACCATAAAGAAGGCTGATCTCCAAAGAATGGATGCTTTTGAATTATGGTGCTGGAGGAGACTCTTGAGAGTCCCATGGACTGCAAGAAGATCAAACCTCTCCATTCTGAAGGAAATCAGCCCTGAGTGCTCACTGGAAGGACAGATCCTGAAGCTGGGGCTCCAAGACTTTGGCCACCTCATGAGAAGAAAAGACTACCTGGAAAAGACCCTGATGTTGGGAAAGATGGAGGGCACAAGGAGAAGGGGACGACAGAGGATGAGATGGTTGGACAGTGTTCTCGAAGAGACCAACATGAGTTTGACCAAACTGCAGGAGGCAGTGGAAGACAGGAGTGCCTGGCATGCTCTGGTCCATGGGGTCACAAAGAGTCGGACACGACTAAATGACTAAACAACAACAACAAGCTTATTGCATCTCTTTTTAATATCTTTAGCTGCCTTGTTGATGAAAAAGCAAGATATAAATGTTTTTTAAAAAGCTAAAGAAAGGCAGACGGCTTCCCCTTCCAGGGACCATCTTTGAAATCAGGTCTTTTAGAAGATGATGATGAACACGCACACACACCCCACCTCAAGTGGACCCAACAAACACGAAGCAAGATACCGATATGTAAGCACATACTAAAGGGCGTTTTGCTCTCAGGGCATAACGAGAAATAAAAGCCCGAAAATGCAAATCTTATAAAGTTCCTGGGTGGTCCTGATCACGAACATTTGCTAAGTATTATGGAAGTCCCTTGGCAAAGGATTAGCACTTTTTGGCAGCACTGCAGTAAAAGATTAGTCCCAAGAAGTTGTTACATCCTCTTCTGTTAAATGTTCCTTCACTTAAGGAGAGTGGAGCCTCATAATGACATGAACCTAATGGTACTTATTAGGAGAAAGCTGTGTGCTTCTTAAAATCAAGTCTTACATCAAGTCTTTGCCTTTCCAACAGGCAGCAGAAGGTAAAAAAGAAAGAGTTGTCTTTTCAGAATAGGCAGCTGCTTATCCTTTTCATTTTTTACGAATCCGTGCTTTTAAGATGTGACGCTTATCAGCTTAGGAAGGAATCTGTGCCATTTAGAAAGCTCAAACTCTAGCATCCCAGAGTAAAGTTAGAAAGCAATGACAGTGATAATTTTTATACTGCCTTTCATCATATCAGATTTCAGGATAGAGCGAAGCAAAAATGACTGTGAATAACTTAGAGACTCGAAAGCATTATACCTGTGCTGAGAATTTATCAAATCACCGGAACCGACACTTTTCAAAGGCATCTCCATGTAAAGTGAATTACTGTAGTCTAATCTAATAAGGCAGGCAGAGCTTGGATATTGCACCCTCCACTCCCTTTAGATTAGCTGTTCCTGAGACTTTGCTATGGACCTCTGGTTGGTTGCCCTGTTTAACCAGGGGGGCTGGTAGGAGTTTTTTCCAATTGGCTAAATTGGCCCGGCCTCTTGGTTTTTTTCGCCTACCTCGTAGCAACCGTCAAAACTTTCGTGGTATTTGGCGGTTAGGCATTGGAATGTGGTGTTGGTGTTTCGGGTGGCAAGGTGTGGCCATCGCCTTCCCCAACAATTTTGGGTATTCCGCTAAAGGAATCCGGCGGTTGTGGATCCTGTCCGATGCCCGTGTGGCGGGGGGCCATGGCACGACCCTCGGTGACATCAGGAGAATGCCTATAGTTGTGTTAGCATCAACAGGCTCCCCCTACTCGTGGTTAACCCCTCCTCAGACTCACCCCTCTACGAGTGGGTGGAGTCTAATGTTCCGTGGTCCAATGCCTAAGCCAATACCTTCTCACATGCTGTAATCAATAAAGTTGTGGCCTTTACCTTACCCATTAACCTTACATTCTGTGTCCACGTGTCTTTATTCCCCAAGCGGGGATCGGGTCCTCGAATCACTATATATATATATATATATATATATATGCTTTCGTAGATTTTCACGGGTACAGGAATGCAGGTTTTGGTGTCCTCGGGTGTCTTCCCGTGTAAAAGTTGGGGTGTCTAGGCGACGTTTCGACGAGGTCTCACTCGTCATCTTCAGGCTGGTGCTTTCGGCTTCTTGTTACTGGAACAGAGCGGGATCTCAATGTTTGAGTTCCTATAAATACTGTAGAGGGGGTGTGGTGTCTAGCCTCCAATGTTCTGGGCAGAGAGGAAGTTCCCAGGCTAGTGTGCCTTTTCTTCTTTTGTTCCTTAATTACTTGAGAGATACCTTGAGTGATTTCTTGAGTGATATCCTGAGTACCACTTAGGTGGGTCATTAGGTGTGGATTAGTTGCTAAAGTCTTTGTGTCTTGACCTCTTGAACTTTGTGAAGAGTTTTCCTGAGAAGATGGCTGTATTGCACTTAGTTGTGCTTTGGCTTGGCTTCGTGTATAGGGGCGAGCTGTGGTTTTGTGGCTTGTGTCAGCCAGATCTGTGTAGGGATTGCAGGGGGGTGCAGCATCCGGAGGTGCCACCATGGATTGGCTACTGGATGGTGTCAGTAATTCATCTGTGGAGAGGGTCTGGGTTTGGGTCTGGTGTGGTTGATTGGTGTTGGCGTTCTGTGTGCCTCTGGATCTGGTGTCAGTTTTTGTGGGGAGGGCTAATTTCCAGATGTCTGGCAAGCGGGATGTGTCGTCACGCTTGTTCATGTTGTGAGGGTGTTTCTCTATCTCGATGGCTTCCATGATTATTCTCTTGTGGTGATGTTCCGTGTTAAAGAGCAATTTGGAATCTGCAAAATTAATTTCGTGTCCTGTTTCTTTCATGTGTTGGAAAAGAGAGGAAGTTTTTTCTTCTTTTTTGACGGCATTCTTGTGTTCTGCGATACGTGCATTTATTCGTCTGTTTGTTTGTCCAATGTACGTGGCTGGGCAGACTTTTAAATACCCTGCAAAGTCTGCCCAGCCACGTACATTGGACAAACAAACAGACGAATAAATGCACGTATCGCAGAACACAAGAATGCCGTCAAAAAAGAAGAAAAAACTTCCTCTCTTTTCCAACACATGAAAGAAACAGGACACGAAATTAATTTTGCAGATTCCAAATTGCTCTTTAACACGGAACATCACCACAAGAGAATAATCATGGAAGCCATCGAGATAGAGAAACACCCTCACAACATGAACAAGCGTGACGACACATCCCGCTTGCCAGACATCTGGAAATTAGCCCTCCCCACAAAAACTGACACCAGATCCAGAGGCACACAGAACGCCAACACCAATCAACCACACCAGACCCAAACCCAGACCCTCTCCACAGATGAATTACTGACACCATCCAGTAGCCAATCCATGGTGGCACCTCCGGATGCTGCACCCCCCTGCAATCCCTACACAGATCTGGCTGACACAAGCCACAAAACCACAGCTCGCCCCTATACACGAAGCCAAGCCAAAGCACAACTAAGTGCAATACAGCCATCTTCTCAGGAAAACTCTTCACAAAGTTCAAGAGGTCAAGACACAAAGACTTTAGCAACTAATCCACACCTAATGACCCACCTAAGTGGTACTCAGGATATCACTCAAGAAATCACTCAAGGTATCTCTCAAGTAATTAAGGAACAAAAGAAGAAAAGGCACACTAGCCTGGGAACTTCCTCTCTGCCCAGAACATTGGAGGCTAGACACCACACCCCCTCTACAGTATTTATAGGAACTCAAACATTGAGATCCCGCTCTGTTCCAGTAACAAGAAGCCGAAAGCACCAGCCTGAAGATGACGAGTGAGACCTCGTCGAAACGTCGCCTAGACACCCCAACTTTTACACGGGAAGACACCCGAGGACACCAAAACCTGCATATATATATATATATATATATATATATATATATACCGTAAATTTCGCTCCATAACACACAGTTTTTTTCTCCTAGAAAGTAAGGGAAAATGTCTGTGCGTGTTATGGAGCGAATGCCTACAGATGGCGGGGGAATTTGCTGCAGTTGTGAGCAGTCCGTGGCTTGCTTTGAAACAGCAAAGCGGGTGTAAGCGGCTCCTGTCAGCTAGCGGAGCCGGGGAGGAGGGAGAGAAGCAGAGCGGGAGTTGGCTGCTTGAAAACAACCCCGTGCTCTCTGTCCCTGCCTGCAGTTTTTTGCTGTCCGATTTTGGATTAGCCACTGTAGGGGCTGTGTGTGTGTGTGTGTGTGTGTGTGTGTGTGCTTGAGCTATCATTCTCCTCCTCCTGCTTCCCCTTCACTCTCCCTGCGCCCCTGCTACTTTAGAATTGACACTCTGTGTGTCTCTGTGTGTGTGAGGGCTCCTTCTCTTGCTTCCCGTTCACTCTCCCAGCGCCCCTGCGTGCCCCTGCGACTTTAGAATTGACACTCTGTGTGTGTGTGTGTGTGAGGGCTCCTTCTCTTGCTTCCGTTCACTCTCCCTGCGCCCCTGCGACTTTAGGATTGACACTCTGTGTGTCTGTGTGTGAGAGAGGGCTCCTTCTCCTTCTTTTGCTTCCGTTCACTCTCCCTGCGCCCCTGCGCTCTCCCAGCGCCCTGCGACTTTAGGGCCAGTTCTCTCTCTCTGTGTGTGTGTGTTTTGACCTCACCGCGCTTGTTGGGGGAGAGTGTTGGTCGCAATTTTTCTTGATTTGTCTCAGAGTGGTTACTATCGTGGTTTTCTTGCCGGGGAGGAGGGAGAGAAGCAGAGCCTGCTTGTTTTAAAGGAGCAAAGCCGGAGAGGAGCCTCTCCTGCATTATTATCAGCATCCTTCTCCACCCACCCCACGTGTGCTCCTTGTCCCTTGAGTGTTTTTCCTTCCCTCCCCACTTAAAACGTGGTTACAAAGCACGGATCCACATGGATCCTCAGGATTTTTGTATTGGGCTACCCCAAACTCACTGTCAGATCACATGTCTGTGGCCACAGCATGAACCACAAAAATCATACAGCCACTGTTTCGTTTAGAATATTTTTTTCTTGTTTTCCTCCTCTAAAAACTGTGTGCGTGTTATGGTCAGGTGCGTGTTATAGAGCGAAAAATACGGTATATGCACATGCATTCAGAATGTATTTCAGATATATTGCTGATAACTTCCAAATGTTGTACATACAGAGCTAGCATAGGATGTGAGAGTTAGCCTCTGGGCATTTTGTTTGAACCATTTTGGCTGATTTATTGTCTGGCCAAATTCTCCAACAAAGCCTCAAAAGACAAACAATTCCCTTAACCCTGCTTCTGTGGTCTGCGGTAACTCACAAAAGTTTACTTTTGTAAAACTTATTAAGATTTCCATTTTGCAAACCTGTGTGTAAAACAAATATAATAGTCGTACTTTTTCCAAACCGATGATGTTCTTCCTAAATTGGGGTCTCATTTCTGTTTTCACATGCTATGAGTTTCCATGAGCAACTCATATTCATTACCATGACAGGGACTTGGGTGTGGATATTAAAATAACTTTGCCCTTCAAGGAGTATTTAATGAAATAAATAAAATAGCAGGACCTGAGATTGTGTAGATATATAATTCTCTGGTATGGCTTTGTTTCTAGAGTCTTGCCATGAGTTTTTGAGTGTCAATTTTTGAGTTCTCAAATAAGTGCATGTAGTACAAACAGCTAAATCTCCATATTGCTTACATTTGAGTGCTGTAATATGCTCTAAGCTTTACTGCATTTTAGCAGGTTGAACCTATTGCAGACACACTGGTTATCCTCTGTAGGAATGGGGGGTTAATCTCGCAATAGAGGAGAAATTCTATTTAGTGGACATTTAAAGACAAACCTACTTAATTTGCAATTTCCGAAACAATACACAGACCAAAACACTTTGGGATTTGCGTTTGCCTGAATTTTGCAATGCAGTTATCCAGCCAATTAATGCTCACGGATGCAACCATTCCCCTGTCTCCCCTCTGCACTACCCATGAATAAGATGACCCCCCCATTTTTTACTTTATTTTGGAGTAAAAAACCATTGTCTAATACAAGAGTAATTCATTGACAGAACTCTGCACCCAGAAGGTCTCATGTTCATTCTGCGCCCTGACCATTTAAAATAACATGGAGGGATAGGATGTGAAAAAAATGGCCTGCCTCAATTCTTGGAGATCCACTGTTGACAGAAGAGACAATGCTTGAAAGGCCATTGGTTTGCTTCCATATAAGACAGCTTCTTGTGTTCATATGATCTGGTCAATATATGTGTCAGCAGCCTTGAGGGAATTGGAGGAAGGGGCGCTCTTTCAACATTTACAACAGTAAATACTGATAGTCAATAACTGACTTGTGTTTGGCACCCAAACATGGGTTTCAATCTTTGATGTTGACTTTGTTATCTATGCTTCACGCTTCTCCCTTTCAATCTACAGGTTCAGTCCTCTGCTGCACAATACCCCTCTAACCCTCCTTTGTTGACAAGAAGCAAGAGGGGTGTGATCACCCATTCACGTGGAAAATGTAAGTATTTTGATGCCTTCAACACAATGGACTGTGCATGGAATGTTAATGATCTTCTTCTTTGGTGATCACTCATAGCCAAGTAAGATTGTCTTCCATGAACACGGTTTTAGTAGTGAGTCCATAAGTGACTTTGGAGGCCAATTCTGGATCCACACGTCCTCCCACAGTGGGAACATAAGTTTCCAGGTGGGAGTTGATCATGGTGAGGGTTTGACAAACGTGCCTTCCTCTTAGCACATTTCTCCCTTTCATCCTGAGTTTGAGCATCTTCAAAGTCCATGACACCTTTGGTAAAGGCTGTTCTCCAACTGGAGTGCTCACAGGCCAGTCTTTCCCAGTTGTCAAGTGCTTATACTATATTTTTAAAGATTTGTCTTGAGAGAGTCTTTAAACCTCTTTTGTTGACCACCAGCATTACGCTTTCCATTTTTAAGTTTGGAATAGAGTAGTTGCTTTGGAAGATAATAATCAAGCATCTGCACAAAATGACCAGTCCAAAGAAGTTGATGTTGAAGAATCATTGCTTCAACATTGGTGATCTTTGCTTCTTCCAGTACACTGGCATTAGTTCACCTGTCTTCCCAAGTGATGTGTAACATTTTTTGGAGACTCTATTGCTGGAATCTTTCGAGGAGCTGGAGATTGCGTTTATAAGTGGTCCATGTTTCTCAAGCATACAGTAAGGTTGGTAGTACAATAGCTTTGTAAACATGCATTTGGGTTTCCCTGCAAATGTCCCGGTCCTCAAACACTCTGAACTTCAGTTGGGAGAAAGCTGCGCTCACAGATCTCAGGCGATGCTGGATTTCAGCATCAATGCTGGCCCTTGTGGAAAGATAACTGCCCAGGTAGGAGAAGTGATTGACACACAGTGGGCTGTGAGTGGAATGTTAAAGATAACAGCCCCTCTGTAGGAACCAGGCAGTAATGTATTCACTTAGAGCGGAAATGTATGGGCAATGAAACCATAATACATGCAGGCCAAGCAATCCCAAAGATGGATGTGAGCCTGCCAAGGTCCTCCCAGTCCTGTTGCCCTGCCTGCCCAGTTCAATTCATCTTCCCATTCAGGGCATGCTGGAGTAAGTCCTGTAATTACCAGCTAAGCTGTGCTTGCTGCTGACAAGTGGTGATAGCAGTAAGGAACAGCAGCATGCTCTTATTACAGGCCTGGAATAAGTTTAGACGAGCATGGTCTGCCCCATTGCTGCTCAAATTCTTCTGGGAAGTGGCAACAGCAGCTTCTTGGAAGGAGAGATAGTGGGGCTTATGCATTAGACCAGAAAAGGCTTGGGGGGCAGCGTCGGCGTCTTGTTGCTACATGATAAAGCAAAATCCCAAACTCCACTCATTATTCTCGCATCCCAAGCAGCAAATGGTTAAAGAATGCTATAACAGACAATTTAAAATCCGAGACATTCCTGAAACCTTTGTGCATCAGACGTCCCCCCGCCCCCAACCCCAAGATGAGGCAGTAGGGTTAACCACTAAAATGAGCTATTTTATTTGACGTGAACAAACAAGGTTTTGATGGGTTTGGTCAAAGTGGTTAACAAATACCAATGGGCTTGCCGCTTCATGATATTTTCTCAGGGTTAATGTATGTTGAGCCATGCCTGGAATTTTATATTACTTTCTAATGGGCGCTCTCCTGTGTGTTTTCAAAGCTTTTTTTGGGGGGGGTCGGAGGTGTGTTTGAGATGGGGTGTTTGGGGATAGTGGGTGTGACACACAAATCTTGCGCATAAAGTGGTTACGCAGACTTCAGCGTTCATAAACCATTTGAAAACCTTCCCACTGAGAGACGCCAGCAGTAAGCCATATGCGCTATTCAGATCTGAAAACACAATGAAAATGCTTTTGTGGTTCACAACTGGTTGCAAAGAGTAAATGAGGCATGCCAAAGAATTCCTTCTTTTGTAGAAACATACATGAGTGTGTTATTTTGGTGTTTTGACTTGAAAGCGTTTTCCCTCATTTTCCCTCCACTTTCTTTCTAAGCAAAAAGCAGCTGCATATTTTCATAGATCACAATTATCAGATGATGGCAATTTATAGCCTACGTTGTGGAGGGTTCCGGTGAACCACATCCCTACCAAACACTCTGCCTAGTCAGCAAAGTTTCCCCAGAAACAGGCGTTTTGCTCTGGCATAAGTATGTTTCTATAGAGGCCTTCAGAAACAAATCCAGCAAAACTCATTCCTTAGTGAATGGCAAAGATACCCTTGAGGCTGAAGAGCTAATAATCTGTTCCATTATGTGGTCCTTTGGACACCGATAACCCCCAAAATGGTTCTGGAAGTTGATATAAGTTTCCTTTTTTTAAAAAAGAGCTACATTCTTGTGCCTGAGTTGGCTGGCCCAAAACATTTTTCTTCTTCAAGTGGAACAGCAGGTGGTGGCCCCCAACCCCACAGGTCAAGATACAGAATACCCAGAACTAAGGATGGGCTGCCCATACTGCTTTTTCTGTTTCCCATTTTTCCAATCTTAAGTTCAGTTCTTCGTGTTTCCAAATCAGTATGCAATTTATTTTTCAAGTCCTTGAGAAATGTAATCAAGATTTCAATGCAAATTTCACCTAAAGTACACATGTTTGCATGCACCTTTGGCTAACATATACATTTTTGCGGCACTGCTTTCCCTCATGCAAAACATTTTTTCGTATGCTATATTTACCAATAAATGCATTTACATGCACACTTTATATATTGGTATGTACATTTCTGGGCATGTTTCTTGGCTGGAGAACGGCATCACAAAACTTTGGAGAAGTACAAAGTTTGAAGGATGGCTGTGTATCGGTTTGGAAAATGTGGATTAAGTAAGTTCTGCTTTATGCGCAAACTGAGTTTAATTTATGTCCCATCCCTATCCAGGGCCAGCCAAGCTATTTTTGGCACTTGAAGCAGAAACTCTCACAAGCACTTCTCTTTCCTGCCCAAGAGTAAAATGTGACATAATAAATTAAATAATTACTGGCTTCTCCCGACACTCCAAATCTGCTGCCTGAGGCAACTGCCTCACCGACAGTAGGGTCGGCCTCGCTTTTGTTCCTGAGGATGTTTGCTGCCAAAACGCGTAGGACATCTCGCTTTTTATAAGGACATTTGGTCAATTTAGAAATGTTCTGCAGTTCTGTTTTGAGGCCTTCCCTCAACTTTTGTGCCCTTGCGTTAGGTGTGCCCCATTAGGTTCTTCTTAGAGAACATCAATATTTGGTAGCGTTGTGGGACCGAAATAGGTTAGCCCAGCCAAACGTGGAGCAGGACGGCAGTACTCACCCAGTACTCACCCAGCCCTTGTTTGCCAAGAAACATTCGGCCTCTGCTTTTCCCAGCTCCCACAAATTCAAGGAAGGCATCAGATCAGAGGTTCCCAAATTGTGGTCCACAAGCTTCATTCAGGTGCTCTGTGGCATTCCTATGGATTTTAAGTGGTCCCAAGAACCTCAGCAATTTCCCTGGGGGAAAGTTTGGGAGCCATTGCCTTAGAAAAATACCACAGGCAGGTTCAAACGCAATGCACTCCTAGAAAATTGTTTGTTAGGGGAGCGTTCACATAATGAGCTGATGGTTTCCATTATTTCCTATGGGGACCTTTTCAATCGGTGATCTCTACCCCTCTCCCACCACAGTTTCTTCCTTAAATGGCTGCAGCCAAAGGAAAGACTGATTTGTCCGATTTCCCTGGCTCTCTGGTTGGTCTGATCTCTACCCTGTTGGGAAACTGTGTACATGCAGCTACTCACACAGAGTCAATTAAGGTTTGGCAGACAGCCAGAAGGCAGTCTGAAGGAGTAAGTCTGCCTGGTGATAACAGAGACATGGAGACCGCTCCCTGATTGGTCAAGCTCTCTCAAGGGAGTGATAATTAACGGGTAACTAACTGGAATGTGTTAGTTTGGAGTTTGTGAGTTCGGAGTTCTGTGTCAGTGTAGGAGTTGTGAGTCGTGTCAGAGAGAGCTAGCAAAAGATCTGTGATCTGTTCCTGTAAATAGTCCACTGTACAGTGGTACCTCGCAAGACGAATGCCTCGTAAGACGAAAAACTCGCAAGACGAAAGAGTTTTTCGTTTTTTTAGTTGCTTTGCAGGACGAATTTCCTTATGGGCTTGCTTCGCAAGACGAAAACATCTTGCAAGTTTGTTTCCTTTTTCTTTTTCAATGCATTCCTATGGGAATCCGTGCTTCGCAAGACGAAAAATTCACAAGATGAAAAAACTTGCAGAACGAATTAATTTCGTCATGCGAGGTACCACTGTATATAATAAACACCTAAGTACAAGTTCCTGGTTCCTGGTTCGTCTATCTGGTCTGCAGCCAAGTCGCCAATTGCTTCCGTGGATTCTGCGTTTACTCTGCTAGGTCTGGCTAAGGTCCTGCAACTAGTCAGAAAGTTGCGAAACACCAATAGGTTTTGCCAATATACCCGCCTCCCTTTCTCCATGGTTCCTGCCCCAAATGGCTGCCATCGACCAGCAAAGCTCAAACAAGTAAGGAAGTGGAAAAACTGTGCCACTTGGATATCTGAAACAGCTGTGCATGTAGTGAGATTTGGGCATATTTCTTATGTTCAGATAAGTGAATTTTTTCCATAATGAGTGGGCGGATACTGGGACCTGCATGTTTATCTAATATATCTCCTTTTGGCATATATTGAGGCACATTCTGTGGCCTCCAGTGATACAGTTCAACAGAGGCAACCTTTGGCACAAACAGTAGACTGTGGCTTTTGATGTGATGAGTTCCAAACTCCTCAGTTCTGGTCCCCCACCCCGCAGAACCATGCTGTATGCAGTTGTGATAGAATTTAAAGTTGTGGGGAGGGAGAGAGACTTTGCCCATGGCTAAGGAATGAATTTGTGCCATGGGACGTGGGTGGCGCTGTGGGTTAAATCACAGAGCCTAGGACTTTCCAATCAGCAGGTCGACGGTTCGAATCCCCATGACAGGGTGAGCTCCTGTTGCTCGGTCCCTGCTCCTGCCAACCTAGTAGTTTGAAAGCACGTCAAACTGCAAGTAGATAAATAGGTACCACTCTGGCGGGAAGGTAAACGGCATTTCCGTGCACTGCTCTGGTTCGCCAGAAGCAGCTTAGTCATGCTGGCCACATGACCCGGCTCCCTTGGCCAATAAAGCAACCCCAGAGACGGCCATGACTGGACCTAATGGTCAGGGGTCCCTTTACCTTTACCTTAAATACAGCTTGGACTTTTATCTATTTTAGGTTTAAGTATGCAAGCAGCCACAGGCTTCTGATTCTGATGGGAACTTTGTGTGGGAGCTGCTTGGAAGTACCTGTGCGTTTAACCAAAATAATAGCAAGTGACAAGTACACAATATACCTTCTTTGTTTCTGCTGCTTCATCCTTGATCCCACCTTGCATTATAAGTCACCTTTTATCTCCTAAGTTTGAAGATGCTGGACATCACTGAATACACAAATAAGTGCCCACAGAGTGGCAGTTTAGGAGAGTTGCAGAGGAGAGTCAAAGAACTGAGTCCATACTCTAAAGAAAGCTGGGAGCATCTTGGGGTGATTATGGTTCCTTCTGATGACCTGTTGTGAGTAGAAATGCGAAGGTATGGGGGAAAACACCAGGGAAAAAATAGGTAACATCTCATTTTCCTCCAACCTAATTTTTCCAGTTGGGAAAAAAAATGTTCTGCCTTTTTTTCTGGGCCTTTACATCTCTGAGTGGGGTGGAATGAACTTTGGGTATCTGTCAAAGTGCTTCACCTGCATATTTACAAAAACACCTTGGAGGTCTCAGGCCACAGAGTTAGGCTGGCCTCAACCAGAGCAAGGGCTTTTTTGGCTGTGGCTCCAATCTAGTGGAATGCTCTGTCACAAGAAACTAGGGCCCTGTGGGACTTGACATCTTTCCACAGGGCCTGCAAGACAGAGCTGTTCCACCAGGCCTTTGGCCAGGGCACAGCCTGACCCCCTCCTTTGGCAATCCTCACAGAACTCTAGCCCAATGGTCACCATTAATCTGAGTTGAACTGATTTTATAATGAAATGATTTTAGAATGTTGTATCATTTTACAGTGGTACCTCAGATTAAGTACTTAATTCGTTCCGGAGGTCCATTCTTAACCTGAAACTGTTCTTAACCTGAAGCACCACTTTAACTAATGGGGCCTCCTGCTGTCGCTGAGCTGCCGGAGGATGATTTCTGTTCTCATCCTGAAGCAAAGTTCTTAACCTGAGGTAATATATCTAGGTTAGTGGAGTATGTAACCTGAAGCATATGTAACCTGAAGTGTATGTAACCTGAGGTACCACTGTACTGTTGTTAGCCGCTCTGAGCCCGGCTTCGGCTGGGGAGGGCAGGATATAAATAAATTATTATTATTATTATTATTATTATTATTATTATTATTATTATTATTATTATTATCATGACACAAATTCCAGTAAACCTCCAGCAGAGTCCATACCTTGAAAATCACAATACCCCATAAACATCTCACCACTTGGAGAACTGGGGCTTGAGTACCAGTAGATATATATACATATATATATATATCTCTGGTGAGGAGTGCTTTCTGATGACAGGGTAGTTTCTCCTCAAATTCTCTAAATATTTCTCGTCTTTGTGACCATTAGTTTTGAAAGATACCCCCCTCATCCCTGAAAGGAAAAGCGAGACGTGGTTATTCAATGCTGACATCTTGGCAACAATTATGGGGAAAGTTGTTTAAGTTGTTTCAGGGTCAAGCAAAGATGACAAGTCAGACGTTGCCTCCAGATGCCAAAGAAGTTAATAGTCTGTGTAATGCTAACTTCTCTAAATTCCTAGAATTGCTGTGGTCTCAAATATTTTTGGTATTTTTTTACTTTTGTAGATTCAGTAAAATGCTCTGCTAGTGCATATCTCAGCAAAAAGGTAACTCCCTGACACTGCATATACTTGAAGAAGTAAAATATCCCATATAAAATAGATTGGAGCTGCGCTGGCATTAAATATGATCTTGGATTCTATCCTTCAGTGTATTTATTTCTCATGCACCAAACTTAGCAGATTCAAGGTCTGATACCAAGAAAAATTCAGGTAAAGAGGGTGGCAGTGGTATGAGGAGAGGACAGGACAGGACAGGACTTTTTGGAAACTCTATTCTTTGAGGGATGAGTGAAGCCAATACCTTCATGGGCCAATAGTCTGACTCAGTAGAAGTCAACTTCCTATGTTCCTAGAATTCCTCTCCATGATATACGAATGTTATAGTGCAGTGATTCTCAACCTGTGGGTCCCCAGCTGTTGTTGGACTACAACTCCCATCATTCCTAGTCAGCATGACCAGTGGTCAAGGATGATGGGAGTTGTAGTCCAACAACATCTGGGGACCCACAGGTTGAGAACCACTGGTATAGTGGTTCATGTTGGACTACAAGGGAGGCCTGGGTTCTGATTCCCCTTTCAGTTCACCTTAGGCTATCTTGGACCATGTCTTAGCCTACTCCATCTCAAAGAGTTGTTGTGAGGTTACAAGCGAGAGCATGTATACACCTTGAACCCGTTGGAGGAAAGGTGAATGAAATAAATGAATGAAATAAAACATTTTAGAAGTGTTGTAAGGCATAGTCTATATGGAAGAGAGGTCCGTTTTGTGAATCCCCATCTGAAGTTGTGCAAATAGTGGGTGAATTATTGGGGGGGGGGGAGGTAGCAAGCCTGAATGAAATCCGCAAGCCCTGCCTCCTCCCAAGGGTCATGGTTGAGTGACAGAACATCCACTTTGCACGCAGAAGGTCCCTAGTTCAGTTCCCAGCATCCCTAGCTAGGGTTGGAAGAGCTCCTCTCTGAAACCCTGGAAAGTCATTGGCAGTCATTACTCAGTCATACTGAGCTAGACGGACCTGTAGTCTGGTTCAGTCTAAAGCCACTTTTTATGTTCCTAATTGTAGCCTTTAAACACAATAGGAAGAGGACAAACGCAACAAGCAAGTAGCCTAGACTTTTAGAGGTCTCTGCATCTCAGAAACAATTGGTGATGTGATCAACCTGTGTCTCCACTGTACCCATGGGACGTGGGTGGCACTGTGGGTTAAACCACAGAGCCTAGGACTTGCCGATCAGAAGGTTCGTGTTGTCTCAAGATGGACAGATGCCAACAACAACTTACAGAGGCATGTGGGTGAATGCATTACGAAAAGTTAGTAACAGAAGTCCAGACTTCAGTGGCAATGCTTAGTACATTTTAGCTGTGTAGGAACTCTTTGCATCACAATAATGGTATCATTTGGAAATGTTATATGGAGATACCACGTGCCAAGATGGGCAACTCTCATTCCTAGCTCCTCCATTATGCCCAAATGATACCCTCTGGTTTAATTCGTGACATTTAAACTCCATGACAAGGAAGGGACGTGGGTGGCGCTGTGGGTTAAACCACAGAGCCTAGGACTTGCCGATCAGAAGGTCAGCAGTTTGAATCCCCGCGATGGGGTGAGCTCCTGTTGTTTGGTCCCTTCTCCTGCCAACCTAGCAGTTTGAAAGCATGTCAAAGTGTAAGTAGATTAAATAGGTACCGGGCCTGGCGGGAAGGTAAACGGCTTTTCCGTGCGCTGCTCTGGTTCGCCAGAAGCGGCTTTGTCATGCTGACCACATGACCCGGAAGCTGTACGCCAACAAGGTGTTGGCCAAGCTGCACCTGAAGCGAAAAGCAGGTTGATCCTCCTCCCACCCACACTTTGCCAAGAACAGAGGCTGAAACTTATTTGCAAGTCTCAGAGCGTCAACTTGAGTGGACCCTTAAACAAACAAATTCTGATTAGGGGCTGAATGATGGGCTCGTCTGACAGTTATGTGGTCGGTACACTCACTGGTCCCAACCAGAATGAATCACAAGTTCAGAAAAACAACATGTGGGAGGATTTTTATATATGTATATTTGGTGTTTGTTCAGACTTGTGTGTACTCTGCTCTCTAAATGGGCTACTCTGTGCTGGTAGCCAGCTACTGACTACTTTAAATGCTGCCATGCCCGTTCACAGATTGTAGATAAAAGATAATGGCAGTACCTTTGGAGTGCTGCAGAATACCTTCCCCGTTGCTCAACTAAACTGTGGGGCTGTGAAAACTTCTTGATAAGTTTTCTTTCTGTCCCCCCCCCCCTCAAAGATTTCTGCATGCTAAAGTTAGGTAGCTTACAAGTGGGACTTATTTCTAGGTAAGTGTGCTTAGGATTGCAGTCTTAAGATCTCATAGTTATGTTCCCATAGCCTGGGCTGGAACCAAACAGCAATCGTTTCAGTCACAGCTATGTATGGCCCTTATTTGGGGTAGTTTGGCCAGGGCTCCTCTTCTATATAAGACAGTCCTCAATTTAAAGGCCTCTCAGTCTTCCTTTTGAAGGAATCTCTTATTTGAAGGGCTGTCTAATCCAGGTGTGGTTCAAAGATAGAGAACCACCAGAAAAGGGTCCTTGAAGTTACCTAACAATAGTTAGCATGTGGGCAGCACACTGAGAAGACACACATGTCACCTGGCCGCAGTCTTCCCCACAATTTATTTATTTTTTAAATTATAGTAATTATAAAGGTAAAGGGACCCCTAACCATTAGGTCCAGTCATGACTGACTCTGGGGTTGCGGCGCTCATCTCGCTTTACTGGCTGAGGGAGCCGGCGTACATCTTCCGGGTCATGTGGCCAGCCTGACTAAGCCGCTTCTGGCGTACCAAAGCAGCGCATGGAAACGCCATTTACCTTACCACTGGAGTGGTACCTATTTATCTACTTACACTTGGACGTGCTTTCGAACTGCTAGGTTGGCAGGAGCAGGGACTGAGCAATGGGAGCTCACCCTGTCGTGGGGATTTGAACCACTGACCTTCTGATCGGCAAGTCCTAGGCTCTGTGGTTTAACCCACAGCGCCACCCACATCCCTCAATTATTTATATACATTTTCATATAAATCAGTGTATGCTCTTTTTTACCTTTTTTTATAATGGGCAAGTGTCCACCTTACCCAGGGAGAAAGCAATCTACAGTGGACCCTTCAGATACAAACTTAATTTGTTCCAGGGGTCCGTTCGCACCCTGAAAATAACATAAATAAGGGCTGGCTTCTGGCATGATTGAATGTTTATGCGCATGGCAAGCAGGGCACTTCTGCACATGCGCACAGTGAAACCTGGAAGTATACACTTCTGGGTTTGCCATGGCCGTAACCCAAAGATTCCATATTCAGAGGGATACATCAGTAGAGGTACGACTGTATTTGTCTTTGTGTGTTTTTGAACTGTTTCTCCAAAGTGACCAAGTTCCTATCTGGTTTAGGCCAGGACCTCCATCCTCCAGGGCCCAGCCTTGCTGCAGATTCGTTTTCTTCTTGAGAAACTGCATGATGCATAGTTCAGTTCAAATTGGACGCTATAAACAATGCCTACCAAAAACGATTCTGGAGACGAGCCATGTGATCTGTAGCCTTTGGCTGCTGTTTGGTTCATTGTAATCTGGAACTAGTTAGCAGTGACCAAAAAGCCGAATAACCATCTGATGGGTTTCCGGTTGATTCTCTTCAGTTTCTCCTCAAACATATGTCTCCCATAGAACCCATAATTAAAACAGGACCTCTCAGAAGTAGCTATGCGTTTGTGGTTTTAACTCTTTGTTTTACAGATGCCTCTGCCTTTTGAGGACAGTGTAGATGATAGATGGTTTAGGCGGCTTCTGTTGCATGTCCTAATTCGTCACTAGATTGATGCCTTGTTTAGTGTCTTGGGGCAAGAAACCAACCGGCAAGGTCATGTCTTGGGCTAATTCACAGACAATTTGGCTGTGAAAACCTATCAAGGCTATGGATTAGGCATCTCATAGGAAGAAAATTATCTCATGGTCCAGGTTGTATTGGTTTTGCAAATGAAAAGGATGGTCCGGTTGTTACAGCTGTAATAGAGGAGCTGAAAAGCACTGGAATCAACAAACGATGAAATTAATTATCGAGAGATGATACAAAATTGAAATCAGGTTGTGTAACGTACAAGGACCTAATATAGAGGATTGTTAAAAGTAAAATTAAAAAATTAATTGCATTACAAGAGCTGTATTAGAAGAGCTATGATCCTAACCCTAATTACCCAGGTGGGAGTAAGTCCCACTGAATTCAGTGGGACTTTCTTCTGAGTGTACATAAATTGGTTTGTGATGTAAATAGGGGTGAGCGAATCTGTCTATTCCCACCCTTCTCATTTTCTCATTTTTCCAGTTTTCACTTCATTTCTTCTCTCTCTCTCTGTAAATTCTCATGAAAATTAATTAGCCTTTGAGTGCAAATTTCTCCTAATCACTTCTATGCAATTTTGCACCATGGACACATTTTGTAAAGCAATATCCCCTAATACAATGCATTTTGTGCTTTATTTTCACCTGATGTATCCATTCTATGCATACTTTACCCTGACATATACATATTTGTATGTATTACCTTGCCGAAGAACTTCATTACAAAATTCAAAGAAGTGTGAATTTTGAAGAATTGCTTTGGTCGCTCAGTGTTTCAAGAGCTTGAAGGATTATGGAAGGATGGGCATAGCTTAGTGACAGAGCAACTGCTTTGCATGCAGAAGGTCCTAGGTTCAAACCCCAGTGTCTCCAGGTAAGGTAAAAAGTAAAGGACCCCTGGACAGTTAAGTCCAGTCAAAGGCGACTATGGGGTTGCAGCGCTCATTTCGCTTTTCAGGTCAGGCTGAGGGAGCCGGTGTTTATACACAGACAGCTTTCTGGGTCATGTGGCCATCATGACTAAACTGCTTCTGGCGCAATGGGACACTGTGATGGAAACCAGAGCACACAGAAACACTGCTTACCTTCCCACCACAGTGGTACCTATTTTTCTACTTGCACTGGTGTGCTTTCAAACTGCTAGGTTGGCAGGAGCTGGGACAGAGCAATAGGAGCTCACTCTGTCACAAGGATTCGAACCGCTGACCTTCCGATCGGAAAGCCCAAGAGGCTCAGTGGTTTAGACCACAGCGCCACTTGCATTTTCCCCAGGTAGAGCTGGGAGAGACCCCTGCCTGGAAACCTAGCAAGCTTTTGCCAATCAGTGTACACAAGTTTGAGCTCAATGAACCAGTGTTCTGAAACAGTATAAAGCAGTTCCCTGTGTTGCAGTTTGCAGAGAGTCTGCCGACATCCTCACTTTTGACTTTTGACTCTTGAAGACTTTAAAAAAAGGCCTATACAGTTGTTGATTTTTTATATATATAAATAAGTTTAATAGAAATACATACATAAACAGAAATTAAACCTATACCAAAAAATTTCTCAGTAATGTATCAGTTACATTCATATTAAATTAAAAGAAGGAAAAACGATGTCTATTTTAATACTAAGTCCCACTCCACCGAAGGTGCCCTTCCCATATTTCTTCTATTGGTATAGTAAATAAGGTAATACCAGGTTCTAACAAAAGTAGCTCATTTACCTTGGCCTCTTAGTATTTTCATATTGTTTGTATTTCCCTCCAGAAGGGCTGCTTGCTAGACCTTTTGAAAGAACAACGAAGTTCTTTCTTTTCTTTTTCTTCTTTTAATTTTTTTTATTCAAAATTATAACAAACATATTATCCGAAAACATATCATCCTTGTCACACCCCCCCCAATTTTTTCTCCCTCCCTCCCTCCCACACAAAACCCACCCACCCCCACCCCCCGACTTCCCTCAGTTCCAGTCTTTGGTTTCTCTAAGAATGCTGTTTTCTGCATGTTACAAAGTTGTATAGATCCTCAAACTATTTAGCTGATTATTATCAATAAAAAGTTTGTGAATGTTTATTCGAAACCTGCCAAGGAGTCCCGTTCACTTTGTTGCGTCTTCAGATACTTTGTAAAGGGTTCCCATTCATCCTTAAAGTCACAGTTATCCTTGTCCTGTAGCTTATATGTCAGTTTTGTCAGTTCTGCATAGTCTGTCAATTTTTCTTGCCATGATTGTTTAGTTGGGGTTCTTTCAATGTTGAAGTTCTTTCAATGCCAGCCCTTATGTGACTTTGCTTTTCTGCTGATTTTTACTTATAAGATTTCAGCTGAATATAGAACCACAGGAATCTATGTTGCTATGTTTTGGTTCATTGTTTTAATTTCACTCTTTTGTAAGTTTTTTTTTACAATTTATAAATAAAATATATAGCTAAAGCACATTGGGCCACTAGGATCTTGTAAATACATGCCTTTTTGTTTTTAATTTAAGTGTGTGTGTGTCTAGTTTGCATACTTGCAGTGATGTGAAAAAATTACTATTTTAATAACAATGGGACAACCAGAAACCAACAATGTTTGAAAATGTCTCAAGCTTTTAACAATTATTTTTGGGAGATGGAACAAAAAAATTCCTAAAATCCTTACAAAGTGAGGTTGCTTTCTCTTTCTAGTACCCAATATCATCACAGAACACTTACAAAATGTCAACAACTTGTGATTTGTCTGACATCTTTATGTTTCAAATTAAATTGACATACAATCAAATAGGGCAAGCATATCAACCTTGCTACTAAATTGTCTAAGTTGGTCAACCATTGGCCCACTGCCCACTCTTCATAAGGAATGTGCCTGGAAGATCCTGTGTGTGTGTGTTGTGGTTGTGGTTTTATTTACAAGCCAGTCTGAGCAGGTTGCATGGCAGTTTGTGGCTTGGAAATTTCCAGAGTGACTATCAAAGTGTGTAACCTCTTCCAGGTGGTAGCAGATGGGTGTGAGCGGGTTTATGTTGATGTGGAAATGAAGTGAAGTCACTGTGGTTTATCTAGGGTGAATGGAATGGAAATTCATGTTCATTCTTCCTTCCACCATGCCAATGATTGATATTCCTATCAAGCAAATTGTAATGATTGTATTAGTGATGACTGGCAGAACCGTCTTTTCCAATGGGTCAGATCCTACTCCCAGAAAAAAACAAGGTTGAAAGTAGGAAATGATGAGGTGTTTTGGTATGTTTTGCAACATAAACCCAAACCAATCTGGTTGCCAATACAAGAACTGGCTAAACATTATTGCTTATAATGGGGGGATTCTTGGGTCATCAGAGTTGGGGGGGGGTGCTTTAAATTTCATCTGATCTCTTTGACTCAAACACATCTACCCTGCAAACCACTTTGAGGGTTTTCTCTACAACCATTAGGCATATAAATGCTGTGAAATAAAATAGAAAAATATATAAATAAATTCAAGTCATGTTGAGCCACTGAAATCTTTAAGAGCAATTGTAATTTATGCCAGCTAAGTAAATAAGGCCTCCATGGTGTGTCTATATAGAACAGGGGTCAGCAAACTTTTTCAGCAGGGGGTCGGTCCACTGTCCCTCAGACCTTGTGGGGGGCCAGACTATATTTGGGGGGGGGGAAATGAACAAATTTCTATGCCCCACAAATAACCCAGAGATGCATTTTAAATAAAAGCACACATTCCACTCATGTAAAAACACCAGGCAGGCCCCACAAATAACCCAGAGTTGCATTTTAAATAAAAGGACACATTCTACTCATGTAAAAACATGCTGATTCCCGGACTGTCTGTGGGCTCAATTTAGAAGGTGATTGAGCTAGATCCGGCCCCTGGGCCTTAGTTTGCCTACCCATGATATAGAGAGAAGAGCAATGCTGCTGTGAAAAGGGAGGTTGAGAACTTGCAATGTTAAGTTAGTAGCTGACTCAAGAACATTTTTTGGCATTACTTGGTAAAACTAAAAACGTGATAATAAATAAATATGATAATTAGATGTTCATGAGAGTGACACATCTTTTGCTCTGTACCAGCTATTCTGGACTGCCTATTTACAATATGCCACCAAATTTGGAGCTGATTGCACAGTCCAATGATGTTAGTGTTTCTGCTTTGTGATAGCACCACCGGGACCTTGGTAGTTCTAGACTTTCCCAAGCAAAACTACTGAGCTTGACGACTGATTACTTGGAAAGCGTGTGACAAATGAATTAATTTTTCTGCAGATTATGGCACTATTTTAACTGAGGTCTAAAGCCAAAACTACAAAACATGACTAAACATTCTGCCCACTCCCCTGCTCATATTTAAATTAGCTTCTTCTTTTTCTGAGCTTTCTAGAAGAACGCACAGAAAATATTCAGATTCATTACTGAAAATTAGTCAAGGGAGTCTCAACAACCTACAGAGGTTGGTTCCCCATCTCTCCTTTAGCTGTACTCATGATATAATTATATCTATATGTTTATAACGTGAGAGGCTTTCTGTTCTCAGATTTGTTAAAGCCACTGCTTAAGATTATCGTGCAAAGATGACTTTAAGTCTTGGCACTCTGAGGTGATGTAGCTTCTCTTGGTACAAGTTAACGTGCTTTGAGAGGTCACTTGTAAACACTTCCCTGCTACAGGCTGTTTCTTCAAGTCAGATTGTTATAGGTCAACTAATTTAAGATGTTTCTCTTTTTGGAAGATGTTTTTACGTGCAAAAAGAGAATGAACTCCTTGCATGGGAAAAGGTCACACAAATGGAAAGAGTTTTGATATGGTACCATTGTTATAGTTGCCCCTTCGGTGGATCATAAACCTATGTAATCCTTAGAAAATCTACATTAACAAGGTGACACATTGCTTTGTTTCCAGATCACTTCTACCTCCCACAGATAGTATTGTTCTGTTTTCCATCATAGTAGAGAACCTGAAGGCTTTACAGAGTTGTTGAATCATTGCTTATTACACAAAGATTTTTTCCATGTGTTCGTTTGTTTTCTTGCTTAATGCTCATCATGTGCCTTGTTTAGTCATCTCTCCCACATGCCAAAGAATGGCCTTCTTCTTGTACCATAGACAGTAAGCAGGGCTAATGCTGGTGCTCTTTGGAGTTCCCCACAAGTAGCAATAGAGACAGGAGACCTACGAGGCAGGGGCTTCATTTATTAAGTCTTAGTTGAAACTGACATTCTCCCAGTAAGGCTTGGTAAGAGAAAATGGGTTTCTCCTGTCCCATTTTATAATTCTTTCCATGGTTTGGCTGTGTGTCATGGTTTGTTCCATCTACCTTTTTTTTTAGCATGGAGATCTTCTAAAGTGAAGAGTGTGATTTTACATTTTTGTCACTAGGTGGATCTGAAATAGATGCATCTGGGTGGAGTCAGGAGCTTCTTGTTAACCAGGTTGGTTGAGAAAGACAATAACATTCTCTTCAAGTTCCTAACTTTGTGATTTTAGCATGTCACCTCTTGTGTCATTCCATTAAACATGCCACTAAGGTAGTTAAAAATTATTCCAAAATTAAGGAAGTTAAGTTATGAATCTGCAATTCTTGTTAGAAATTGCTTTCAGATGGTCATGTAATTATTCTCTCTTACATCAGGTGTGGTTATCATAAGGTGGAATTGATTACATTAAGAATGAGGGAGAGGAGACTATCTTTATTATTTCAGTGACAAAAAAAGTCCCTTTTCATTTCTTCTACGGTTTAGGATTAATCCAAGGGTAGCCAATGTGATATTCCCCCATATGTTTTGGTCTGCCACTTCCACAATTCCTGACTATTCCTAGGCTGGCTGGGACTGTTGTGTTGAAGTCCACAAGTTGAGGAGGGCATCACATTGGCTTCCCCTGGTTTAGCTACACAGAACAGAATCCATTGCTGTTTGTTTTTTTATATTGGTGTATAATAGTTCTTCCTGATGTTTGGTCAGAAACTCCTTTCTTGCAACTTGAAGCCATTGGTTTGAGTCCTGCTCTCCAGAGCAGGAGGAAACAGGCTTGCTCCTTCTTCCATGTGACAGCCCTTGAGATATTGGAAGGTGGCTATCATATCTCCTCTCAGTCTTCTCTTTTCCAGGCTAAACGTACCCAGTTCCTTCAACCATTCCTCATAAGGCTTGGTTTCCAGACCCTTGATCATCATGGTTGCCCTCCTCTGTACATGTTCCAGCTTGTCAAAATCCTTCTTACATTGTGGTGCGGGAACAGTATTCCAGGTGTGGTCTGACCAAGGGAGGATATAACTGTACTATTACTTCCCTTAATCGGGAGTCGACACTATACTTCTGTTGATGCAGCCTAGAATAGCGTTGGCTTTTTCTTTTTCTTGCTGCTGCTGCTGAGAGCCAGTGTGGTGTAGTGGTTAAGAGCGGTAGTCTCTTAATCTGGGGAACTGAGTTCGCGTCTCCGCTCCTCCACATGCAGCTGTGGGTGACCTTGGGCTAGTCACACTTCTCTGAAGTCTCTCAGCCCCACTCACCTCAGAGTGTTTGTTGTGGGGGAGGAAGGGAAAGGAGAATGTTAGCCGCTTTGAGACTCCTTCGGGTAGTGATAAAGCGGGATATCAAATCCAAACTCTTCTTCTTCTTCTATCACACTGCTGATTCATGTTAAGCTTGTGATACTCTAAGACCCCTAGATCCTTTTCACATGTACTACTGTCACCTTAGGACTCCTAGAGTTCAATTTTAATTAAACTGGACTGCAGCAACAGCAGTGCCATAGCCATCTTTAGGGGGTGAAAAGTAGAGAGGCAAAAGGACAAATTCAGATAAAAGGTTAACATTTAAAAGTGGGTCTGTTGTAGGTGGAGGTTAACATTTGATCCTGAGTGTGCAAGGACTGGAGGACACGAACTCTTTGCTGGAGCTATCTTTCCCTCTTCCTGATATGCTGAACTAGAGGAAGGATGCTAACTATACTGTTCTTGAATATAATTCACCCCAGGGGGGTGGGTTAGGTAACAATGAAAAAATGCAGGTGGACCATGTCATTCAGTAGGAGTTCCTGAATTGCAGAATTTAGGTGGTCTTGTACCCAGAGGCCGCTTTCGACGTCCCCCATCCAGATTTCTGTAAGGAACTTCCATGGTGGCCCCAGCTGTTCTGTGACCACAAGAATCTCCAAACAATTCAAGTCATTTAATGTGGACTATATAAAAAAGGTGGAGATAAAGAGAAGAGGGACTGAAACAAGATGTCAATCACCTCTGCTTCACTTTGTATCTGAAACATTAGTGCTTAAAACTGGTAGTTTTACTGGAGTGATTGTGTGGCTTTCAAAACGTTCACAGTTGGTTAACGAAGTTCCTTGAAATATTTGGGCAGGATGCATTTAACTGTACATAACATATGGCTTTTCTTTTCGCAGCGCTGTAGAGACATTTTTTTTTTTAAAAAAGCTGCCCCTTCTCATTTCGCCTCGACTGTGCAGCTGTGAAAACCACATGCTTGCTTTCCATGTTGGGCGGTAGCGACATAATCACTGTGCCTAATGTATTAGAATTAGTAGTTTGGGGAGGAAAGCACTATTCCATTGGTACATAAAGCATGGAAGAGAAACTTGTCAGTGATCATATAATGATGTGGTATTTTTGACTTGAGAAGAGAGAAGGTGAGTCTTCCCAGGAAGGAGATCAGGGGAACAGGGTAGGGTGGTTGATGCCTGCAGGTCCTTCCCCAAAAAACACCTCTGAGAAGAGAGGAGGTGAAAAAAGTCTTCTCTGCCTAATAGAGCCCTGCCTCTGAAACTCTGGAGGATGCTCATTGAAATGTCTAAAAGGCAAAACATTAAAAGGCTCTTTAGTTTTTACTGCTGTGTTCCACTTCCCACCGGCTGTGACCCTCACTTGTTCATCATTGGTTTTCCACAATTCCAGGGTCACCCTCTATACATCATAGACCTGGTTATCTCTGCTGGAATAACTCATGGGATGGTTTCAAAGTAGACACTCCCAGGCTTTCCCCTCATTCTTTTTTTCTAGTGTTTGACTTGTTTCAGGCATGGATTTTACTATTCAGAATAAAATTATGAACACTTATTTTTTTAAAAAAAAATCAGGTAGGTTGCAACTGCTATAATAATTCCAGGTGACTGTTCACTGAAGCTGCAATCCAAAACATACTTTCCAGAGCACAGGCTCTCAACCTGTGGTCCATGGACCACTGGTTTCTATTTGGGTGGTCCGTGGAAAGGATGCAGAACACTTAAGACTATCTGTACTTAGCCCTGCACTTGACAGTGGTGATCAAGGCCATTTTGACTTTGTCCAGATTATTAACTAGGTTAACAAGACCCTAAGAATTCATTATACCTCACAGATATGAGATAGGAGTTTTGCAACTTGCTAAATGTCCGTATTTGTATTAAATACGGGAGCTTGTTGAATACTGAACATAACCTGCAACCAAAGCGAACAAACATGACATCTGACATTTTTTGGTCACATTAGAAAGGCAAGCCTACAGCTTTTGGGGAATTTTAATTAAGTGGTGTATCAATGTCCTACTGGTCCAGTGGGTCGACAGAAGTTTGAGAACCACTATGCTAGATAGTAAAAGGTAAAAGGACCGCTGACTGTTAAGTCCAGTCACGAACAACTCTGGGGTTGCGGCACTCATCTTGCTTTAGTGGCCAAGGGAGCCGGCGTACAGCTTCTGGGTCATGTGGCCAGCATGTGGTGAACCAGAGCAGTGTACAAAAATGCCTTATACCTTCCCGCTGGAGCGGTACCTATTTATCTACTTGCACTTTGACGTGCTTTCGAACTGCTCGGTTGGCAGAGGCAGGGACCGAGCAACGGGAGCTCACCCTGTCACGGGGATTCGAACCGCTAACCTTCCGATCGGCAAGCCCTAGGCTCTGTGGTTTAGACCACAGCGCCACCCATGTCCCATGCTAGATAGTAAGACTCATCAAATATAGTGGAACTTACCTTGCACAGAATTGTACTGTTGGGCTGCCATCTTATATAGACAGTTATCTGAGATTAAATTCTATTGAACTCATTGGACTTACTTTTAAGTAGACATAGGGTATGATTGCACAGTTAGTGAACATTGGCATAGAACTAGGAGGATTTCCCCATTATAAACTACCAATGCATATTGTATATCCCTTATTCAAGTGATGCAATAACACATATGGACTTCCTAAGGAATTTTTGTGTAGATCTTTTATAAAGTTATCATTTTATAAAATATTTTCAATTGATTTTGACTTTTACCATCTTATTAGTACACATTTTGCACATATGGTAGAATCCTAGTCAGTGACACGAAATGGAAAGAATTATGTTTTGAATCACTTGGAAGGAAGGAAGCCATGATGTCATTCTCTGTTCAGTGTGGTTCCTTTTTTAACAAACTGAAACAATTTGGTGCATGCGTTTTGTATTTTGTGTACAAATGTAATTATGGAAGTCCATTGTCCACGAGAAGTGTCCATTTCCTGTTCCTGTTTTCTCACTGGATGCAATTTGCAAATTTAGCTGTTATGGCTTTGCTCCATAGCTTTCATGGCATCTCACACTGAAAAAAGGTTCTGTAACCCTTCATATACAGACAGCCACAACAGGCGAATTCTTTTACATATTGCCTTTAGCTTATGGGAAATGGTGGCAAAGAAACCAGTGTTTGATGTGTCCACCCATATATTTGTTTTAGCTGATGACATGATTGTAATATTCATAGTGGCTTTCTGCTAGATCATCTTTGCCCGCAGAAGGATTCCTGGATGTGATATATCAGAATGTACTTGTTGGCATGGTGCATATTGTGTAAATAGCACTTTCTGTGGTCCATTGTGGAATTGGAACAGATTTGTGTTTTGGCCAGTCTTCCTGGCTTGAATAGCACTTTTGTGCTGACATTGCTATTGCCCGGTTTTGCGGGTTTCAGGAGCCTAATGCAAATGACTATAGCAATTTGGCATGCCTCTTCACTGCTTTATGGTGAAATTGGAAGGGGATATAACAAACACATCCAGGACATGTGAATATTTGTGAATGCCACAAATGTAAAGTGGGGGCAAGACTTTCTAAGTGTCATGTTTACCAATGGCATATGATGCCAATTATAGGTTTGCTTTAACTTGTCCCCCGAGGATTTCAGCCACACAAAAGCCATTGAAATGATACTAGAGGCTTGCAACCAGCATTTTGTCTGGTAAATTCCAATATTCCAAATTCCAAATTCCAAATTCCTCTCTTTTTCACTCAGGAGACCTGACCAGCAGACTGTGGGCGACTCTCTTATGTGTCTACCACACACATATCCCTGTTGCAGCCTCTTTCTGGTGCTCTCATCCCCACCACATAGCTTATATGTGGAGGTGGAGCATCTGGGCATGTGTGCCAATGCCACTGCCAACATCTCCACTGGCTCCAACCTGACCTTCTAGCATTGACTGGGAAGGTCTGGAGGAGATCGTTTGCATGCCCTTCCTGTGACTGGGGACCCTGATTGCATTTTCAGTCATGAGGAGGATTCTAAACACATTCAGCTGAATGCATGAAAGATCTCCAGATCTTCAGTCTCCACGTCCATAGGTTAGGTGGAGCCAGTGGTGATGTGAAAGTTGGGTGTGCTTCTGTTGCAGCCTGATCCTCTATGCATGTTTACTTAGAATTAAATCTCAGTAAATCCAGTAACTCTTACTGCATCCTATGTAACAATGTAAGCCAAACTCATACCTTACAAGGCCTCTGACTGCCAGTCCATCCTCAGTCTGGTCTCCTGCCACTGCCCTCTTGATCCTCATTGATCTGATTTGCTTGGTTTCTGACTACAATTCCATCCCTGATTATGTGTCTAGCCTCTGGCCGTTTGTTTTCCTTAGAACCTGATATTGACCTGTTTAGAGTGGATCATGTCATTTGTGTATTTACCTGCTCAGCCCTTCTACAGAAGAACAAGTCTGGCTGAAAAACAGCCAGCATGGCTTCCACAGAGGTCTATCGTACTAACCTTTTTTAGAGGGTCAGTAAGTATGTGAATATTGGTTGTTAGGGGGGAGTGCAATTGCACCCACAATCTATTTGAGAGCTTCTCACTGGTTTATGGTTGCCCACTGTGACAACAGGATGTTGCATTAGATGGGCCTTTGGTCTGATCTAGCAGCTCCCATCTCTACATCCTTGGAAATCTTTAATTAAATGACACCTGATCAATTATTTTAATGATGTACATCACCACGTTTCCTGTGCTCCGACATCGGTTTGTGCTGCTTGAGTCGCCCTTGCTCATTCCTGGATTCGGTCGTATTCGTTCCATCTGTTAAACATTTTAGCTCCAAGCTTCTTCCTGTCTAGTTAAACCACATCTTCTTATCCATGTGTATTTGTTGTTGGGCTGTGTCATGCAGCAGGTTCCTTTCCTTGGGCCAAGTGATGTTCATGTGTTGATCAGAGGAAGTTTATAAAAAAAAATCAAAAATCAAGAGAGAAGGAAAATGTGGTTGAACCACAAGAGATTTGAGGCAGAAGATCAAAAATAGAGATGCTGGAGCATGGAAAACCAAAATAGCTAAACCATCTGGGAAGAGGCTGCTGGGCAAATGGAATTGAAAGCTTCTGTGACCACGATCATGGAAGTCTTTCCGTTATCAGGCACACACTTTTAAAAATAAGGTCCTAATTTGGTGAGTAGCAAATGTTATACTCCATTTTCTAAAGGGCTGTTGCTTAGCAGCTGTTAATTGATTTAATCAGTAAAATAAAGGTCAGTTACCAGAGGCACTGCCGTGTTAGATTCTTGTGGCACCTTAAAGACCAACACATTTATTATGACATGGTTGGTGAGTACAGCATCAGTTAAAATTGGTATTTTCCCCATAGCCAGCCCAGTGTAAAAAGCTTAAGGGATGCAGAGGTTCATTTCAGCCTTAGTTTGACACCTTATTTTTTTAAAAAACATAATGGTGCATAGTTCTTTCTATGACATGAGACTTTCTTGGATTTGAAGACATATGTGAATACATATGAGCCAGTGTGGTGTAGTGGTTAAGAGCGGTAGACTCATAATCTGGTGAACCGGGTTCGCTTCCCCGCTCCTCCACATGCAGCTGCTGGGTGACCTTGGGCCAGTCACACTTCTCTGAAGTCTCTCAGCCCCACTCACCTCACAGAGTGTTTGTTGTGGGGGAGGAAGGGAAAGGAGATTGTTAGCCGCTTTGAGACTCCTTCGGGTAGTGATAAAGCGGGTTATCAAATCCAAACTCTTCTTCTTCCAAACATATGTTGTAGTCCACTGCTTTTGCCACACACAAAAAAATTCCAACTAGGGACAGGACATAAAATGGAAAATGAAATCCTCTCTCTTTCATATGCTGTGTTAGGTGTAGAAATATTAACTTCCAGCTTCATTAGGGTAAGTAATATGGGCAATAGCCACCTGAGTCATAGTCAGAAAACACTGACTTAAATAAATGTGCTTGGTCCATTGGGTCTTAAGTTTCAGTGACTCCATTCTGAGTTTGACTGATGTTGGCTATATAACCCTATCTTGTCTTGCCCTGTTTGTTTAAAAAGGTAAAGGGATAAATGGACCCCTGAGCATTAGGTCCAGTTGTGGATGACTCTGGGGTTGCAGTGCTCATCTCGCTTTACTGGCCGAGGGAACCGGTGTACAGCTTCTGGGTCATGTGGCCAGCATGACTAAGCCACTTCTGGCAAACCAGAGCAGCGCACGGAAACGCCGTTTACCTTCTCGCCGGAGCAGTACCCATTTATCTACTTGCACTTTTTGGGGGTGCTTTTGAACTGCTAGGTTGGCAGGAGCAGGAACCGAGCAACGGGAGCTGATTTGAACTGCTGACCTTCTGATCGGCAAGCCCTAGGCTCTGTGGTTTAGACCACAGCGTCATCCGCGTCCCTGTTTGTTTACCATTCCTCAAATGTAGGCAAACAGAAATGCACAATCGGATTACAAATGGCCAATTTAAAGCTGGTTTCATGACAATGTTTACCTGTGCATTGTTCTGTACTGCAGAATGAGAGCTATGGGATATCCCATTACAGGGATCCACAAGAGATGCTTCTGTCCAGATGCCCAGGCGGGGGTGGGGGCCACAGCACTCCCAATGTGCAATCCAGTGGGGGAGTTACTCCTTGATGTAGTTTAGGGACTCTCTCATTTTTGGTTGATCCCAAAACCTAAGTTCATCCAGCAGGCGGGCCAGAAGGGGCAGGGTCTACCCAATGCCTATGCAAAACTCCTTACATTGGTACTCAATAAAGTTGCGGCCTGATTTCACCCAAATATTTGTTGTCATGCCTCTTATTCTTTGGAGGACCAAAGGATGGGGGGAAGGGATGCAGAGCACAGCCTTTATTTAGTATTTCCCCCTGGTGGTGAGGGTGGTGTCTGGAAATTGGGAGGGGGGTATTCTGTGACCATCATGAGTCACTCCACACTTTCAGGTTTAGACTGGAAATGAAGTGTCCTTTTTTGGCATTTTTGGAAGAAGAAGAAGAAGAAGAAGAAGAAGAAGAAGAAGAAGAAGAAGAAGAAGAAGAAGAAGAAGAAGAAGAAGCAGCAGCAGCAGCAACAGCAACAGCAGCTCAACAAAGCAGTTCCTGACTTTATAAGAACTTGTCCTTGTTGTATTGTTGGATGAGCATTTTGGAAGTGTGCGTTGAACATTGGTTTGAATTTGCCTTTTAATTTATTTTATCAGTTTGTATTGCGTTTTTCTTAAGTTGCTTTGAGACATCTGTTTTTTGTGCAAAGCAACTAACATGATGATGATGATTGATAATTCCCATGTTGTTGATTTCACACTTAGTGAAATGTTGGGCTAGGGTAATCGTTGCAGACAAACAAATTGAATGGGAGGCTGAAGAAAATGGGAGGCATCCAAGATATTAAGTCAGAATGTATTAGTCTTGTTATGCTCGTAATATGTTGGCCGCCATCAAAATCTAAGAGGATTTGCAAGCAGAGAAATAAATGTCAGTCTGCCCTATTGGCAAGCAGGTATTTTTTTCCAGTTTGGTGGATTTTTTTTTTTATAATGTCACTTGGCAAATTGTGTGCGCTTGCGGGGACTACATCAATCATAATAACTAAGAATGTCACCTTTGCAAGGAGGGAAGCGGCCCAGCTGCCTCCTTGAAATCTGTATGTCATCCTCAGAGACTAAATGAAATAATTGAAGTAATTGAAATTTATTTTATCCTACCCGCCGTCATTATTTCATGTAACATATATTATTTAAGGGAGTTGGCACATATTTAAATTTGTGGATTGGACAATTTGTGATATTCAGGGGTGCAAAATTTAAGTGCACGTTACTTAATCTAGATGTGGGTGACAAAGCTTCCTTGCTAGGGCTTTGTTGAGTGTATAATTTGGGGGGGGGGGAGAGAGAGCAATAAAAGCAGAGTTTTCTTGCTAATGAAGCATGAAGGCAGTGAAGGAAATGGGAAAATAAACAATTGCGCATTAATTGGGGCCACAGGCTGTTAGTGTCTCATCAGGCTCTTTGCCAGCTTAGTAAAACAAATCTCTTTCCTAAAGGAGTCCTAAAGTAATACAGTTTTTCAACCCCTGCTGTCTTACTAAAAGTTCCTAGAACATGCAGGGGATTTTTGAGAACTGGTGGCTACTGCTGTCCAAGCGAAAAGAAAAGGGTAGCTGTGCAGCTCTCTTGAAGTGAAGTGAATGGCTTGCAACATTAAATCAATTCTAAATGCATCCTCTTGCACTGTTGGCTTTCTCTTGAAAGCTGTGATACAAAGATATTTGCTTGAGTCTTATTTCATCCCTCTGTTTGCAACTCTCCTCTCCATCCGCAGCTCCCCTTCTCCCGAAATCCTTCACCGTTCCATGGGTTGTTCGGTTCCCAACGCACAGGAGTCTGCAGCGGAAAAGGGAGAGGTAGGAAAGTCTTGCTCTGTTCATGTCAGCTGTCTTCTGTTCATGGAATCCAAGCCACTGAGCCGAGCCTGTGTTTCACAACATGTTGACAGCAATGCAACTTGACAAATAAAATGACATCATCGGGGGGGAAAGGACTATGATACTGAAAGTAGTTTCTGGGAATTTGCTGGTGTTTGGGGTGATGTTTGGCTCACCAGGAGGCAGGTGTGTATGTCCTGTCTGGTTTTGAGTTTGTCTTTATTAAAAGGAAACTGCAAATCTCATGTAATAATAGGCAAAGGCACATGCTTGTTATTCATTGGCATGAAGTCACCCTGTCTTGCAATGTAAATGGGGGACCAGGCTGGAGTACATTTTGTGTAATTTTCCTTCCAAGTAGACTGCCATCATCTCCCTTCTGCTCCCTAGTACTGAAGTGAGAGGCACCTCAATGCTAGGGGGATTCACCTAACCGTAGATAAATGTGTAAATGTGGAGAACTGAATGCAAGAATGGAAAAATGAGAAATTGAGATTGACAGAGTAGCTTCATCATCGTTATTTGGTTTGTATGCTGCCTTTCCTTGGTTAAAAGCATGCTCAAAGTGGCTTACAAGCAGAATGATTTACATAATTACATATATAACAAAAGTAACCCTAAACAAAAAGGGACGCAGGTGGCGCTGTGGGTTAAATCACAGAGCCTAGGACTTGCCGATCAGAAGGTCGGTGGTTCGAATCCCTGTGATGGGGTGAACTCCCGTTACTCGGTCCCTGCTCCTGCCAACCTGGCAGTTCGAAAGCACGTCACAGTGCAAGTAGATAAATAGGTACCACTCTGGCGGGAAGGTAAACGGCGTTTCCGTGTGCTGCTCTGGTTCGCCAGAAGCGGCTTAGTCATGCTGGCCACATGACTGTACGCCGGCTCCCTCGGCCAATAAAGCGAGATGAGCGCTGCAACCCCAGAGTCGTCTGCAACTGGACCTAACGGTCAGGGGTCCCTTTACCTTTACTAACCCTAAACAATAAATGAAGCACATCAAGAAGTACTGCAAAATTTGAACAATTTTCACATAAATTATAACAAGATCTAAAAATAAAGATGCTGAAAATTAATATCAATGGTAGCAACAAAAACGTGATCCTACTTGCTACTTAAGGGTGCTTGTCCTACATTGGTTCAGATATTAATTTGTTACATTTCATATTCTGCATTTCTTCAAACATGGCAGTGAAAATAGGGGACCTAAGTGGTCTCTCATCCAGTCACTCGCCAGACTTCAACCTGCGTAGCTTCACCAAGGTTGCTGCATCATGTACCTTCAGATCATATTATATTTTGTACCATTAATAATATAATCTATTTGACTGGTGTAGGGCAGTTCAATTTTGAGTGTGTTGCTAAGACAAAACAACAACTAGATTACTTAATGGGCAGAGCAGTTTAATGAAATTGGCAACTGACTCACACTCCTCCCCAGTCCAGGAAAGGTTTTGCAGAGGCATGAGACAGCTGATTGTTATATTTTTATAAATTTTATTTACAACATAACATAAACCCCCACCCCAATACTCAAATCCACCCTCATTAAACGTGAACATAACATACAGTGAGCATAACATACAAACAACCAAATAAAAGACTTCCTTTATCCTGTATCTGGCCTCCTTATTTACTACTTATAAACTGTTTCCTTTATGAATAATTATTAAGAGTTTTCTAATTATAACTTAAATATCCACAAAGTCTCCTGCAGACATTAATCAAAACAAGTCCAGATATGTATTTTAGGGCATTGTTTCATGAAGTATTCTCTGCATTTTCCCCATGCTTTTTGAAACTCTTGTCTAGTGCGATCTCTAATTGCCTTTGTTAATCTAACCAGTTTAATATACTCTAACAGTTTGTCTTGCCATTCCGTTTTTGTTGGCACAGTTTCTTTTATACTCTAAAAGTTTGTCTTGCCATTCCTTGAGACAACTGAAAAAACTGTCCTGTAACAGGACATCCCTAGCTTGTTAGATCAAGAGAAGGCCTCTCTAGTTTGCTTGGCCTTGAAAGTGATGCTTGATTCAACTCCCAAATTTGCCCTTTGCAAAGCTTGCTCTCTTACTGACCAGCCTGCTCTTCCTAGACTCGGAACTGACCACGAGTCAAGGAATGCCAGCCTCGTACTCTGCAACACTGCATGAGAGGGTGGATAAGGTGTTGTTGGTTGTTGATCTTTTCCCAAATATTGTCAAGGGGCACGAGAAAGTCCTTGTTTCCCTGCTTGCTCATTTTTATCTGCTGACATGCCTAAGGGAGCAGCCAAGCTGATCGGTTTCTAACATCCTGCCTCAGTGCTGGATTGCCCCAAGGGGGGCACAGGTGAAGAATTTGGAATGAGTGTTCCCATTGCACGCAACAGAAGGTTTAAATTAGGAAATGGAAGGAATGTGTTGCTCCAAACAATTTTGCTATAGATCAGTTTCATGCAAAGCTGACAGTCTTACGCTGGAAGCTTCTTGCATTTAGTTAGCATTACCTTTGCTAGCTTTAACCCCATTGGCATGTTGCTAGCATGTTCATGGAAGACAATCTTACTTGGCTACGAGTGATCGCCAAAGAAGAAAGAAGGGCATTCTCAACTGGGCAGGTTGGGAGTCTGGTGTCTCATGTCTTTGTATCAAAGTTGAGCTTTAGAATGAGATGTTTTTGGAAGATACAGTGGTACCTTGGGTTAAGAACTTAATTCGTTCTGGAGGTCTGTTCTTAACCTGAAACTGTTAACCTAACATACCACTTTAGCTAATGGGGTCTCCAGCTGCTGCTGTGCCGCCGCCGCCACGCAATTTCTGTTCACAGCCTGAAGCAAAGTTCTTAACCCGGGGTACTATTTCTGGGTTAGTGGAGTCTGTAACCTGAAGCGTCTGTAACCTGAGGTACCACTGTAGAGTATTACAGTCCTGATCATGAAGGATCCAGTGAAGTTGTGGGGCTTAAAGCCATAACCCTATGCATGTTTACTCAGCTCTCTCACTGATTTCAATAGGATTCCTTAATAAACATGCATGGGATTGCACTCAGGGAAGGCAAACCAAAGCATCCACCATGAGTTTATAGCTGTATAATGCCAGCATAGCATAGACAAGATCATATGTACTCCCAACAGACAAACTGAGGGGTGGATGGGAAATGAATATAAAATGAATGCATTTAAAATGAATACAATTTAAATGTGATTTCTGTGTGTGTGTGTTTTAATCTGCAATAAAATGGGCAAAGATAAACTCTAACATGTGAAACTGAAATGGAATCAAAATAGATTGGTTCATCCATCCCTACCAAGAGTCGGTGACTGCATAGGTGAGAAGGAAAAGTTCTGCAATCATGCTTTGAGGTGAGGTGAGGTGCTCCCCTTTCCTTTAACTTCAGTCAAGTGGGGTGGTCATGCACCCCCAGTTTGGGAGATGAAGCAAAAGTTCCTCTTGGCTGGTTTGGAACCCTAAAGCAGAATGCCTATTTAAGTGGTAGCATTTATTCTCCCTATATTTGTTCTGAAGCCCTTTCCACCATAGTTTCCATCAGTGAAGTTCTTTCCATTCCCTTGCAAGGTTGGTGGCATTAGGCCAGAGGAGTGATACACAGTCCCTGCAATCCCTGTTGTCTTTTTTTGGATACCCCATCAAGGTGTCATATACTTTGTGATTGGCTTCAGACTAACCACATTTATCCAATGCTGTGTTGTGGCTGTGTGGGCAGGAGCTGGGATAGTGAAATATACTCAGAGTCAAGTGTTGATTTCATGCTCTTTATTTCAGCTCATGGCAAACAGGGAGTGAGTCTTCCCCAAAACCTCTGGCTATGTATACACATTATTTACACAATGGGTCTTGCGTGATTGGCTGATTCAACTCCCCTCCTGGAGCCTGATTGGGCTGCTGCTGCAGGCCAATCAGGTTTCTGATTCACTTCCTATTGGAGCCAGATTGGGTGGCTCCTGCAGACCACTCAGGATGCTGGCTTCTAGGATCCTACTTGCCTATTGTTCTAGGATCCAAGCTCAGTACATAACACAGTGGTTCTCAACCTGTGGGTCCCCAGATGTTGTTGGACTACAACTCCCATCATCTCTGACCACTGGTTATACTGGCTACGAATGATGGGAGTTGTAGTCCAACAACACCTGTGGGGAACCACAGGTTGAGAAACACTGACATAACAGATGGGCATTGTGTTTGGGCTCCCTGTTGAGTTCAACGGAAGCATTTTGCTCTGCCCCACGTCTTTAGCGAGCATGTTATGCCACTGAAAGAAAGAAGAGTGGTCCGAGGAAAGCAAATCTGCTTCTCCCCAGATACACGCTCAGTGCTATGATGGGCATATGCTGGTCTAACCTTACACTGGCATATCCCTGAAGATCAATGCAGAATCCCTGAGGACATAGACCAAATCCTAAAGTTCTCCAGCTGATCTAGCTTGGAAAATATGAGCGTTCAACGAGTCACTCAGCAACTTGTTTTGAGTTGTAACTTGAATGTTTCCAGTTAAAAAAGTGCTCCGAAAGTGGATCAAAATCCCATGAAAATGCAGGAGCAACCAAAGTTAATGCCATGCGGACAAGATGTCAACAAGGCACACCCATCGTTCTGGGCTCAGTAGCTCAGATGTAATGAAAGCCAAAGCCAAACAGAAGACAGTCAAAAACCCTGTTCCCAAGTGGGTGTGACCATATATTATACATGTCTCGTTTGAAACAGGCCTCTTGCAACGGGTCATGTTACAAACCAAGTCTGCCAACTCATCAGGCCGATGGTAACAAATGAGTCAAAACATGAATTTTCCCTCCAATTCCACACATTCATGCATCTGGCGAAGTGGGCTGTGGCGCATTACATCTCTGAGTCTTTTTAAGGTGTGTCACAGGATTCTGTATTTTTTTTTTTTTACTGCAACAGGCTGCCACAACTTCCCCCACTTCAGTACTCGACACACTGGAAATCTTTACAGTGAGTCAAGAGGCAAAAACTCATTTTTATAACAACACTTCGATGGACAATTTAAAATGGGCAACTGCAGCTGGAAATGACCCACCCAAACTGCTCCCTTTGCTTGCAGTTGAGCTGCTTGCATTTTAAATGGTCTCTTAAACTGATCATTAGACCATAGCTAGAAAGTGAATCTAATAAATAGCTGCCTATTTTAAAGTTCAGTAGCAGTTATCTTACTTTTACTTTGTGTGTACTATTTTGGTAAACCATTTAGCTTGATCTGATTTTTACAATCATGGCAGACCAGCTGAACTGAGGGCTAGGGAAGCTGTGGTTCTCCAGATGTTGTGGGACTCCAGCTCCTATCATCTCCAGCCAGTATGACTCAATGGTCAGAGATGATGGGAGTTGCTTCTCCCACAACTGGTTGGAATAACAGCTGAGATTTGCAGCATTTTCAGTTATAATGCAGCTCCATAGGGATGATTTTTAGGACTTTCAAGATCCAGGCTAGCCTGGCCTAGTGATGTGACTAGATCCATTCACTAATTAGGATGTCAAAAATGGAGAGGGGCTTTAAATGTTAATGTTTGCTGAGCCTATGTCTTTTTTAAAAAAAATATTTTTAAATTAATTTTTAACATACAAAATTATAAAACATACCACACAAAATTATCACAAATACAATCTTACTGGACTTCCATCAGCACCTCTGATGATCCTCCGTCTTACATCACTTCTTATGCATTTCCTAACTTCTTATGCATTTCCTACTGTCTTTATATCTCATATCCTGTCTTCTCTCCTTTTCCGTTTTAACAATATTTCCATTAATACTCCTCACAGAACTTCTTGCAAACCTACAAACGTCATCTGGTCATCACAAATACTCTTCAAATAGTCAGTAAATTTACAGCAATCTTTGGTAAACTTCTGGTCCCGCTGGTTTCGGATCCTTCCTGTTAGTTTGTCAACTTCTGCGTAGTCCATTAATTTCATCTTCCAGTCTTCCACCATTGGTAATTCTTCTTGCTTCCATTTTTGGGCCAATAGTATTCTTGCTGCTGTTACTGCATATGAAAAAAGCTTACTTTCCTTTCTATTTATATCATTTCCAACCATACCCAAGAGAAATGCTTCTGGTTTCTTTATAAATGTATATGTCAACATTTTTTTCATCTCATTATATATCATCTCCCAGAAGCATTTCACCTTTTTGCATTCCCACCACATGTGATAAAATGTTCCTTCTTTTTCCTTGCTGAGCCTATATCATTAGGTATGTGTTCATTGCCCTCTTCTCTCTCCTGACTCAACCTTACCCAGCAGCAGAGAGGACATGCAGTATGTCTTATGTTGGATGCTGTCGCAACACACATGAGAGAGTACATTAGAGCATCATGAATGTCACTCAATCTGAACTAGGTGACGTTTCTGTGCCTCTCTCTGATCTGATTAGGTTGCCTAGGAGTACTCCAGGATCCAATGCTGTTTTTTGAAGAGCAGACTAGAATAGTGGCCAGGAATGCCATTCCCCATATTTGACTCATTAGGACCCTGCCCCTTTGTTAGGCATGCTTTTGTAACTTTCAGGCTTGATTACTACAATGCTATCTTGTATGGAGCTGCCCTTGAAGATGACTTTTCTGATTCAGGTGGTGCAGAAAAATTCTGTATGCTTTCTGACAGGTGTTGTAATGCATAGTCATATCCATCCAGCCTGTTCCGTGGCAGCTGTGTTGGCTGCCAGTTTCCTTCTGGGCTCAAGGTATTGGTTTTAACAAAGCTTTGGATACACTGGGACTCTCACACCTCAAGAACTATCTCTCTACTCACCTGTTAAGGATCAGTCCAGTCAATGTTACTGGTGTGTCATCTTTAGGGCCAGTGCAAAGTAGTGAGTAGGCATCAGCTGAGTTGACCAGACTAGTCTATTAGTGGCTATTGGTAATGGTGATGAAATGTCTTCTAAACAGATTTGGGGTAAGGTTTAGCCAAATGCTAGTTGTCTTGACTAGGGATGCGGGTGGCGCTGTGGGTTAAACCACAGAGCCTAGGACTTGCCGATCAGAAGGTCGGCAGTTCGAATCCCCGTGACAGGGTGAGCTCCCGTTGCTTGGTCCCTGCTCCTGCCAACCTAGCAGTTCGAAAGCACGTCAAAGTGCAAGTAGATAAATAGGTACTGCTCCAGCGGGAACGTAAACGACATTTCCACGCGCTGCTCTGGTTCGCCAGAAGTGGCTTTGTCATGTTGGCCACATGACCTGTATACATGAGCTGTACACCGGCTCCCTTGGCCAATAAAGCGAGATGAGCACCGCAACCCCAGAGTTGGCCACGACTGGACCTAATGGTCAGGGGTCCCTTTACCTTTACCTTAGCCAAATGCTAGTTGTTTTGAAGCTCTTATTCCACACAACATATGCCCACCGTTGTGGGACCAGATAAGTGTTTCGTCTGAACCAGCAAGGAATTTGGATTCTAAATGGGGAGTTTATTTCTTTGCACGTTTTCACAATTTCCTGTAAATCCCTTCCCCCCTTTGTGATTTTGTTTCAGGAAAGCCTTTAAAAGAGAGTGCATATGTTTACAGGGAGAGACCATCCAGTCCTACAGGACAGGAAATGTTGCCCCAGGACTCACCACAAGTTGGAAAACTAGGCAAAGTTGGGAACAAGGCAAGCATGGAATGGAACTTACTTGTGTGTTGATGTCGCTTGGTATCTAAGTGCTTTGAGTAAAGGGTGGAACCTCATCGAGGAATGGCCTAAGTAGTAAAAATGTTCCCTCACCTTGTCAAATTACAGTGATACCTCGGATTAAGTATTTAATTCGTTCCAGAGGTCTGTTCTTAATCTGAAACTGTTCTTAACCTGAAGCACCAGTTTAGCTAATGGGGCCTCCCGCTGCTGCTGCACCACCGGAGCACGATTTCTGTTCTCATCCTGAAGCAAATTCTTAACCCGAGGTACTATTTCTGGGTTAGCGGAGTCTGTAACCTGAAGCGTATGTAACCTGAAGCGTATGTAACCCGAGGTACCACTGTAGTCTGCCCCTAAATGTACTGGCTAATTGTAAGTACGTAATCCTTCCCTCTTTCATAGTATTCAGCACCATGGCCAGAGTATATATAATTGAAGATCTGTGAAATAGTAGACCATCATCTTGAATACTAGTTGTGATGGTAGAATCACAGCATCATGGAATCAGAGAATTGTAGAGTTGGAAGGGACCCCAAAAGTCGTCTAGTCCAACCCCCCAAAATGCAGGAATCTTTCACCCAGTATAGGGTTTGAACCCATGACCCATGTTCTGCTGACTGAGCTGTCTGGCTTAATTCCTGTCTACATGGTTCACAAGGCCAGTCCTAATAGTTGATGATAACCTGGTCTATGCCACTTTGTATGAGTTTGCTCAGAAGATCATTCTGTCCTGTTTCTAACTCATCTGTGAATTTAAAAAATCACATTTAGATCACGTTGAACGTATTTCCTATCCAGTCAAATTTCTGTATGAATTTTCTCTCAAAAAATGAAATTCTCAATGTATTTTATTTTAAAACACACATTTTGTCACGGCTAAAATGGCCGCTGTTTCTTTAATGCTTAAAAAATCTGGGTCAGCATGAGTCAGCAGCCTGCACTGGGTTGTATATAGAGTGAGAAATGTTGGTTTGCTGGGGTTGGTTGGTTGATTAGTGAAAGCTGGTAGGGTTGATGTGTGTACAGTTGGTCAGTCGCTTTTGCAGAAAGTCTTTTAAGAATAAAACTCTGCAAGGATACTTTTCTCAAGGACTCTTTTATGCCGACAAGGGTCCAAGGACCAGGCTGAGGCAACAACGGGAGTCCAGAACCCTTTCCTTTTTTTTTTTTTTTTTACAAACACTGACACATTTAAAAACGTTTTTAAGAACAAAGAACTTCATTGCAACGTTCAGAGAAGTACAAAATATAACAATAGTCTTTGTTCTGATTCAAAAAATATTCTGGGATATGTGGAACAGGCAAGTCCCCACTGGAATTCAGAGAAATACTGTAGAATTCCTCATGCATCCCCTACCTTCAGAGTGTTTTCAAGTCTAAATTTTACGCCTCCCCTTTATGACATTTTAGGTAAACTCAATGACAGAAGTGCTACACAAGCAAATAGGACATAATTGTCACTAAAGATAGCATACAATAGAAAACATAAATGTGCTATTGCAGAATAGTTGTCCCCAACAGAATCAGAAGGAGGCGTTTTGTTGCATTTATCCAACTTAAAACAGAAAAAAAATAGTGTAGCTCCCTCAGTAGTGATTCTACCTGATTGTCTGAGGAAGTGGGGAGAGATTTACAGAGCTGCCTCTCTTCATTCTTCTCAATTCCTACTTGTACCCAGCCCAAAAACTGAGGTCCAGCTCCGAGGGCCTTCTGGCGGTTTCCTCACTGTGAGAAGCAAGGTTACAGGGAACCAGGCAGAGGGCCTTCTCAGCAGTGGCTCCCATCCTGTAGAACGCCCTCTTATCAGATGTCAAGGAGATAAAGAACTACTGTACATGACTTTTAGAAAACATCAGAAGGCAGCCCTGTACAGGGAGGTTTTTAATGGTTGATGTTTTATTGTGTTTTTAATATTTTGTTGGGAGCCTCCCAGGGTGGCTGGGGTAATCCAGTCAGATGGGTGGCATATTAATTATATATATATTCGCAAAAACATGGTGGATATTAATCATGGACTGGGCACTATTTAGGAACAATACATGTTGGACAGGCATTTATTCAGCATGAGAAATATCACACCTGTGTTTCCTTAGATACTGGATATGTCCAAGTACACAAATCTTTCTTGATCTGACCAAGGTACAACTATTATAAGAGTGGCCAACCAGATTCCTCTGTAAGCTCACAGAGCATTTAAGGCAAACTAAGGCCCGGAGGCCGGATTCAGCCCAATCGCCTTCTAAATCCTGCCCGCGGACGGTCCGGGAATCAGCTTGTTTTTACATGAGTAGAATGTATCCTTTTATTTAAAATGCATCTCTGGGTTATTTGTGGTGCCTCTCTGGTGTTTTTACACGAGTAGAATGTGTGCTTTTATTTAAAATGCATCTCTGGGTTATTTGTGGGGCATAGGAATTTGTTCATTTATTTATTTTTTCAAAATATAGTCCGGCCCCCCACAAGGTCTGAGGGAGAGTGGACCAGCCCCCTGCTGAAAAAGTTTGCTGACCCCTGATTTAAGGTGATAGCCTTTCCCCCAGGGTTTGTTCTAAGCCAGGCATAGGCAAACTCATCCCTCCAGTTGTTTTGGGACTACAACTCCCATGATCCCTAGGTAGCAGGACCAGTGTTCAGGGATGATGAGAATTGTAGTCCCAAAACATCTGGAGGGCCGAGTTTGCCTATGCGTGTTCTAAGCACCTGTAACCAAATAAGCTATCCTGCCTAACAGATAAAAATATATGGTAGACAAACCATTCAACCGTTTGTCACATATGTTATTTCTTTGACTTTTCTCTACGCATTTGGCCATAACCAAATTTTGCATGATGGTTTCTGACATCAAAGAGCAGGTTTCCATCTACGTTTGAGTATGGTTAGGCACCATTTTGAATCAAGGTGGTGGGCGGAATCTTTATAGGCAACATTGGTTTCAACCATTGTTTTGAAAACTGAATATCAATACAACAACAACACGGAAGCCAATGCAGATGACCAGCAGAAAGTATTAGCATATCATCAGTATACAAGTTCATCAGTATGCAGATGACACCTGGCTCTACCTCTCCTTTAAATCAGAACCAGTGAAGGCGGTGAAGGTCCTGTGTGAGTGCCTGGAGGCAGTTGGAGGATGGATGGCGGCTAACAGATTGAGGTTGAATCCTGACAAGATAGAAGTACTGTTTTTGGGGGACAGGGGGCGGGTGGATGTGGGGGATTCCCTGGTCTTAACTATGCCCCTGAAGGACCAGGTGCACAGCCTGGGAGTCATTTTGGACTCACAGCTGTCCATGGAGGACCAGGTTAATTCTGAGTCCAGGGTGGCTGTCTACCAACTCCACCTGCCCACGGACTGTCTCGCCAGAGTGGTGCATGCTCTAGTTATCTCCCGCTTGGACTATTGCAATGCGCTATATGTGGGGCTACCTTTGAAGGTGACCCGGAAACTGCAATTAATCCAGAATGCAGCAGCTAGACTGGTGACTGGGACTGGCCGCCAGGACCACATAACACCGGTCCTGAGAGATCTGCATTGGCTCCCAGTACGTTTCCAAGCACAATTCAAAGTGTTGGTGCTGACCTTTAAAGTCCTAAACTGCCTCGGTCCTCTATACCTGAAGGAGCATCTCCACCCCCATTGTTCAGCCCGGACACTGAAATCCAGCGCCGAGGGCCTTCTGGCGGTTCCCTCATGGCGAGAAGTGAAGTTACCGGGAACCAGACAGAGGGCCTTCTCGGCAGTGGCGCCCACCCTGTGGAACGCCCTCCCATTTGATGTGAAGGAAATAAGCAGCTATCCTATCTTTAAAAGACATCTGTAGGCAGCCCTGTTCAGGGAAGTTTTTAATATTTAATGCTGTACTGTTTTTACCATTTGATTGGGAGCCGCCCAGTGTGGCTGGGGAAACTCAGCCAGATGGGTGTGGTATAAATAATAAATTCTTATTCTTATTCTTATTCTTAGCCCAAAAGCCTGGGGAAATAAATTTGTCTTACACTGTCTGCAAAAACTCAAGAATGAGTTCTACTGAATTATCTCCAGGGGAATACACAAATTGGGCAACATCACAGAGAAGGCCATATCCCAGGTCATTGCACTGTGGGCATTGGTGAGTGTAATAATGCTGAGAATGCAATTCTGTAACTGTTTACTTAATGATGCCCCCTGAATATGCCCTAAGAAAATGTCTTCAGGGAAGAAGGTGATCTCATCTACATCCTATTTTAACAAGCAGCGGCGATAGGCCATGCCAGATTTTTCTTGTCTTCTGTCAAGTAGACATGCAATTAATGAGTCTTGGGGCAGTAACCCAGCCAGGCTTTTTAACCCACAAGCATAGAGGTCAGGCACTTAACATCATTTTAAAATTCTTGTTATGTGATAGGTGGGGTTTAAATAGCCAGAAGCTAATAGTTCTGGTTAGCTCACTGGGTACCTCTAGTTGATGTGGGAATTAAAATAAAGGGGAAATACTATGAGGCTTGGCTTAATCATACTTTCATGTTTCTGACAGGTCCCTTTCTCTACAAATACCATCCTGTTGTTGTTGTTGTTTAGTCGTTTTGTCGTGTCTGACTCTTTGTGACCCCATGGACCAGAGCACGCCAGGCACTTCTGTCTTCCACTGTCTCCCGCAGTTTGGTCAGAAATACTATCCTAAGCCCTTTTAAAATGTGGTTCTCTTGGAGGGGGCTGTTATTGGGTTGTTGTTTTTATTTTGATTATATATATTGTGGATCACATACAGTGGTACCTCGGGTTAAGTGCTTAATTCGTTCTGGAGGTCCATTCTTAACCTGAAACTGTTCTTAACCTGAAGCACCACTTTAGCTAATGGGGCCTCCCGCTGCTGCCGGAGCATGATTTCTGTTCTCATCCTGGAGCAAAGTTCTTAACCTGAGGTACTATTTCTGGGTTAGCAGAGTCTGTAACCTGAAGCGTCTATAACCCGAGGTACCACTGTATTTTGATTTTGTTCTGTGAACCACCCTGAGATCTCTGGGTATAGGGTGGTATATAAATTCAATCAATCAATCAATCAATCAATCAATCAATAAGCAAGCAAGCAAATAAATCATATAGCCCAAATGGCACAAGATTGTTCCGCCTATGACGGTTAAGACAATGTTTGCTAACTTTCATGGGCAACTAAATAATAATAATCCCAAATTCTCAAAAAAAAAATGAAATAATTCAAGCAGTCCTGCACAATAATACGCTCGGGGAAATGACAACAGCATCCTCTTAAATGTTTGTGGAAAAGATATGTTGATAAGAGTCAGTGAAAGCTGAAACATAACCAGTGAATCCTGGAAGAGCTACCATGTAGATAGTATGAAATGTGCAAGAAATAGCTATGAAATTTTGGCTTAGTCTGGAAAAGCCTATGGCTAATTTGTTTTCCACAGGCTGCAATCTTTCTATCTGTTACTTCTTCTTTACTTCATTCCATAGATCAGCTGGCCAAATGTTGAAAACAATAGCTAGGGCAGTATTTACTATAGCAGTAAACAAAGTATTGATGGGTGTTATGTACTGAGTTGAATAGGATCCAAATTGCATGCAATCTGATTGGTCCTAGAACAATAGGATCCAGAATGCAGCAGTCTGATTGGTCCGCAGGAGCCACCCAATCCAACTCCAGGTGCAAGTGAATCCGCAACCTGATTGGCCTACAGGAGAATCCCGGAACTGGCCAATCATGTGGGGCCCATTGTGTGAATAATGTATATAAAGCAGACATTTTGGAGAAACTTCCATTCCTCACTACTATGAGCTGAATAAAGAGCATGAAATCCACACTTGACTCCGAGTATATTTCAGCATCTTATGGTGTGTGTTTTTTAAAAAAGAAAAACACCACCAGATAGGGTTCTAGATGAGTATTTGGAAGACGAACTGGGGAACAGTGGAAAGTCAGCAAAAACCACCCCCTTCCTGCGTGCCACTTCCCCCCTTGTAAATCATCCCTCACCAACACATTTGAGCCAAGTAACAGTGCCTGGGGTTTGGAAACCCAACTAGGTCACCTAATGTATAGCTTTTGGCCTGACTTGCGTTCCGAATTTTATTATTATATTAAGGGCTTGTTTGTGATAGCCCAAGTTATGCTTTCTGCCCTGAAGAATGGAAACTTCTCTGAAATGAATGCAACTTCCAGCTTATAGGGGAGGAAGTTTGGCTTCTTTGAGGGCAACGAAAGCCTGTGTTATCCTGTGTTGTATCACTTTTTGCCCCTTTGACATTTAATATAGCGGGCCCCATGAAAAAGCAAACAGACACTATATTGTGGTATTGACTTTAGTGTGGTACTTCCTAAATTTAGACTGCACGCCACTCAGAAGTATTTGTACTGCACCACAGCAAATGTTTACTCTTCACTGATGCAGCCCTGCTGTACTTGTGCAGTGCAAATTGCCATTTATGAGGGTTAAAAAAAAATTGCAGATGGCTACAAATATCTTAAAATGATGAATTGAGCAGCATGCCTATATAGGGTTTTGGGCACTGTAATCATTGAGGCATTATCTAAAAATCATTTCTCTTTCCAATGAATACCGTATTTTCCCGTGGGTTTTTCCTCCTAAAAAATAATGTCAAAAATTAGTGGGCGTCTTATTCACGGATACATCTTCCTCCAGTTTCTTAAATCTGAGTCCCCCAAAATAGTCTTATACGTGGGGGTGTCTTATAGACAAAAAATACGGTACAGTGGTACCTTTAGTTGCGTTCCGCTCTAGTTATGCACTTTCAGCTTACAAATGTGGCAAACCCACAAGTGTTTACGTCCGGGTTCACCATGCACAGAAGCAAACTGCGCACTTCACGGACCCGCAGAAGTGTTCAATTACGCCGTGCACATGCGTGGAAGACACACTCTGGTTGTGGACTTTTCAGGGTGCGAACGGCACCCCGAAACGGATTAAATCTGCAGCTAGAGGTACCACTGTATGTACAAATGCTAAGAGAAGCTGAAGGCATATTAGGCAATTAATAGTCCAGTCCTATACATCCAGGATGAAGCCCTCCTATGGCCCTCCATATATTTTTGGACCCCAGCTCCCTTTAATCTCAACCAGCATGGACAATGATCAGGGATGATGGGAGCTGGAAGTTGAACAACGTATCTTGATCCTCTGTGTAGGGTTGCTATATTTCAAAAAGTAAAATCCCAGAAGTTGAGCTTTTTTAATGAAACCCCTAAAATTTTTTGAGACAAACCCCAAAGTTGTTGAGCTTCTCTTATTAAAAAAACACCAAAATCAATCAATCAAACAAACAAACAAACAAACAACAAACATCTTGCCTAAGATTCGACTAAGATCCAGGACAAAGCACTGCCTTTCAGAACCACCAGCACCCCTGACGTCAATTCCACCTTTGAAATTCCGGCAATGTCCAGGAAAATCCAGACGTAGGGCAGCCCTATCTCACTGGGACTTATTCTACGATAAAATTGAACACTAAGGTCTCCTCGTCCCTACTTGTTTATCATGATTTTGGCGAATTATTAACACACTGCTTCCCAATATTGTGTTTGAGAAACTGTGGGTCACAGGGCAAGTATCCCAGGACATTCTGGAAGAGTTGGTTTCAGGCTATAAATCCCTACATACAGGGCCGGATTTAGGTTTGATGAGGCCCTAAGCTACTGAAGGTAATGGGGCCCTTTATATGTCCAGCTGTCCTTTGTCAGGAACAAACTGCCGCTGTTTTGTGTGTTGAATATATGTTATATGGTAATTTATGGACCTAATAGGCATCTAAAGCCATTTCCACATGTTGCCATGCAACCAATCCATGCAGAATGTAGGCACCCTAGATATAGAAATGAGCAAACCAGTGATATTTTAGGGAGCAGGCTAGCAGGCGGGGCCCATTATTTACATCATAGGAGCCTACACAACACAAAACACTGTTGTTGTATGTAGGTTTTATTTTTATTTTTTTATCTTATATTTTAGAAATGTATATCCTTTTCTTTAAAAAAATTTTGGGGCCCCCAAGAGAGTGGGGCCCTAAGCTATAGCTTGTTTAGCTTATACGTAAAGCTGGCACTGCATACATAGCTTGGGCACTGCAGATTATGGAAGCACCTCCTTCCCTCTGCCCTATTGGTCTCCACAGTCAACTGACTCCTTGGTGACAACTTTCATATAGTGACCGGATGAAGAACTGAACACTGGAGCCAGGCCAGGCTGCCTTAAAGGCCCCAGGAGTGGATCTGAGGGAAGCCTGCATGATCTGTCAGGCATGCCACAAAAGCTAGGTCTGCCTCCAATCCTACCTGCCATTGGCCAACCTGCAGGCAGGCTTAGATCCAGTTCCCAGCCAGCGAGGTGAGCATTAAGGCTCCTGGGTGGTTGGGTAGCCCCAAAGTCCACAGGCTACACTGGATCATGGTAGGGGATGTGGCTCCAACCCACAATGCTGCAGAATCATGTAAGGGTAAGCGGACTTTCCTGAAAGTTGGCTAGAAGTTGGTTGTTAGATTGGGAAAGGCTGTGGAAGAAAGGGGTACTGTATTAAAAGAAAACATTATGAAAATGATGTATAGATGGTACTTAACCCCAGTGAAATTAGCAAAGATCTAGCATCCAAATGATAATCAGTGTTGGAAATGCAAAGAAAAAGAAGGTACTTTTATTCATATGTGGTGGACATGTCCCGGGGTGAAAGACTTCTGGGAAAAGATTTATAATGAGTTGAAAAAAATGCTGAAATATACATTTATTAAGAAACCAGAAGCCTATCTACTTGGAATACTAGGATTGGAATTGCCCCCAAAAGATGTTAGACTGTTTTTGTCTGCCACTACAGTGGCAAGACTTTTATTAGCCAAAAACTGGAAATCGCAAGAAATACCAACAATAGAAGAATGGCAGATGAAGATGTTGGACTTTTTGGAGCTGGCTGACCTGACTGGAAGAATCCGCGAACAGAAAGAAGAGGAGATACAAGAGGATTGCAAGAAATTTAAAGAATATTTAGCTAAATATTGTGATATAAGATAAATGGAAAATTCTTGGAAGTAGTAAATAGGCTTAGGGGTAGAATAAGAATATGTGGTAGTAAATATTAAGGATTAAAATATTAATAAAGGAGAAGAGGTTAGTAAATGAAAAGAATCAATATAATTAGAAATATGAATTTGGAGAACTGTTATATAGGTGATATAATGAAATTCAGTTAGAGGGGATTTGAGGAAGTCAGTTATCAATGTAATGAGAATTGGGTATTTGAAGAAATAATCTTTCTTTGTGTTTAGTTTATTGTTGTAATGTGTGTTTTTTCTTTGTTGTATGTTTTTTATGTTATTTTTGTGATAAATGTTGAAAATCAATTTTAAAAAATTGGAAAAAATAGAAGTTGGTTGTTGCTCTTAGTTCAGTGGGGGTGGGGTGGGTGAGATCGTCTGAAAATGCAGTGCTTCTGTGCGTCGTTTTCAGCTTCAGAATGTTCAAAGGCTTGAGCGCTCTTGTGGCTTGCAAGGAAGGGGGCCTTGTGTGCGAAACATGGTTGGTAACCCATTCCAACCCCCATTCAGAGAGGAGAACAGCTTCCCAGGAAGGGAAGCAGTACACTATAGATGTGGTCATATGCCTGAAGGTGCTATATAAACAACAAGCAGACATGTTTGTATAATCTTCACTACCTTTCAAAAAAGAGAGTCCTGTATACTTACCGAAAATCTTTCATTTGTTTTCATTTCAAAGATTGTGAGAGTTAAGATCTTGAAATATAAGTCACCACCTGCAACCAATTCATGATCTCTTCCAGTGAAATTGGGTTGTGGGGGGCATTATTTGGAAGAGAGAGAGAGAGAGAGAGAGAGAGAGAGAGAGAGAGAGAGAAGTAGACTGGTGGAATAGCACATCTGTTTTTGTAAAAATAAAAAAGCCCACCAAAAAACCCAAACACAACCCAAAATACAAAACCATGGAACCTGGAATCTCTCTTTTTTCAGTGTGGTATTTTACTACCACATGGCTTTAATCCTACATCTGGGCCTGTTGTTTTATGAAATATTTGCCACAGATGATGTCAATTATACTTTTTGTCCCGGTCATCAATTTATGGACTTTTGGAATAAGACAAAATGAAACAACCAGGAAAAGAACAACTTATGTGGTCTACTCCCTGACAAAATTATAGTGCTGTGATACACATCTAAAATCAATAACTTTGCTAATGATTAACAGAAAACGTTGCTTAGGTTATGAGCGGCAAAGTAGCCCACACTCAGCAGATGCTTGGCTCAGGGATGCATTTTTTGTTGGCTGCATGTTTACCAGCAGATGTTCAGGCCTCTGTTTTATACTACTTGAATGAGCTAGCGGTTGGCTTGAAGCTGTGTGACAGCTATAAGCTATCTGCCAGCAATGCAGGTGAAATGTTCTTGCTTTTGCTGAACTGAAAAGGGTAAGGACTTGTTAATGAAATCTAGGATATCGTGCCTAAGAGCTGCATGTCTAGTACCGCAAAAAAACACAAACACACCTCAGTCAATTGCTGTGAATATCTGAAATGAAATCATTAGCATTTGTTGCATGTTGAGACCCCACAGCCACCCCCTCGTTGGAAATAACTCACACAAGGACACGGATATTAGGTTTATGTAATTGGGAAAATTTGGGCCACAACTTTATTGAAATTACAGAATGTGAGCAGTATTGGCTTAGGCATTGATTGGACCTGACTATATCTGACTCCTGCCCATTGTGCAGGAAGTCCAGTAAGGGTAAGCTACCGGAAGGGGAAGCCCTGTTGATACGAACGAACTCAAGCTCCCCCTGGTGTTTCCGTCGTGTCAAGGCCCTAGCCCCCAGCCAGGCTTCAGACTAGATCTACACCCCCGGATTCCTTTAATGGAATACCCTTAAGCATGGAGGGGCAGGTGATGGCCACACCTCCCCTCCCCCCCCACAAGGTCAAACAATGCCCAACCGCAACCCTAACAAAGTTGTGACGATTGCTACGAGGTAGGCGAAAACCAAGTGGCCAGTGCCAATTTGCCAAGTGGAAAAATTCCTACCAGGCCCCTCAGACAACCAAGGCGACCAACTGAAGTCCATAGCAAGGCAATTGCCTAACCTGCAACATAGGGAGGGAGGGCGGGTGATTGAGGAAGCGAGCCAAAAAGGAAGTCCTCTGGCTCGCTCCTCCGTTTAAACGGCTCCTGCCACACACCCCCAGCCAGCGGATTGGCTGGCCGGGCTCTGACGTGGCTGGGATCCCCCAGGCAACGGGGGACAAGGTCCCTCTCCCCCGGTGGAGAGTGGGTGACCATGTGGTCCACCGCAACTCCTCCCCACTGGGAAGTGGAGTGGATTTGGAAGTTTAGGTCCAAATTTAAGTGCATCAGATATTTCCCACTGCAGCCTGCTGCTTCTAATTATTTGATGATAGGTGTTAGGCATTGCACATACAAAATTTGTAGATTAATTATAAACAGTATGAGTACAAACCATTGTACATGTACATACACATACTTTTCAGAGCCTCTTGCTCTGAAGGGGTAGAAGGGTAGGTCACCAACCAAGCACACTCAAGGGAGACCTGTCACAAGTTGTGCTGTCATGAAAAAGCAGACAGAATTAGATGCAATGGTTTAGCATGAGCTTGATTTTCACAAAAATATTATGAGAGTGCCAAGTGTACATTGCAGTGGTATGAATGTTCACCGTTGCTCTGAACATTCATAAAAGAAGTCAAGTCATTATATATTTTGCTCTGGTTCCAATTCAGTTCTGTTAAAAGTTCGCTTTTGGGATAGGACTATAAAGGTGCACTTCTGCCAACCTAGCAGTTTGAAAGTACACCAGTGCCAGTAGATAAATAGGTACCACTGCGGTGGGAAGGTAAACAGCATTTCCATGTGCTCTAGTTTCCGTCATGGTATTCCGTTGCACCAGAGGCGGTTTAGTCGTGCTGGCCAGAAAGCAGTCTGTGGACAAACGCAGGCTCCCTCGGCCTGAAAGCGAGATGAGTACCACAACCCCATAGTTGCCTTTGACTGGACTTAACCGTCCAGGGGTCCTTTATCATTACCTTTCTAGGTGCAATAGCTGGTTCAGCATGATACATCTCATGATAAGTCACTTGATCTCTGGTTCACTATGATGCTAATTTGTAAAAAATATATGATAAGTTAACCATTCTTATTTTACTTTTAGCTCAGGGCTTTTCCAGACAAATTGCTTTACACTGGGACTGAGTAAGGTAAAGGTAAAGGGACCCCTGACCTTTAGGACCAGTCGTGACCGACTCTGGGGTTGCGGTGCTCATCTCATTTTATTGGCCGAGGAGCCAGCGTACAGTTTCTGGGTCATGTGGCCAGCATGACTAAGACGCTTCTGGCAAACCAGAGCAGCACACGGATACGCTGTTTACCTTCCCACCGGAGCGGGACCTATTTATCTACTTGCACTTTGACGTGCTTTCGAACTGCTAGGTTGGCAGGAGCAGGGACCGAGCAACGGGAGCTCATCCCGTCACAGGGATTCGAACCGCCAACCTTCTGATCACCAAGTCCTAGGCTCTGTGGTTTAACCCACAGCTGCACCCGTGACCACCAAATAATTGTGCAAGATTCAGATGCATCTCCAATAAGTGCATCTGTTAGTGCAGAGATGCATATTTCAACAGCCCTCAAGTTTGTAAGGTGGAATCTTGGGTACCTATCGGATGCTGCTATATATACTGTATTGTGCCCTTTAAGCACCAAAGCACTTTCTATTTTGTAATTCTGTTTATTGTCTTATGCAGATTGGAACAGAAATGGCATGGAGAATTGGTATTGTTCTGTTATCTTTATATGCCAAATCAAGATTGTGTCTGTGTGGCTGGAAAACGAAGGGGTAGCCAAGGGGGAAATGGCACAATGTCCAAAGGAGGAGTATGAGATGGTGCCAGACAATGAAACTGAAGTAATATGGATGCAAGCATTTCCTACAAGGTCCACATTTTGAGGTGCTTCTGTACTTCAGCTGTTGGGGGGGAGGGGAAATCCCACCATACAGTGGTACCTCGGGTTACAAACACCTTGGGTTACAAACTCCGCTAACTTGGAAGTAGTACCTCGGGTTAAGAACTTTGCTTCAGAATGAGAACAGAAATCATGCGGCAGTGGCGGCGTGGCAGCAGCAGGAGGCCCCATTAGCTAAAATGGTACCTCAGGTTAAGAATGGTTTCACGTTAAGAACGGACCTCCGGAACGAATTAAGTTCGTAACCCGAGGTACCACTGTACTCGTGTAGCCTTATTGGAGTTCACCGATTGGGTCTGCGTTGCTCCGGGGCAGGAGAAAGGAAGTCAAATGACACCGAGTTGGTTCAAAGAAAGAGTTTATTCTGCTCTCCGGATAGCAGAAGGCACTTGCGTGATCAAGTCCACAGCAAGTCCAAAGAAATGACAGGTTTCATGCAGTATATATATCCTCCAGGCACCCTCTCCCTCCTTCCCATATAAATCCAACCACGTCAGCCTATGTACGCAGGTTGACATCACATATGTTCCTGCTCTGGTACTCTCAACCATAAAAGGATCTTCCTTCCTGTACTTCTGACCATAAAAAGATCTTCCTCTTCCTACGCTTATCTGGGATGAGGTCACCATCTCCGGGAACACACTTTTGGCGTTTTATGTGGGTCTGCGTGTCTTTGTGGTCAGCACATAAGATAAGGCACACACGCATCATCCCTGCTGTACTGGAACTTGGCAAGGTCACTCATTGCCGCCACAGACTGATAAGGGAGAGAGCTTTGTTCTTGTTATGAATTTGCTCAACGGCTCAAGTTTATGCATTTTAGCTAAGGAAAAATAGGGATTTTGGTGCAGTTTAAAACTGCCTGCACAGTCAGTTTTTGGGTTTTGGGAAACCCATTCCTTCACTCGGTATGGCTTGCAGAGCTATGATTGGAAAATGCCCACCTGTCCACTAGCTGGGCAAGAATATATTAATTAAATGTGTCTGTTGTAATTCTGTTTAAAATGACCAAACTTATTTATAGTAAAAACCATCTTTTCTTAGGACCGTGACTCAGATCTAATGAATGTTAATATGTACCAAATGAGAATAAACCCCATGGATGAAGGTCCAAATGAATAAAGGTCACTGAAGAAAGAGATCATTTATTTAGTATTTACAGTGTTTGAGTCACTGGGCTAAGAAAAGATTATGTATGCTACAAATAAGTTTGGCATTTAACAAAATTAAGCTACAAATGACCCTCTAAACATATTGTTGTCCCATTGGCACATGTCTTATAGGATATTAATTGATCATATATATGAGCCTGTCCACATCAGAGTATTATTTCTCTGTTAATCCATTTGCCTTGCATTTAAATTAGGCCAAATTAGTCCACACCTACATATATGTGGGGACGCAGGTGGCGCTGTGGGTTAAAGCCTCAGCGCCTAGGACTTGCCGATTGAAAGGTCGGCGGTTCGAATCCCTGCGGCGGGGTGCACTCCCGCTGCTCGGTCCCAGCGCTTGCCAACCTAGCAGTTCGAAAGCATCTCCGGGTGCAAGTAGATAAATAGGGACCGCTTACCAGCGGGAAGGTAAACGGCGTTTCCGTGTGCAGCTCTGGCTCGCCAGATGCAGCTTTGTCACGCTGGCCACGTGACCCGGAAGTGTCTCCGGACAGCGCTGGCCCCTGGCCTCTTAAGTGAGATGGGCGCACAACCCCAGAGTCTGTCAAGACTGGCCCGTACGGGCAGGGGTACCTGTATACTTACAGGTGAATTTGTATATAAGGAGAAACATCATTCTTCCCCATTCATACCAGTAGATGTTCCCTTTTGTGTTTGTCCCTGCCTTCTCATTTGTTGATTCTATTATGCCAATTTTCTTGGGAGAAAAGTGACAGCATCTTAAAAAGCAGAGACATCACCTTGCCAACAAAGGTCCGTATAGTTAAAGCTATGGTTTTCCCAGTAGTGATGTATGGAAGTGAAAGTTGAACCATAAAGAAGGCTGATCGCCGAAGAATTGATGCTTTTGAATTATGGTGCTGGAGGAGACTCTTGAGAGCCCCATGGACGAAGACTCCCTGGAAGGCACTTCTGTCTTCCACTGCCTTCCGCAGTTTAGTCAAACTCATGCTGGTAGCTTCGAGAACACTAGCCAACCATCTTGTCCTCGGTTGTCCCCTTCTCCTTGTGCCCTCCATCTTTCCCAATATCAGGGTCTTTTCCGGGGAGTCTTCTCTTCTCATGAGGTGGCCAAAGTATTGGAGCATCAGCTTCAGGATCTGTCCTTCCAGTGAGCACCTAGGGCTGATTTCCTTAAGAATGGATAGGTTTGATCTTCTTGCAGTCCATGGGACTCTGACTCTCCTCTAATTTTACACATATCCGTGCAATTTTAAAGAAGTGTTAATTATAGCTTGTACAACACTGAGAGCTCCCCCCTGTACTCCAGAATAACTTCTTTTCCCCCCACAATTTTTTATTAATTTTCAAATTTATAACAAACATAAAAGAAAAACAATACAATATAAAAAGACAAACAAACAAACATATATCCTAACTGCTAAAATCCCAATTTAATTATCATTGTTAAATGACTTCCTCGAATCCCCCTTAGCTGAGTTTCCATAAAACTCATTGTAGCAGTTTTCCAATTCCACTTTCCAATAAAATTAACTTATTCAGTTAACATCTTTCTTTCTTAATGATTTCAATCCATAATGTTATCCAACTCAACATATTTTACTCCGAGGCCAATTTGGTACTTACAAGTAATTCTACTTATAGTATCTTAGAATATCTAGCTAAATAATCCTTAAATTTCTTCCAGTCTTCTTGATGTTCCTCCTCTTTCTGTTCGCGGATTCTTCCAGTCAGGTCGGCTAGCTCCAAAAAGTCCATCATCTTCATCTGCCATTCCTCCACTGTTGGTATTTCTTGTGATTTCCAATTTTTGGCTAACAAAATTCTTGCTGCAGTTGTGGCATACAAAAACAATCTAACATTTTTCTTGGGCAATTCCAATCCTATTATTCCAAGTAGAAAGGCTTCTGGTTTCTTAATAAATGTATATTTCAACATTTTTTCCAACTCATTATAAATCGTTTCCCAGAAGTCTTTCACCTTGGGACACATCCACAACATATGATAAAAAGGTACCTTCCTTTTCTTTACATTTCCAGCATAAATTTTCACTCGTGTGATAAATCTTTGCTAGTTTTACTGGGGTTAAGTACCATCTATACATCATTTTCATGATATTTTCTTTTAATACAGTACAAGCAGTAAACTTAACCCCTTTCTTCCACAACCTTTCCCAATCTTCCAACATTATATTGTGTCCAACATCTCTTGCCCAATCTATCATCACAGATTTAACTTGTTCATCCTTTGTGTGCCACTCCAACAATAAATTATACCACCATCACAAGCATGCCACCATCACAAGCATAGTTGATCAGCATTATTCTGCTTTCCCCTGTGGGGGGGGGGGGGAGAAGCAGGAGAAAATTCACGGCATGTAACGCCTTGAGAAAGAATATTATGAAAATGATCTATAGGTGGTACATGACCCCAGTCAAGTTTGCAAAAATTTACCACTTACCAGATAACAAATGTTGGAAATGTAAAGAAAATGAAGGTACATTCTTTCACCTCTGGTGGACATGCCCAAGGATTAAGGCTTTCTGGGAAATGATATATAATGAAATGAAAAAGGTATTTAAATATACTTTCCTGAAGAAACCAGAAGCCTTTCTCCTGGGTATGGTAAGCCACGTGGTGTCAAAGAAGGACAGAACTTTTTTTATGTATGCCACTACAGCAGCAAGGATCCTTATCGCAAAGTATTGGAAGACACCAGATCTACCCACTCTGGAAGAATGGCAGATGAAGATGACGGAATATATGGGACTGGCAGAGATGACGGGCAGAATCCGAGATCAGGACAAAAAGACAGTGGAAGAAGATTGGAAGAAGTTTAAAGACTATCTTAATAAATACCATAAAATTAATGAAGGCTAAAAAGATATGGGTTTAAAAATTAGGGGTTTACAGGGGAATTGATTTAAGGAAAAAGAACAGAATTAATAAAAATTATGGGAAATGTGGGAATGGATTTGCTGATAAGATAAATGAGATTAGAATACAGAAGGGGGAGGTGTGAGGAGGTCGGTGAAATTAGGATTAGAAATTATGGTTTGAATTTATACCTGTTTTTGATTTGTTTGTTTGTTTGTTTATGTTTTTACTGTTTTTTGTGTCTATATGTGTTTTTTCTTAAAAAAACACTTCAATAAATATCATTAAAAAAATAATAATTCTGCTTTCCCCTGTGGTCCAAGTCTGCAATTCTGTCGCACACTTTATGCACTTAGGCCATTAAATTGAGCAAAACAAAATACATGAGAGGAGCACAGATTATAACTAAGACGTACATTTTCTGATTGATATGTCATCTATTTGCTGTAGACTTGAGATCTTGGTCATGGACGCAAATAAAGCAGTTAAGTATTGAGAAGTCCAGTTACTGAAGTTTATTCTTTTTGCAATGCAAATACAATCTTTTCACTAAAAAGAATAAAGTTGGTCTTCCTACCTGCATCTCCACCCCACCCTCAGTGCTCTTCAGATGCTTCACAAAGATTATCCTGTGAACCACCATGAGACCTGCTGGTATAAGCTGGTGTAAAAAAAGAATATATTATTATTATTACAGTCATACCTCGGGTTACAGATGCTTTGGGTTGTGCGATTTCGGTTGCGCACCGCGCTGAACCCAGAAGTACCGGAACTGGTTACTTCTGGGTTTCAGTGCTTGCACATGCACAGAAACGCCGAATTGTGATCCGTATGTGCGCACACACGGCGCTGTGGGTTATGAACACTGCAGGTTGCGAATGTGCTTCCCACACGGATCACGTTCGCAACCCAAGAGTCCACTGTATTATTATTACTTATCCAATCTGCAGAAAATCAGTAGTGAAGAGGGGGAATCAGGCAAAAAGAGATAATGGCAGTGTTCTGCAAACACCACTGCTCAGAGATCACCAGGCGTTCCACCACCATGTGGGAAATGTCAACACTTGCCTCGTATTGTGACTTGTTTGGTAAGCAGATATCTGCTGCACAAAGAAGCATCGCAGCAAGTGCAAACAATCTGCATAAGTCAAGTGCTATCTTGGGAATGTGATCTCCACTTGTAAAACCTGATTCGGACAGAACACTAAAGTTAAAAAGAAATGTCGCATCATTAGGTTCCTTAAATGTCACAGCGATTTTCATAAGTGCATCTTGGCAGAGGCAAGCTCACATCATTAGCTCCTTTCCTGGTTGCTTTCGGCTTCCTCCCCCCCTCCTCCCCTCCTTTTGGTTTGTTCCGCATGGCCTGACTTGACAGGACAACAAATAGACCTTCCATCCGCTCACATTTATTAGTGGATTTTACCATCTGAGATCAAGGGGGTGGGGTGGGAGAAGGCTCATCACAAGGTCTTCAAAGTCCACATCTGTGGATTTTACTGCCTCCCTTTTAAAACAAAGGCAACTAACGAAACACTTAGGAAGTTTACGGAGAAGGTCTCATTATAATAATTTGACATTTCAGATGGAGGTCATTTGCCGTTGGCATAAACAGTTTTCAAACATGTGTGGAGCACTCCTAAGGCTACACGGCCAACTTCCATGGGAGATCTCTTGATTTTGGCGATTTTGGCACAGGGAAGGGAAACTTACTGTGAGAATGAGTGTCTGCAGCCAATATGAAATTGTACCATCTTTTGACACAGCCTCTCTCCTAACCTTCAGGCAGGCAGCATCAGCATGAGGTCACAGAGACTGAATGAGGTCATAGTGCCAGACTCTCTCTCTCTCTCTCCCGCCCCCTTCAGTCAAGCCAGGATCAGCCTGAGGTCACAATCGCCAGTCTTACTCCTGTAGGCCAGAAACAGTAAGGCTTCACCTTTCAGTATGTGCCACACAGGCTTTGAGAAAGACTAGTTGAGTGCCAAGTCCCTGTGTGATGGAAGAGTTTGTTTTGCTGGGCAGGTTGGGTCCCCAATTGTTTTCTTTTTCTTTTTCCCTGCCAGCCAACGGTTAATGAACGGCCTCTGATTGGCTGGGGTTCCAGGAGAGGGAGTTGAAAAGGAGAGGATTTGGAGAGACAGTTTGGAGTAGGTTGGGACTGAGGTTGGGAGATAAGTAGGGAGATAGGGAGTGAGAGGAGAGAGAGTTGGTTCTGCATAAAAACATCCACTCTGAGGAATATAACACAAGCTAGAGAAAAGAGTCTCTGAGCTTAGTGTGGGAGACAGTGTGTGGTGTCCTGTAAGAGTAATTGGGCCAGGAATTAACTGGGAGGCTGAGGTTGAGCCAGGAGAAGTAGAAGCTGTACTTAGGACTCATTCCAGTCAGAAGGGAAGAGATGCTTCTAGAAAGAGAAGACTCCCAAACCAGTGATCCCTTGGGTCTGTTACCTGGAGTATCTCAGGAGTAGGGTTGTCTAAGAGGGGTGTGTAACTGACAGGAAGTACCACCTTGTTCAAGAACCAAAGTATGAAGCGGCAACAGCTGTGCAACATATGCAAAAGCAGTGGAGTGAAATAACATTATAATCTGAATTATCCTATGTTTTACCCACTCCTGTCATAAAATTCCTTTGTTAAATAAAATCTTTATTGTTTATTTGATCAAATCCTGCCTGAGACTCCAAATTACGACGTTTTCCCTCACACAAGTCCCCCACAAGATAATCTGAGGTAGTTTGTGGGAATTTGAGGGAGTGGTGTTCGGTGAGGTGGGTGCACGATATCTAAGTGAGGGCGGGCCCAACGGCGCCAGGGGAAAAAGTGTCGTTGCTCCGTCGCACCCTGAGACCAAAAATAACTGAGGAGAAGTGATGGGCTTGCCTCAGTTTATTCTCCAGGGGCAGGACCCAAGCAAGGGCCAATTTCCAGGTCAACTGGCAGGGCTCCTGAGCCGGCTGCTGGATCGCTGACTAGGCCCGTGACCAGGCTGCAATGCTGGCTGACCATTTAAGGTTAGTGGACATAGCAACAGGTGGGGAAGGGGGCAGAGGCCAACCTTATCTGACACCCCACATCTAGTGAGGCTTTGCTTGTAGTATGCGCCGGCTTAAAGGAGAGAGAGGAAGCAATTGCTCCAAGCCTCACACATGGTGGGAACCACTTCAGCAATGTTGTTGTTGTTGTTGTTGTTGTTGTTGTTGTTGTTGTTGTTGTTGTTGTTATACTTCCCTTCATCCAAGGATCACAGAGCAGTTTACAATATAAAAACACCAAAATACGTAACATAGTAACAAACAAAAACAGTAACCCCCTCACCCATGGGCGTAGCCAAGCGGCGACAGGGGGGAAGTTGCCCCCCCCAATACTCAAAAATTACTGAAAAGCATTTAAAATACTCAATTCACTGGGGTTCTGTTCCCCCACAGCAGAAGCCTGCCCCCCTAACAAAAGCCTGCCCTCCATAATGTCTTCTTTGGGGAAAGTTTTTACCCGTCATCTCCTCCAAAAAGTTCAACAACTTTTTTGGGGGCCCCTAACAAAATTCCTGTGTGCTCACCACACATACAGAGATGCTCTGGTTATCTCACGCTTGGACTACTGCAATGTGTTTTATGTGGGGCTGCCTTTGAAGGTGACCCGGAAACTGCAATTAATCCAGAATGCGGCAGCTAGACTGGTGACTGGGAGTGGCTGCCGGGACCACATAACACCGGTCCTGAGAGATCTGCATTGGCTCCCAGTACATTTCTGAGCACAATTCAAAGTGTTGCTGCTGACCTTTAAAGCCCTAAACGGCCTCGGTCCTGTAGACCTGAAGGAGCGTCTCCACGCCCATCGTTCAGCCTGGACACTGAGATCCAGTGCCAAGGGCCTTCTAGCAGTTCCCTCATTGTGACAAGTGAGGTTACATGGAACCAGACAGAGGGCCTTCTTGGTAGTGGCGCCTGCCATCAGATGTCAAGGAAATAAGCAGCTATCTTATTTTTAAAAGACATCTGAAGGCAGCCCTGTTTAGGGAAGTTTTTAATATTTAATGCTGTATTGTTTTTAACACTTGATTGGGAGCTGCCCAGAGTGGCTGGGGAAACTCAGCCAGATGGGCGGGGTATTAATAATAATAATAATAATAATAATAATAATAATAATAATAAAGTCCATAGATTCTTTAATTAGCCAAAGGCCTGGAAGAAAAGGAATGTTTTTGCCTGGCGCTTAGAGACATGTAATGAAGGCGCCAGGCAAGCTCTCTGGGGAAAGCGTCTCACAAGCAGGGAGTCATCGCAGAAACTGCTAAATGGGAATTGCTGCCGACCATGTTTTCTATGCAGTACAGTGGTACCTCGGGTTACAGATGCTTCAGGTTACATACACTTCAGGTTACAGACTCCGCTAACCCAGAAATAGTGCTTCAGGTTAATAACTTTGCTTCAGGATGAGAACAGAAATTGTGCTCCGGCGGCGCGGCAGCAGCGGGAGTCCCCATTATCTAATGTGGTGCTTCAGGTTAAGAACAGTTTCAGGTTAAGTACGGACCTCCGGAACGAATTAAATACTTAACACGAGGTACCACTGTATCTTTTTGGTGCTTTGAAAAATGGGGCTGTAAAAGGAAGCAAAGACATTTCAAACAGCAGCAGAAGGAGGAGGTAATACCCAAACTTTACATACCCACCAACTGGCAGTGCCTCCTTGTCTCATAAAGTATCCCAACGGCTTCAGAGAAGACTGAACAGTGTCATACATTGTGAGCATATCCAATATAGTAAAAAAAAAAAAAAGTATTTTGATTTCAGAGACATAAAACATTAAATTTACTGGTTCTTATGTCAAATATAGATGGAAAGGATTATAGCCATGCTTATTTTTTCCACCCAGCTGAGGAAGGGAAATGAAATTGGCACATGATGCAATAAGAATGAAGCTCCCCTCGCCTCTGGAACATTTGGCTCCCAGAGTCTTTTAAAAATCCTGGGGTCAGGAGTAGTGATGTTAAATTCTTGAGAATAATCTTTTGGAGAATATTCTCACCTCACATCACTAGTCCCACCTCATGATATTTTTGTTGTTGTTTAGTCGTTTCGTTGTGTCCGACTCTTCGTGACTCCATGGACCAGAGCAAGCCAGGCACTCCTGTCTTCCACTGCCTCCCACAGTTTAGTCAAACTCATGCTGGTAGCTTCGAGAACACTGTCCAAACATCTTGTCCTCTGTCCCCTTCATCTTTCCCAACATCAGGGTCTTTTCCAGGGAGTCTTCTCTTCTCATGAGGTGGCCAAAGTATTGGAACCTCAGCTTCACGATCTGTCCTTCCAGTGAGCACTCAGGGCTGATTTCCTTCAGAATGGAGAGGTTTGATCCTGCAGTCCATGGGACTCTCAAGAGTCTCCTCCAGCATCAATTCTTTGGCGATTAGCCTTCTTTATGGTCCAGCTCTCACTTCCATACATCACTACTGGGAAAACCATAGCTTTAACTATATGGACCTTTGTTGGCAAGGTGATGTCTCTGCTTTTTAAGATGCTGTCTTAAAAAATATTATTCTCGAGAATTTAACATCACTAGTCAGGAGTAGAAATGTTGACCCCCCCGCAACAGAGGCTACATCTTTCCACCTAAATGAAACTGCTGCATTCCAGCCTCATGGCAGGCAGTTGTAAGAGAACCCTAAATATATATCTGTAATTTGTTTTAGATAATACATTAACTAAAAAACATTAGGCGCCAGATTTGAACACCGTGTAAAATGATGCCATAAACTTAATGGTACTGTATGTTCTTTTCTCTGTGGAAATTGTATTATATAAGACTTTTTTTAAAAAAAATAATCTATGTCCTTTTAAACTGGGGCAGGGGTGTATTATTTTCGTTTGTTACTATGCTATATATTTTTGTGTTTTATGTTGTAAACTGCATGAAATCCCGAGATGAAGGGTGGTACAGAAATTTTAATAATAATATTATTAATAGTAGTAGTAGTAGTAATCGGCTAACTGCTTTGTTGTCTTAAACTGAATTCCCAGTCCTAGACAGGAATTTTCTTTTGGATTTCTAAGAGCAACCGCCATATTCTGCAACTTTCTCTAATCCAGATATGTTGATCAACAAACAGGAGACGACTCACTGAAATGTGTATCCTACCTCAGTTGTATTTCTCTTTTTCTAGGTACAACGTGTCATTCCTCTCTACGTCGAATGCCAGTACTCAGTGAGATACTGTTTCATCTGTCTTCACTGCACTTGCAGCGGTGAGTAGCTAACAATGGCTTTCTTCAGTTCTACAAAGTGATCTTTTTCAGTCATCTGATGACAGAGTTCAATGTAGTTGACAGCCCTCTGTGTAGTTTAATGCTTGGTTGCATCCTAGATCAATATACATCCAGGGAACTAGTCTTGCAGCCATGTTAGCAAGATGCTCACCAGATAGTGATGATCTGTACTGAAGGGTATGGCCTTGATGTTGTGAAGACTGTGCCTTTGCTTCTTCAAGTCCTCTACTGTCACCCACTTGTGCTTTGTAAGCAGCTGATCCTATCTCTGCATTAATTCTTAAGCCCTTTGTTTCCTGGCTTGCTAAGCCTGGCGGTCTTTACCCCTTTCCTTAAAGTGGGGTACGTTGGTTGCTGGATGTGTGAATAGGTCTGAGACAAGGAAAAGAGATTGCTGAAGTAATGAAGTAATGCTGATGTCACAAAGGCTCTCCAAAGCAGAGGGAAAGAATTCTGTTTCCCTAGGAATTGGGGGGTGTTGTTGGGTGGGAGAAACACAACAGAGGAGCTCTATACCTAGGATCTACCTTCTCCATCAGCTTCCCAAAGGTATTTGTCCTGGCAAAGCCATTCAGGGAGAAGAAGGAAGGCCAGCGCGACGTCCTTTGTGGAGGTATAGAATGATATTACGGAAGATGCTGTTCTTTTCAAGGGGTACAACTTTAGTTCTAATTTTAAGTGACAGTCATTGTATAGCAAAAGAGCCAACAAAGTCTTAGTTTAGGTTTTGTGGTGGCTCTTTGAACACCAAGAGAAACATTTTCTGGCTTTCTGGTGAGTTCCCCTGGCAGAGGGGCAGTTACAGCCTCAGCTAAAACAACTATTCTTTGTTGGAAATGTTAACACATTTGTCTGAATATAAAACCCCTTGTGAAAGTGAAGAAGCCCCCCCCCTTCTTTTGGACACACATTTGTAGCTTTTGTAGCTTTCAGAGCGAATCATCACCCTGCCTCCAAGGATCTCCCAGTGTGAATGTTGCTTTTCTTGCAGAGCACTGCTTCTCGTTTGGTGGAAAGGACTCCAGAAGAGATTGCGCCCATATGCGCCTTTCTCCCCATTCTCATTAACTTTATAAAAACTCTCAAATTTAGACCATCTGTCCAGTGAATGCCTCTGAACTGCCCCAAGACAGGAGAAGCTGTCTTTGTCTTTTTGATATAAGTGGCCAGAAAACCAGAGCAAAGTAAATGTTTTCTTGTCAGACTTGCTTCCCGGCCATGATGGATGAACTGTTATTTTTGATGTGACAAAGCATTCTGATGCTTAAGGGAGAATATGCCTCTTAGATATGCAGGCTTAAAAGGAAGCCAGTAATAGTGTCAAGCGTTGCTGTGTGCAGGCAAGATGGAGAGGGGATACCATATGGTGCCCTGGGATTCGTGGAAAACCTGTTTATGCTATGATAATTCTCCTGCTTTTATTACAAAGGCACCATAGGTATAGAGCATTCAGACCTGGCTTGAGATGTTCATATGCACATCATTAGTCAAAAGGTTATTGGAGACATTTCTTGTGTGAAGTCACCAGAGGCTAGACTTCCTTGCACCCATGGAGAGGAGCTGTATCACCCCCCCCACCTCCCCCAAAAGATCACTTTAGCGCACAAGACGAGACTGGAGCTCATGTGGTACTGGGAAGGAAGAGCATAACAGGCACATATGTTGGATTAATCACAACTAAAGCAGAATGTGGCATTTGGATTTGGGCACTAGGAAAGAACATTGGGGAGGATCTGAGGGAGGAGCTGCCCAGAGTGGCTGGGGCAACCCAGTCAGATGGACGAGGCACAAATAATAAAACTATTATTATTGATATTGTTATTGTTGTTGTCAGTTTGCATTTCTTAGTACAGAAACTATTGATCTGATGTGTAGAGATCTTTCCTATTCTAATTAATTGAAGAGGTTTCTGGGAAGCTTCTCTGTGTGAAAGAAGCAGAAGGTTCATGTTGTTTGGGTTATTCCTTCAGAGAAGCTGAGTACAGCCAGCTTAAATGATTCTCTTATCTCTTCTGTCAAGGTCAGGCTCATGCTGACTGTAAAGTAAGGCCAGAAGGAGCCTGGGATTCACTTTCTCTTTCTATCTCTTTTCCTTAGAATTATTATAAGTTATTGTAAATTTAACTTAAGTGCTGCAACTGGATTTCTTATGGACAGTGCCAATCCTGAATGTATTGGATTTGTGACCATGATACTCATTTGCCTTCAATAGCATAAAGCTCTGCCGGATGAAATACAATTGCCTCTGGTCTATTGTTTGGGAATCCTGCAACTAACTATACATTGGAATATGCTCTGGATCAATATTGAGTAGAATTTCAATGACAGTTGTTATTCCCAAAGAGCTGTGACAAGAAAGGGCCAAACCAGCATTGCTTTGGGGTTGAGGAAATAAGGAAAATAAGAAATAATGTCCCTTGACTTTAGAAGTAATATAATAGCAGAGTGTTTGCCTTCACAATGAGAAATGTAGTTGTTAGGACTTGGCTTGTCTGGACTGGACTGAGGCCTGTGTTTGTGTGTGGAGCAAGGCAGAGAATGAGAGAAAAAGAGAGAGATTACAGACAGGACAAACATTTCAGCAGTCGTTTTTCGTACTGCTTACCAACGGCTTTCAT